>NC_090658.1:80113304-80437804 GCF_013368605.1 Nyctibius grandis
ACTATAGTCTTTGTTGCTAGGGACTCTCTATTTAATCATGAGTTGTGCTTTTTTTCCCGGCATAAACTTTCCCTGTGCCACTGACTTTGGTAGCTTGACAGCACAAAAACATACTGGTGGAGAGCTAGAGTCCCTCCTATGCCCGTTTTACACTTAACGCTTTTGAATGCAGCCAAATCTGCTTTGCACCAACTTAAATAAGAGGAGCATTAGGCCTTATATGTATGAAGGTGCCTAGTCAGTCTTTCAAGCCTGGCAAAGAATGATGAGTAACTCGTCGTTTCAATATGAACATGGGTTGTACCAGCTTAAGGAATGGCATGGCTAAGATGTTTATTTCAATTCAAATAATTTTCATTTCACAAGACAATTAAACTAATAAGGGCAAGTAAGCACCAAAGTGATCTCTGAAGTCAGTGGTCCCAGGTCCTGGGAGCTGTCAGGTAAGCTACAGCCTCCAGGAGCCACAGGGTCTGCAAATTTCTCTGGGTCTGTCAATCGAGCTACAGCATTTTTTGCTGTCTGAAGTTCTGGCCCTGTGTTTTGTTTGCCAGCAGCCCTAGATTCTCACTACCTTTGCAAATCAGACCAGGTGTAGCTATTTTCTAAATTGGGTTCAAAAATCAGATTTCATATTTGAAACATGCCCTATGAGGTTTCATAGAAAAGCAGGAGGAATCCATCAGAAATCAGCACTTGTTCCTTTGATTTAAAGTGTGCACTGATCTACGGCAGCATACCACGAGCCTGCTTGTTACTGTCACTGAGATGGAAGTTAGCGCTCCCACACCCCAGCAGCGAGATGTGGGAGCTGAAAGCCACTCTGGAAGTATGTCATTTTATACTTCACCATTTTGAGAACCTTTCTTTTTCTTTTTTTTTTTTTTTTTTTCCCTGGGAAATCCTTTTTCTGATTTAATGTATCTGAGAAGCTACACAGGCAATTTTGAAACGTAAGATCACACTGCTAGAGCCAAGCAACTCTCAAGGGCAAAGCTTCAGTTCCAAGCAAATGTGTTTAAAGCTTTGTGGTGTTGTCTCTCCTCTCCCCCTTCAGATAAATGGAAAATTTCTATAGGGTCATAAGAATCCAGGTGAAGGAAAACTTCTGAACCAGAAGAGTAGGTGTTAAGTATACGAGTCCAATTACTCTGCTCATTTAAATTAGTTCAACACCAGTGGAACTATATTCAGTTAAAATTAGCTAAGGCTTTGGCCCATAGTACTGTGTCAATGAAGATGATGATTAGCATAAAAATGTGTTTAAATATGTAAAATCTGTTTTCAAGTATACCTTTAAGGTCAAATTCTATCCTGATCAGAGTAAGGAGGGCAGGGTAAGATGCTGGTAGATAGATGCTACAGTGACAGGGGAGCGATAAAAACTCTTAAGGCAGAAAGGGAGGTTAATAGCTATGCCTCTTGCCTCAGGAATCCTGACCAGAGCAGGAAATCTAGTGCTGGACCATTATGAGCAGGGGAGCTCACAGTAGGATATATATTACTGCTGCTCTGAACTGGAGCATTCTGCATGTTGTATATTTTTACGACTACAATGTAGGGACTAGAGCCAGCAGTGTGCCCTTGTGGTCAAGAAGGCCAATGGCATCCTGGGGTGTATTAGAAGGGGTGTGGTTAGCAGGTCAAGAGAGGTTCTCCTCCCCCTCTACTCTGCCCTGGTGAGGCCGCATCTGGAATATTGTGTCCAGTTCTGGGCCCCTCAGTTCAAGAAGGACAGGGAACTGCTAGAGAGAGTCCAGTGCAGAGCCACGAAGATGATTAAGGGAATGGAACATCTCCCTTACGAGGAGAGGCTGAGGGAGCTGGGTCTCTTTAGCTTGGAGAAGAGGAGACTGAGGGGTGACCTCATTAATGTTTATAAATATGTAAAGGGCAAGTGTCATGAGGATGGAGCCAGGCTCTTCTCAGTGACATCCATTGACAGGACAAGGGGCAATGGGTGCAAGCTGGAACACAGGAGGTTCCACATAAATATGAGGAAAAACTTCTTTACGGTGAGGGTGACCGAACACTGGAACTGGCTGCCCAGAGAGGTTGTGGAGTCTCCTTCTCTGGAGACATTCAAAACCTGCCTGGACGCGTTCCTGTGTGATATGGTCTTAGGCAATCCTGCTCCGTCAGGGGGATTGGACTAGATGATCTTTCGAGGTCCCTTCCAATCCCTAACATTCTGTGATTCTGTGATTCTGTGACTAGACAGCTGGAGTTTTGGGCCTATAACTCAGCAGATGCTGACCCCAGGACATACGGGATGGCTCTGTAGGTGGCCATACTCCTACTATTTCCATTACTTCTGGGAGAATTCTGCTGACACAAGCAGAAAAAATCCCTTCTGTCCCCAACATAGGGTTAGTCAACACACACACATACACACACACACAGAAGCTAGTTGCGAGTTTAGCGTGTGCCACTTAATTTTCTAATTTAATTTACCATAACTATCACGTTAACTCCAAGCAGACCTTAGTGTTTCCATTGATTTGCTTTAGGAAACCTTGACACCAAAACTGGAGGGTTAAAACTGATCCCACTTGGACGTAAAGCATGTAGGCAGGCTATACTAACACTGCCAATTTTAGAAGCTCACGTTGCTCAAACTTGAAAAAATAACACTCAACAGAATATTCTTCCTAGCTTCATTCCTTTATCATAGTAGGACTTTGGCACTGAGACATCTTTTGCTGGTTCTTCGAATTGCATCAAGCTAGAACAGCTTGACAGTCCACATCCTGATGGAGAGGCTAAACTTTAACATCAAGGATTATGTTGCTGATTAACACTTCCAATAATCAAGTAATTGGTACATTAAATAATCCAGAGTTTGGCAACTTGCCTGAAAAGGTCACGCTTGCATTGATTCCTTTTTAGAGAGTCCACGTTGCTATTACACGAATTCAATCTGTCTGTCCAGAACTCTAGCGTAAAAATATTTGGCTGATTTCCTTCTTTTCATACAATGTGATGTGAAATAAAATCCAGGAAAAGTTGCACATTAGGGCAGTATGTTCAGATTTTCCAATTAGGGTAGGTGGGGAGCAAGAGAGAACAACACAATTCTCTGGACTTTTTCTTCTCCTGGGTTAGCATTGCCAGTGCAATTGATACAAACCTCCAAGGGCCCAAGGCAACACAATTATTAGTGCAGCTCCTACTCTCTTTGTATTTTTGCAGAATTTCTATGAGGTTGTGAGTCTCTCATGAGGGATCCTCCCCGCAACCAGACTGCTGAAGGAGCAGGCTTTTACCTCCGCCCTTCCTCGGGCCTGGGCAGGAGGAACTCACGGGAACGGCGGAGGTCAGGGTTGTGGCGTAAGGGGCTGCACGGATGCTCTGCTCCCCCTGCTCGTCCTCTCTGTACAGACACTGGCAGGCTCTGAGCCCTGTGCAGCCTTCACAGACATACTGCTGGGAGGCCAGAAATCTAAGCAGTCCCCCTGCTCCCCTGGACTGGCTATTACCAGCACTAGTGAAAGGAGGGCTCTGCATGAAACCGAAGAGTCCTCACCGCAAATCAATCATCAGAGCTGCACAAATCACTTGTGTGTGCCTTGAGAGGCTCAAAACCCACCCGCATTTTGCTGAGGTACCCACTGGAATGAGACTGTTATCACGCTGTTTATTTCTGCAGAATATTTTGGGTGTCCTCTTTCCCTTGAAGCACATAAGGATCCTGGTCTCATATCTCTTCTGCATAGAGGCTACTTCTTTTCTTTTTGTGGAGAAAGAAGGGCATGAACACAGACTAATAACCATCACCATGCCATGCTATGCTATTGCACAAAACCCAGAGGCATGGCAGATGACTAGGCTGGGCTTTTTAATGTTCAGTGTCTCTGGGGACATCTATGTCTGTGCCAGTCACCCTAAGTTTCCTTCACAGCAGGAAGAAACAGGCACTCCTAGGGCACAATTCATCTGGGCTGTCTTAGTTGTCGACTTCAGGATGAGCTCAGCTGTCTCTTTGAAGTGGCTGCTTCTCTAGGTTGATTTTAAAGAGAGTTTGGGCAACTAGCTCTCTGTGTCTTCATTCCAGATGTCTATATTGGGTCAGATTAATCTTGCTTGGCAACTGAACACTTTCCTGTAAGACAACTCTTACACTGAGACAAAGGAATATATAAAACTCTTGGTGAATGGGAAAATGGTTATTCCTGAGGATAATCACAGTGGCAATTATTGACATTTAGAGCATACAAAGAGCTGAGGACAATACTGAGTGATAAAGCATCCTTCTTGTCTTTTCAATGCAGCTTGTTCAGTTTGCCCACTTTCTCTGTCAAATACTATTCATGAAGTGATGTCATCTATCATGTCAGCAGGCAAAAATACACAACTCGGTGAAGCCAGAACTCTCTCTGAGTTTTAAGGCTTTGGCTCTGGATGATGCTAAATCCTTCTTGGGATTGGGACCTTAGAAAGGTGGCATTACTGCAGCCTGGATGGTCTGGGCAAGCATAAACCGATGCTAAGAACCAGCTTGTCTTTGACTACAGTGTCAGCACACAAATGTGCGAGTCTCTTAGCACTGGCTTGAAACAAACCACAGCTATGGGGAGCTTGAGCAAAGTGGGAAAGGATGGGTTAACCACAGCTCTCCTGGAATTAAATAAAAGGGATACATTCAAATAGTGGCCTTCTCACTGGATCAAATTACAATCCATAGGTAAAAGTATGTGTACATTTATGAAGAGACAATCTTTCAAGCTCCAAAGGTGGCACACTGGGGTTTGCAATAAAGATCTTGCTGCTGCTGAGAGGGACATATGGTCCATCCATACCTCAGGGCTGCGTAGGGGGATCCCCACTAGCAGGGCCTAGGAGTGTGTAAAGATTTTAAATATTCATTTGACTTCTGAGTTATTGTATGTGTTGGTTATTAGTCCAAGAAAGTTATAGTTGTCCTCTGTTCTTACAAATGTATCTTGTAAATGTGTCAGCATATGCCGAGGGCAAAGAATAATGGTTCTGTCCACCAAAGAAAGTAAATAAATACTGTTTGTGATCAAGGGACGTAATGTTTCCGGCACTGCAGCCAGCACAGGGAACACGGCGTTAACAAATAAAAAAGGGAGTCCTGACTATACTGCAGTACCTTTGATGGTACAATTTGCCTGCAGTGATGGAGCAGGGAGATGTTGCAATGGCCCAGATTCCACAGCCTGCGCTGCTGTCTAGGGTTGTAGGTGCCAAGCCCTTCAAGGCAAAATTCGTATTGCGCCGCTGCAGTCACTATTTGTGCTACCAGGGACAGGGATTTACTGGAGGCTACAGAATATTCCACAGATTGTAATGAAATCTGGCGTGTCATCAAGCCACACCCAGCAAACCATCGGTATTTTACTGCTGAACAGATTTCTTGCAATACCCACCATTTTCCCTTTTCCTGAAAGAAGCTCTCCATGCTTGTGAATCTAAACAAATGCAATTACATTTGTTTCTTGCTCACAGGTTTGAAGTGACAGACATATATTAAACTAGCAGTTTTACAAAGGTGCTGTTTTATCAGAGGGATTCAGTAGGCTGGGAATAGGGAATTAAGGGCGGGGGGCGGGGTCCTGCCTCTGGAGCATTGTCCTTGGACAAGCCACAGTTGTTGGTGGACTCACCCATATCTCTGCCTTGCTTAGCAGCCCTAGCAGGAACCACGCACATATAAATACCGTAGGGCTGGGGAAACCTCAGCTGCTTTTCTGAGTTGGGAGACTTGCACCAAAGGCAGATACCTCAGGTAAAAGAGTAAAGCCCCATGGCACAGGTCTTGCTGAGATAAGCCACAGCAGGCAGGTCCCAAACAGCTGGCAGTTCCTAAGCACTGATACCCAAGGAAGGAAAGCTCAGGGAGAGGGGGTTCACTCCCCGGAGAACAGCCCAGCTGAAAGCCAGGGTGCAGTCTGAAGGCAGACCAAAGTAAGATGGTTGGAGATGACCATTTGGTAAGTCAATTGGATCTGAGCTAGCAGGAAGCAGCTGGGTCGTCCTGCTCTATGCTATGCTGTAGGGCAATTTCAATCATCATCATCATGAAGGCTTGAGTTGCTGCGTAACTCAGCTGGAATAAGTAAGCAGATTAATGGCCCAGACCTAAACCATATCCTAGGCAGAAAACCACTGACTTTGACATACACAACACAATAATTTCACAGCCAGCACCATCACAAAACGTTCTGTGAGCAAAAGTGTAATGAGGCTGCTGATGGATGGAGTACTGACAAGTACAGATCCAATACAACACAAAGAACAACCATAAATACCAATGGTTTTCTGAAAGTGCTGATAAATCAGGATCTGTATCTTGTTTCACAAATGCCACAGCCACACGAGTTTGACCTCATACCTGAAAATACTCATTCTACTCACACAGAAGGCAGTAGTGATTACACAAACCTTTACTTATTCTGATTTCGAATTCGGAGACACCTCCTTTTCAATGGTGGCTCCAGATCCTCTGGCCCTGTGCTGAGTATTGGCGTTGAGATAATGCACGGCGCGATAGCAGTCTTTTCTGCTGGTTTTGGCACAGGCTGGATCACACAACCTGTCTTGGGCAGCATCCGCAAAGCATACGCATGGTCCTCATCTGCTGGATTGTTAAGGTTCGGGTCCTGTTTGTCTCCCCCAGCAAGGGGCTCTTCCCCGGTCTTCTTGCCAGCATCTCCCTCAAGGTGGCAGTTTGATGCACAGTTGTTCTCCTTAACGGACTCCAGCTCACTCACCGCCATCTCCTCTGGGGGCTGGGGCTTTTTCGGCTCCTGGGGTGGCTCCGGGTTCTTGGAACCCTCCGTGCTCTTTGTGCCATTCACAATGACGTTGCACACTGCTGCACCAGCTTCCAGTCCCGGCGTGCCAGAGGCCAAGGAGACAGGACAGCAGTGAGCTCCGTCACTGCACGGTAATGATTTTGAGTCAACTGGGCTGCAGTTGTCCCTGCAGTCACTGCAGTTCCTTTTGTCTGAGCTACCAAAAGCCAAATTTACAACACTGTTAGGTTCACGTTCAACTTTCACTTGGGCGTGTAAAGCCCTGTGGATAACATTGTGCAGTCTAGACCGGTGGCCTACTGTTAGGTCTATCACACCGTCCTGTGGACCCTGTAGCACACTGGGGAAACCAAATTTACTGTTCACTGGACTACTAGGTCTGACAGTCAAGTCAACAACTTCATTTTTACTGTGCTCCTGAAGCACTTGAGCTTGATTTAGGGACTGGCCTGAGCAGCTCGGCGATGAGTCAGAGGATTTAGATGATCCTTGCTTTGAGTCTCGAGGGGATGAAGAGCTATTGGTTGGCTTTGCACCAGGTGTCTCGCTGGAGGTACTTGGAATGAAGCTTTCGCCATTGCTGGAGAAGCCATTGGGGGGTTTGGAGTCATTGATGTGAGGGATGGGGATGGGAATGGGGATGGGGACAGGCAAAGGGACAATGACAGGATATGGCACTAGTAGAGTCGGGGGTGGCACCAGCGGGGCAAGGGATGGCAATCCAAAGTTCATCATCTGTGGCATAGGCATAGGACCATTTGGCATCATGCTGACAGGGGGGAAGGGAAGACTGGGCAAAGGAGCTCCAGGAGGGGGAGGCGGCAACAAGCCTGGAGGATTCCCAGGCATGGTAGGTGTTGTGGGGGGATGGATATGAGGTGAAAGCATTGGCCTGTGCATGGGGCTAGAGGTGGGACCGATACTTCTGGGACCACCTGGCGGGGGACCAATTCCAGGAATCATTGGATTTGACAGAGGGCTGTTAGGATTTGAGGCATGGTGAGGCGGACCACGAATAAATGGTGGACGGATTTGCTGCATAATTTGTTGTTCCATGAATATGGGCAGAGGAACTGGCCCACGGTTTGTCATCACCATGGGAGGACTGCGAGGTGGGACACCAATTGGAGGCACAATGCTAGCAGGTGGCTGGACAGAAACTGGTGGAATATTTGGATTCTCACTGATGGGAATAGGTTTGGGAACTGGTGTGGGGATTTTAGTGACAGAGCAGTTGGCAGTGTCAGACGGAGAGGCAGTGGTAGACGCTGATGGTCCAGGACCTTGAATTTGGCCAGCTGCAGACGCTGGGGATGGGGCTTTTCTCCGAGCATCTGCTAGCGGTATATTCCAAGAATCTGGAGTTAGCAGCTGCACCCCAGTGCCTTCTGCTTTATTTTCGACTGGAGGATGTAATGTACTGCACAGTCCAGCTGGAAGATTGGCCTGTGTCTCTTTGTAGAAAATGTCCATTTTGTACTGATTGAGACATTTTGCACTGCAGAACTGAAGCCTTCTTTCCCCGTCCCCAAAATCCAGATACTCTTTTGTGTGTCTTATGTGCTTACACCAGTCACATACCTACAACACAGTAATAAAATCAAATCAGGTAAGAAAAGCAATCTTCTCTTCATAGTGTTATTTCAAAAGTAATTTCTCAGTTGCTTTCTAAATACTCACATTATTTTTCTAGCAGAAAGAAAAAAGTTACGTTTGTGAAAACTATACCTTTTTTTTCTCCAAAATATTGGTGAACTGAATGCCACTCCCTTTTCTGTCTCCCATGATCTCAATTCTACCTTATACAGTACATTATATATCTTAAACCCCTACCACAGAGAAGAACCCTCAGCTGGCATAAACTGTTATAACATGCATATGTAAGTATACAAAATCTGTATGAGTATGGCTGCAATTACTCCTCAGTGGTAATTTAAGCACACCTATACCGCCTGGGATGCCATGCTACACAAGAAGTGTGATAACTGGAAAAGGACTCAGAAAGTTGCTGGAAATGAATGCAAATAATTTCTCCTAAACTGCAGCACACTGTAACATTTACTATTCTATTAAGAGTATCAAATAGTAAGTTGGAAAGGGTGTGGTATTTTAAAATGCCATCATGAAATAAAAAGCATCATTCATCCCTTGCCCTTCATTCCAAGGAGAAACGTGGAAATGGTCAGGTTCAAATAGTCCCAATCTGTGATGTTTCGGCAAGCTGGAATTATTTTCTGAGCTGTTTGCCCAGTCTTGTGTACGAGTGGCTTTGAGTAAAACTCCTTGGCAAGCAAGGGCCTATTTAGCAACTTTTCAAATACTATGGCAAAAAGTTTGCATTGCGGGCTCATTCTTGTTTTGTTTCTCTGCTTTCCATTTAATCCATTTCTGTGTTACTATTGGTGTGGTGAAGGCATAGCCATTTTTTTTTAAAGTAAGGCTGCAGAACTAATTAAGCTGTGAAAGGTTTTCCCAGTCGTAAACCACTAGACACCAAAGTTCAAAAAATAGTCATTCTAGGCTTCAGAATCCATTACTTCAGAGAAATTATTGTGATTTCATTAACACATTAATTTTGCAACACCAACAGCTCTCACAGATGGTGAAGACATGATCTACAATTCAAATATGACTCTTGTTTGCACAAATGCCTTTCCTTCATATGGCATTTTAAACAAGAATTAATATGAGTAATCTTGCCATAGCTATAAACAGATAAACAGATGTCAGATTTTTCAGTGCCTTACTTTTTTGACAGAATTTTACACACACAAAGAAACCATTTTTGTCATTTACATTCGTTCTCAAAATACTCCGTTGACAGAGATTTTTGGTGCTTTCTATCTGCATGTTGAGCCTATGACCATGTCAGAATACATCCTGGTATTGTTTCTTCTGCCTTTTCCAAATAGCCCATATTAGCTTGTTTGGAAATGACTATATCTTTTGTACAAAAAAAAAAAAAAAAAAAAGAATATGATTGTGAAAAGACTGGATTAAAAGCATAATTAATTTTAATAACTATTGGCCATATAAACAATTCCAAACAACATATGTCGGGCATCTGATTACCCATCTCATTTAACTCTCAGCTTTCCTTTAATATAAACAGTGGTGACATTTTTGAGTTTTCAGTAATATATCTTCACTATATATATATATATACACACACACACATACAGACACCCCCACACCCCCTATATGCTATGGCTATTAGCCTGTTTATTTTAACTCTGCAACCTGTTGGTTATCTGGTCAGGTTGCTATCTGATTCCCTCTCCTGCCTCCCCACCCCATTCACACACTCACACACACACTCCCTCCCTCTACCAAGAAGTTTTTATCCCAACATTTAAATAATTACTTGAGAAATAGCAACTATTAAGTCACCTCTGAAGCCTGGGAATGCAGGGCCCAGATTTTTAGCTTGGGCACACAGACACAGCGCCACGTGAGATAAAGCAGACGGGGGGCTGGTGCTGCTCGATGCGTGCGGCATTAGGACGGGCGTATTTCCAGCATGATACCCCATGCAAGGAAGAAAATTTCCTGATGTGTTACAAACCGGGCCAGCCCTGCATTTAACACACAGTGACGATGTAGCGCCCTAAAAAACGTGGACACAAAGGCTGTCAAATGCACAGAAGAGTCAAGATAAACTCCTCCGCTGCCCTGGCACACGCATCCCCCCAAGGCGCAGGGCGGACGGGAAGCAGGAGTGCACGGAGGAAGGCAAAGCAGGGGCACCCCCACTTCCAAGGTCCCCCGGGTTTTACCAGGCATCGGCTCTCCCTCTGCTCCCTGCAGGAAGGCTCAGCGGCCATCGCAGACAGCACTGGAGCTGGGCAACCCCTCACCGCAAATAGTGCAAACATGCAGCAGTGGGCACTGAACCATGCTGGGTATTTGGCACGGGTGTGGGTTTTGCCACCCACCTGGGAAGTCAACACAGGATGATCTGATGGAAACACTTTATAATTGACCTCCTGAAATTTTCTGACTTGCCACTGTTTTCCAAACAGACAAAAGGGGAATTTGTGAGTCTACACCGTGAGTTAATAAGGTACTATTTAACTCAGTAAAGCTGCTGAATTTACCTTAAAGTCATTTTTGATCACGGGCTCACTGCTGTAGCCACAAAATGCTATCTTTTTGCATGTACGGAATCAGGATGCAAACCACTGTGCTCCTTCTGCCACTTGCAGGGTATGCTTTTGCCCCAAGGGCTGTGCAAAGAGGCAGGAGGTCTCCATGTGTACCCCAAGAGCTGCACAAAGAGGTACCAGGAGCTCCCAGCTGGCTCCTGCGGAAGGCTAGGGGAAGGATGAAGCCCACCCCAGCCCATCACCCACCAAAACAGTGTCTGCTTGCAGGGAAAAGATGAGGAGTAGACCAGTCTTGGAGGCAGCTGCTGTAAGGGATGGGGCAGGACTGCAGATGCAGCTGCTTCCTTGATTTAGTCCTGGGATGGTGCAGCTAAGACTTGCCCTTCCTTCAGGGCAAAGGAAGCAAACCAACTTGTAAGCCCGCTGCAAAAGAAGCACCTGAGAAATATGAGAGAGTAAACCCAGCCTCCTTATCTTTCTAGGAAAAGTCACTTTCCTCAATGACTTTAATTAAACAGACTGAAAGAAAAATAGAGCCCCCAAAAAACTTGTGGCATCTCTTGTAATAACTTAATTTTATTAATTATCAGTTGAAAAATTCACTGAAATATTTTAGTGTTTCATTGCTGTATTGATTTGTTTACCTCAAGTGGGCTCCTATGTCACTCCTAGCTAAACAAATATTTTCTCTTCCTCAGTAAAATATTTAGAAATTCTGCTTGGAAATCCTCTGCTGATTTCTCCTGTTTTCAATAATTCACTGATGTACAAGAAACTCTGAGGTCTGCCTGCCTCGCTCACATATCGATCACAGACCATTCTGTGTATTTTATCGCTAGATAAAATTAATTAAACCCACCAAAATTAAAGGCAACGATTCTGTTCCTCTGAACACCCTGGATGGACCAAATATCTAATAATTATCTAATTGATTTTATGCAACCTCTCGAAGTGTTGAAGTTAACATCAGTGAGAAACGTCTACCTACTACATCCATGTATTTCATTATTTCCTTTCTTTCTCTTTCTTTCTTTTTCTTTCTTTCTCTTTCTTTTTCTTTCTTTCTTTCTTTCTTTCTTTCTTTCTTTCTTTCTTTCTTTCTATCTGTCTGTCTATCTAAGCAATCAGTGTATGCTGCTTATTTAAAATACAAGTATAAAATGTGCATGTCATACGCAGGTAATATGACACCTGACAATACCATACTAAGAGGCAGAAAAACAATCCCTACGATGAGGAGGAAATTACTGGAGGAGAAAAAATGTCACTTAAGAATTAATGAATCAAGTCTGGCTTACAGGACTGATCATTTAAGATGAGGTCAATGAATGTATGATACAAATGGCTATATCACTAGAGGTAATAAAATGGAGCAATATCATTCATTTTACATCTAACTAATGACATGCTCAGAGTAATTACAGACTTCTAAAAGCCTACGCTGATTAGTTCAGGTGAAACATATATATCTTTCCGTTCAGTAAAATAACATTTTCTTATCTGTAAAACACACAGCCAATGTCTTAATTTTTTAAGTACTTGCATTCCATACAGAACATCGTCGTTCTTCACAACCAGCTTAAAATCTCTGTTCATTTATTCCTTCTGCTTCCCTTTTCCTGCCTCATCCTTTCCCTTCACCGAACAACCAAGAGAGGAGCTCAACTGTTGCACATTTAACATTAACTGTTGTTAATGCTGCGCATTGGATTTGGTAGTGCTTACGCACAGGAGTAGCTCCCTGGGCTTCAGCAGGATTAGTCACAAGAGTTAATGCTGCAGGATCACGATCAGAGGGCCTGACCCAGCACCCGTGGAAAAACACAAAGAGACACCTCTTTAACGCAATCAATTGGCTTTGGGTCTGACACTTAACGCCGGCCTCCGCTCACCGTGGGGTCGGCAGCAAGCCTTGCCCCTGACCTCAACAGGAGCAGCGGCACGGCCAGGGATTTTGGAAGGAACTGCAGCACAAATACACAGGAAGAAAATAAATGCCGTGAGGCTGAGTTTCAGACATTTCCTAACAAAAATAGGCAAAGCAACCATTTTGTACATTTCTGCCCAAGAGGAGGTGGGACTGGTAGCAGCGTGACTGACAAGGAGCACAAACATTTCCAAGACAAAGGGTCAAACCTTGCAAGGTGCTAACCGATCCCCTATGCACCTTCATCTCCCTTGGAAAATACTCCTAGGACCGCTCTTGGGCAAGCACGCTTCACACCACGAATGCCAGAACACAAACTCTGAATGACAGAAAGATCAGTAATAAGATAACTGCCTATCTCATTCAGCTGTAATGCAACAACCCTCAAGAAGATTAAATTTACCTAACTGGGGCATGTCCAATACTAAACAACAGAATGAACATTTCCTTCAGTACATTTAATGTATTTATATTTTAGTGGCGGGTTGCCAGTGTGCTACTTATAAGCTCAATGACTTGATATCATTCATCCGCTTTCCTGTGAAACACGCAGCAATCTACACCAGGAGACGACTCAGAAGACACTGCATCAGCAGAAACATTACTGCACCCAATACGGGAACACCGAGGAAGCCAGGACCGAGGGATCCTGTAACGCTCGGATTTCTCTAATACAAAGAGGGAAAAAAAGCCATTCCTGTTGGCATCTGTATCTTTATTTTGATAGAAACGTCCAAAGTGGAGTCCAGACGTGGCCACGAGATTTCCCCGCGGGCACAACACAGGCATCCTGCTGCGCTTAAAAGGGCCATGCTTGGGCTTTAGGCACAGGGTAATTAATACTTTAATTGGCTGTGAAATGCAGGCACAAAGTTCACCCATTAGTGCGTGTACTGCTAACCTCTAGTATCAGACACTACTTCTTTAAGAAATACATTTGCTAAAAATCTCTCTGTGGAGGTATCAGCCCAAGAGAAACCAGGAACGACTAACGTGCAAACACCACCGCTGCGGTGAAAGAGAGCCTGTGCCTTATACGCAGTGTTTGGGACTAATATCAGCTCCCTGGTAAAGCTTAGTGAGAGGACAGAAAGGGGTCACTAGGGCAAAGCCAGTCCCTTTTCAGCTTCTCCAGAACCAGAGGGAGACTAATGAAGTCCCTTTCCTTGCTCAGGAGAACGTGGTCGTGGGACACCTTGCGCAAGGGAGGGCTGCATTGCATCCTGAGGACCAGGGACTTATCAAGGATGTTGAAACATGGGACTGAAGATTATCAAAGCCTCGCTTCCTAGCATAAAATACATGTATTCAACTTTGCTGGATAGTTTCTATTCCCTTTTGCCACTGTGGTATCCAACTGCTGTCTCTTCATACATGCTCAGGCATATGTTCTGGCTTCACAGATGCCACTGCACATTTCCTATAGCCCATTCTGGCCCTGGCTGCCTTTCATTTTAGCCCAGACTGTGTCCCAGGCCCTTCGCTGCAGTTTCTGGCCCTGCCACCCACCCAGCATGTGCGAGGCGTGGAGGCAGAGGCTCCCACTCCATCCCAAAAGCTGCAAGGTGAGAAGACAACCCCCCCGCCCCTGCACATGCTCCTCTCTTGCAGCCAATCGAGAACCCGACACACCAGCCATATGTTTTTCAGAAAGGGCTCAAGTTTTTTGAAGCCTGCCAAACATTGGACACAGCAGCAATCTAGAAATTAGGAAGTGGCTTGAAACACACATGCAGAGGTTTCTAGTAAACAGCCAAATGAGTCACAACTAGTGCTCTTACACACAGCTCAGTCAGACCCTTTGCAGATCACCCAGTGGCCGCTGCAGCGTGGACACCAAGGCACCTTGCCACCTGGGCCCCTGCGCAAGGCTGTGAAGCACTCCCAGCAGGACACCAGGGAAAAATTCAGTGTATCAGAAGGAAAGAAACCCAGATCTGTGTGTCCTGAAGGACTATGTGCCTAACTACCTTTAAAAGGCAAAGGAGCATGAAACCTCTCTCAGCTGTCCTCGCCAGCTCCCCCAGCTTGTTGGGCAATGTGGCTGCCTGCTCCCTCCCTGCTTTCCTCCATTTATCCACCACCAAGGCTCCTCTTTGGAGCAGGTCACCTAAAAGGTAATGGTAATATCTAAACAAATCCCCACGTAGATCCTGCCCACAGTTCTACATCCCCTGCCATGGCCCCATCTCTGCAGCGTGCTGCATGACCAAGCATGGAGAAACTTTGGGGCAAGAGCTGTACCTTGAACGTTAACGTAATTCAATGCTTGTGAACACAGAGAAGCCGCGGCCCCAGTGGGGCTCTGGGTCAGACTGACCCCTCCTGCAAACATCAGCTCGGAGGTCTGTACCAACTCTTCACCCCCTGCCCCGCTCACCTCCTGAGGGCCCCCCCCCGCAGAGCTGCCCCTGGGGAAGCAAAGCCGCTGCTGGGCTGGGAAGGTGCCACTCAGCTATTAGCACACACACGGAGATTTGTTTGACATAAAGATCGTTCCAAGGCACTGAAGTTCCCTTTTAGCGTTTCCTGAGTCAGAAAAAGGATGAATATTAAGAAGTGCAAGGTAGGCACCCTGCCATGCTGATTGGGAAGGTGAGCAGGTGAAGATCTGCAGAAGGACACGGCCGTGCTCCGCTCAGATGCATGGGGTCAGAGTGAGGAAGAGGAAGGGAACATGTTTCACCCAGAGACAATGGCAAATTACAAACTCCTTTGAGAGGTTAGCGATAATCAGCATAATGAAACTGAAATTCATAATTTAAAGGCTTTTTTGCTTATCCTAATGCTGTTGTGCTTTTTTCCCAGCTAACTGAGTTATCACAAAAGGTATTCAGCTACCAGCACCCTGCACCAAGTGATGGAGTGAGTGCAGCCCTCGCCAGAAGTTGCAAAACTGGCTGCCACTCACCAAGGTGTCCCATGTTTCCCTACTTGATCCTCCTCCAAAATGCTCACCCTGGATCTGCTCAGGCTTCCTCCCGAGAGGGACTGGGTAGCCCAGGGCATGGCCAGTGCCTGAGCAGGGTACACACGGGTCTGTGTGCCCAGCACCGCAGCCGCTGCATGTTAGCCCATGGGGCAGGGGGCTTTGGTCTGGGGGTCCCTGGCAGGGATGCAGACTGTCCCCAAAGGAGGAGGGCAGTTCACAGCATATACTCTCAAGACAACTGCGATCAAGTCCCTGCCTCAGCTGTCGTGACTGGGAATTGATGCTCTTTCACCACCAAATGTCAAACAATCCTAGTAACAGGCATAATCCAAAGTGTGGCTCCAAGCAGTTACCCAGCCTCGATCACCATTTTCAATGCGCTTATTGCAAGACATTCAGCATGTTTATTGTGGTAGGATTTTTCTGTCCGAGATGGCTTGTGATATTTTTTTATAATGATTGTTCCATTTGAATGGAGTGATTATTACAAAACATAAAAAAACCCATATCATTCCAGCTGAAACCCGCTGCGAAGGAACCCCGAGGCAGGCTCTAACACACTGTGAATGTGGTTACAATATAGCTCGTAGTGATGCTAGGTGTGAAGGAAAACAGATTTTTACAATGTTTGGAGCTTTGTGCAAAAACAGTTGACAAAACAGAACACGGCAGTTGCCTACAACTTAAAACTGTCCTGTGACAAGTTTCTCTCTGTTTAAAAGAGACCAAAGCTTGCCTGCTTGCTTGCTTTGCCTTTCCCTGATGTAACCCTCCTAAACTTCTTGTCCTCCCAAAAATCTTTACCATAGTTTTCTGAGGAGCGAATACTGGCTTTATGTCATTTAAATGCAAGACTCACTCTGTCTCCATTTTTCATCTTAATTATGCAAAAGTCTAAGCTACATGAAGCATAAGGAGAAAATAGAGCTATTTGGTAATTAATGGCTAATGATAAATTGATTTCATTTCTTGAATCATTGCAGTTGTCATCTGTGGTATTGAAAACATAGTCTTTTCAAAGCCCTTGCGTTCCTTTGTGTTGGGGGGCTTTCTAATATTCCCAGCCAAAAGCAACAAATGTAAGTTATGCTAATGCCCGGTGGAAATCCAGGTTGGGTCTTGTTTCATCAGAGTGGCTACATCTCTGATTTTGTATATAAACAGCTGAGCTCTGTGTTTTCAGCTTCAGTCTGAGGCTTTGAAACCACAGGAGGAACTTTGGATCTGAAACCACTGGTGAAGCCCACAATATGGTGGGCGAAACTTCAGGGAAAATGAATGTAGTGTGAGGTGGGGCTTGCCAAGAGGGAAGTTCTCCTCCCCAGAAACCTTCCTGGCTGAAATAACACAAAATGGGACAATAACAGCATTTAAACCTTAAAATCCTTAATGTGGTGTTTTTACACTTGTACTATACAAGAGCTGATTACAGGGCACATTGCACTGCTGTTTCAGTACTGGCTAACGCCACCACTCCAGCAGTGACAAAAGTCCTAAATAAAATTAATATGATGCAGAAGATAAAAGGAGGGCAAGAGGGGGAGAGAGATGTGGGGGGTTAAACGCCCTCAGCAGGTCAAACAATCTGTCTCACCAAGACTCACATTTCAGAAAAGCCTAAAGAACACCTAAGCCTGAACGGTCTTTCCAAGGGTAATGCAGGCCCTGAGAAACCTCGTCTCACTGCAAGTCCATTGGCCTTTGAGCATAACTATGTCATGCAAGAGACCGTGGGGCAGAGCAAACCTTGGCTCAAGCCATCAAGTCCCAAGCTCCACTCTCAAGCTCCCATCAAGCCTCAAGCTCATCAGACAGCTGCCACAGATCTGCAAGCAGTAGCCCAACATTTGCATGGTGGTGTGCCCACACAAAAAGGCCAAGAGGCTGTTCCTCTTCCAGACTAAACCTGCTCTGGCAGGAGACCATTCAAGTGTGTCTCCAGCCTCCTCCTTGGCGAGCCTAATTCAAGGGTAGGGATCTGTGGAGTCAACTGTCTCCACCATGGCCCTCATGGCCCTTAGCTTGCGGGTGGCAGTGGGAGAAGCCAGCTTGGCAGACCAGTGTCACAGATGTATTTGCTGGTCAGGCAAGCAGTTTGATTCGCATTACGTGGGCACTAGTCACCTTGACCTCTGACACTTGATTTCCAGGCCAAGACTGCCCATGATGTACCTTCTCAAATTCCCCTGGTCCTGAAATGATCTCGGGAAAAACTGAGCAGCCAGAAGCAAGAACTACATCGAGCAGGTGAAGCTGGGAGTCTCTGTGAACTACAGCATGTGCCTTTCCACAACAGGAGGTTTTGCTTTATTACCCTGAAGCTGTTAGTGCCATTAGTGCCACAGTGAGAGCTTCGCTTCTTCCTAAAGATGACACAAATGTACCTCCTCAAACTGCTGCCACTAAAGTCGTGCAAAGTGTCGGTAATGAGAAGCGTCATAAACACCTTGAGAACAGGGAAAGAACTGTCGGCTTTGAATATTCAGGAAGGCAAAGGAAAGAAATCAAAGCTAGCAGCTGGAAAAACATTTCTGGGGCTTCGAAATACTTTCTCATGGTGTCCAGGGCCTGCCGTCTCTTTAGGGCAGCAGGGGAAGGTCACACTAGGAAATACATGTCCTTCCTCTCCCTCAGAGAGTGGAAATGCATTTCTTTCCTCAGGAGGACATTTACCTCCATGTCCTTGAGAACCTTCTGCACAGTTTACATTTCCACATGCTCAGCTACAGGAGGCAGCTTCTCCATCCCTGGGGTACCCAAGCTGTGGGGTCCCACCAGTGCCCAGGCTGAGAACCGCTGCCAGTCCCTCTTCAGGAGACAGACAACAAGGTCAGCACTGCTGCCATGCCAGGAGCTCCTCACTCCTGTGCAGGGGCTGAAGAGTCCCTGTTCCTTGCGAGAACAGGACCAAACATTGTCCACAGAAGGTTTCTTCTGCAGAGCAGCTGTCAGCCAGTGCACTGAGGAAAGAGAGCCTGTATGTGCCAGGCTTTGCAGCACTCCCTGCATCCAAACCCAGCAATGAGGAAAAGAAAGGGAAATTGACAGCAATTAACACTGTAAATGTTTCTATCAAATTCTTTTGAGAATTATGGACCTTGTTAACCACAGGAAAACTTAAAGGTAAAAGAGGAAAGGGGGACTTTACTAGCCTCAAATAGTATCTCACTCACTGAGTGACCAAAATCTCTCCAAACGACAAATCACCCTGAACAATCTCCTGCTACCAAGTCTGCAGATGACTTCAGAAGCCAGATGAAGATTTATATTCTCTAATTGATTCACTTTTTTATTCAGTATCTGAATAAACATGTTCACTCTTTTTTTCTAAACAAAACTTTATTCTGGTCATATAGCAAAGTAACACTGTGAGATGGAAAATAACCCATGTAGCTCATCTGTCTAGAATTTAAATCTAGTAATATCTTATATGTATTTTTCTCCAATGTATTTTCTTTTTAATATTCAAGAGAATATAAAAATAACAATAAAACCCCCTCTGTTATGATTCCAGTGGCTCACAGGTTGGCTGACAGGAGTATAAATGTAATAACGAGGAGGTTTGAGGGGCAGGTTAATGTTTTTTGCTAACACATGATGCTTTCAGCCTAAGGCATTGCTGGAGACCAATATCACCACTGAACAGCCATTAAGTCTGAACACTCAGATTTAAATGTAATATTACTGGGTCTAGAGAATATTACTGTAATCCAGATCTGAAATATTGTTAGTCTGTAGAATAGCAAGCAGGAATGCAATCTGAAACCTTGAGAAATCTTTATTTACCTGTAATGAAGGGTTCTAAGTCCAATTCTTCCTCTCATCTATGCCATTTTACAGTGGCGTAACCCTCACAGATTTGTGTGTTGTTTTTTCTGATTTATGCTTGTACAAGAAAGAGGCTTACAGAACAGAAGCCTCCAGGTGCTTTGGGATACATATATATATATGGCTTTTTTCCACCTATCTATATAGGTCAGGGATCTTCAGCAATAATATTTACAGGCCAGGACCCATTACGCTTTGTGCTCTAACACATACATGGCCGTAGCGTGGGCTGCAGCAGAACTGGCTGGGTCTCACAGTCTACCTGAGGCAGACCCCCTGCACATGTTTTCCCACCTTTCCCAAACATATAAAATCCTTGAGGGACTGCATCAGCTGCTTACTTGGAAAAATAACGTTAGGGAAAGACTGACTTGATTAGGGAAAGTTCTAGGTTAATGGCTGGACTTGATGATCTTAAAGGTCCTTTCCAACCAAAACGATTCTATGATTCTAGGATTCTAAAGAAAGACTGACTTGACTGTTAGTAAAAATGGATGCAATAAATTAAAACTTTCCAAGAGGAGCATTGCTGGTTTTAGTCTATAGAGCTTTGAAGGGAGTCAAAACTGTTCCAGATTTGAATGCGTGTGATTCACACATTGAGAATTGCTGGTTTTGCTGCTGGTAATGGTACACACCACTCCGTGCCCCAGAATATGTTTAAAGAGCAGCCCTCTCTCTGGAAACCACATTTGATTAGAACAACCCTGAGCCAGATCCAAAAGCTGCCTGGATCAAGGAGAAGTGTGTCACATCAGTTTCAGCCCAGGACTGAGACGTGTCACATCTCTTGCAGATTGGGCATGGAGAGTGGAATTCATTTTCCCATTTCCTCTGGAGTTGGGGGCTGGAGAAGACAAAGCCAAGCAAGGGAAATTGCTCTGTCGCGCACAGAGGAAGCACTCTGCGTCCTCCTCTTTCTCTTGCTGTGAGGCACTGATCCTGGCTGAAACCCAGAACCCGTTGGTACAGACCCAGCTCCCCTTCCCCCTTCTATTAGCACAAAATCACCAGTGGAGAGAGGCTTATTCTGAGCAACTGTTAGGCTCACTCTTGGGCACTCCCATAGGGAGCAAGTAAGACTGAAATAAGGGCCAGGGAAAAGAAGAGATGGGGAATGCAACAGTCTGCAGGAAGGAGAGGAGAGAGGAGAAGAGAGGAGAGGAGAGGAGAAAGGAGAAAGGGAAAAATAGAAAAGAGAGAAGAAAGGAAAAGAAAGAAGAAAGAAGAAAAGAAAGAAGAAGGAAGAAAAAAGAAAAAAGAAAAAAAAAGAAAAAAGAAAAAAGAAAAAGAAAAAAGAAAAAAGAAAAAAAATTACTCTGTCTCTGGTAGGTAGGATTTACCATGACTATTATGGTCCCTAGCTATCTTAAACCACTGTTTTCCAAGATTTTAGCCTTAAAAATAATAAATGAGGAGCTATAAAGGTCTGAAACTGCAGCCTAGAGCCAAACATATGGTGAACCAATATATGTGAAAACTTCCTTGTCTTCTTCTGCTAATGCCCCTCCTGTTTTACTAAGAACATTCCTACTGTGAAGCCAGGCTTCCTCTGACAGGACCTGCTGGCTGCAAGGGTGGCAGGCAGCAATGAGCTTTACTTGTGACCAGTGCCTGTGGGAGGGAAGGCCAGCCCTTCACGGACTCCGCTGCGCCCTATGATGCTTTTATCAGGCTCAAAACATTTGCTGTTTCTCAAGTAATGGAAAATGCACCCTTTTCCTTGGTGATTCACACCTACCTCTTTCTAAGCAGGGTATGGATGTGGAAAAAAAGTCCCACTAGGTCTTTTCTACTCAGATGAAAAGAGAGAATATGTCTTACTTATCCCTCTGTTTAGAAAGTGTTTAGCACTGGAGCGTACCTGACACCCGGCTATTTACATAAATCAAATCTATTCTTAGTAACCCCGGGATGAATCTGGGATAACTCCACTGAAGCCAGTGTTGTTTTTTCTATTTGAACCATGTAACTGAGAGTTGAATTTGGCACAAAGTACTAGTCTCTCACCAAGGAGGGTACACTACAGCAGAAGGCATCAGACGCGCTATTTGGTAAAGAACACCATAACAGAGGACCTTTTAGTAATGCATTGTGTTACTGTAGATGGCACTCATTCCTTGCCTCTACGTATGATGAACACTGCAACTGCATAATGTTATTATGTAAATGCATCATAACAACCCCTTTCACACTTACAAGATCATGCAGATGATTTTCTCATTGCATGACATGTGCAACGAAGTAGCTACATGGAAGCTGCACACCAGGACAAAAGAAATCAATGTATTTAAACCCTCACCCTGCAAGTGTATTGCAAGCAAGGCTCTCGAGACTGTTATGCTCTTTAGACTCCTCCTCAAAAAAGACTAACTCTGTCTTACTGTCTCCAGCCCTTTTCCTTCCCTAGGTCTTCCCACAAAACTCCCTCTGATGACGATTTCACAGGGTAGAGCAGCACTGGAAATATTCCTCATCGAACCAGCTGAGATCTGGCTGGCAAAGGAAGACCAGGAGCCATTACATACAAAGACTCCTAACTGTGCATTTGTTCACTGCAACTGAAGTGTTTGCCTTTCTTTTAAGGGCTTTTCTTTAAATTTATTTTAACACCCACCCCAGGTCAAGCGCTCCTCATCCAGTGACTTACAGTAGTAAAAGAAGGAAGGTTACATAGCTAGGGTGCTGAGAGGGGACTGGCTGGATTGGCATTAGTCGTTCCCTGCAAACACAAAACTCCTGAGTAACTTTGGACAAGGGGGAGGGTAGGCAGTGAAATAATCCGGATGGCCCAATTTTAGGAGTTTACTTTGATTGCCTGGCTCAGGTCTGTGGACAGAGGTAGGCATCTCAGGAGGATGCATCACGGCAGGAACCTAACTAAGGCTCTGAACTGGTCCCAGCAGAACTCTCTCTCTTCATTCATTGCAGAGGGAGTGAAGGGAGGGTAAGCTCAGGCAGGTCTCTAAAGCTGGGAGGCTTGTGTGTTCTTTATTTTCAGTCTGTGTCTTTGATCCTCCTTTTAAAATGGGAAGAAGGCTTCCCCTTATCTGACTAGCCCACTTAGAGCATGAGTTTTTGAAATGGGAATCACGTTGTCCTACATGTGTGTACAATGTCCAGTACAATCAATCACATACAGAGGATGCCTTGAACCACCACCATCAAGCGACTAAAGCGCAACATTACCATGGGGGTCTTTCCACTCTGTGGGATCAGAAATCACGAGGGGCTTTGCCCAAGCCCTGACTTTAGGATGTGGTCCTCTGTGGCTAGGTACAGACATGAGGACATTTGTGCACTTGTACATGTCTCGTTACATGAAATGTTACAGGGAAAGGCTTATTGCACGATGCAATATAGTAATGGGGGAAAGGAAGACAGAGTTAAGTATAGCATATTTACTAGTAGACATGACTGAGAATATTGACTGTTCTTCACATCCACCAGGCACATTTATCACCCTGTGATATAGGAGGGGAGATGACTGGGAGGTGGGGACAGGCCAGTTAACCTCAGGCACTTGTCCAAGCACAATGAGAGATCTGAGGTATGTGCGAGGGTTGAAATTCCATTACAGGTTTTAAATAATTAAACACTACATGTTTGGAAGCTCATTCCTTCCTATTACTTTTTAAATAATTAATCTGTATTTACATCTATTGAACTTCATGGAGCTGTACACATAACAAATTTGAGTCAAGTTGCAGAAGAGAGATTTTTTCCTGTCTGACAGCATTACAAATGTTTTTTTGTTGTATACAGTAACTTGAGCTATTAGGGATCAGTCAAAAACCAAATCCAAGCTAGACACTGTACATCACAGGCACATATGCAAGAGGTTTTCTATCAAATTATTCACAAGTAATCAAAACACTAAGAGAAACTGTAAATCCCCAGAGGAAAAAAATGTGCTTCTAACATCTTAGAATAGTGAAAAGTGATTCAAGTTGGAACAGAGTAAACAAAAAAACTGCATGTATTGTTCCTATTGAACATATTCATTATGTTCAAGCTACTGCTGTCACTTTCATCTAACCTGTAGCACAGTTTGATTAAAAACATCACAAATTCCTGCAGTTGAAAATACTAATATAAAAAATCTAAAATAACAGATACAACAGAGTAACAGAATCTAGAACAGCAAAAAAAAAAATCTTTATCTGGAGTACTTCTCTTCCTACAACACGGTATTTCCCTCTATTTGCTTCTGTTTCAAGCTGAACAAGTCGTTAAATACTCAGCAGGTTTCACCTAGCTGGAACTACATGTGATGCACAAAAGCGAACAACCAGCACTGTTCAAACCTTCAAAACAATAAAGCACTGAAATGGACTCTTGAAACCGTAGCTCTGCCCTGGGAAACGAATTTGTAGCAATGGCATCAGGATTACATGTTTATTGTACATGTGATTTCCAGCTCAAGTTAGCTTCTATTTACAGGTAAGCAGATATACACGCATTCACTTATGCAATTCTGGCTGGCATTCCTACAAATGCAGTCCAAAAGCCCAACTAAGTTATTTCCTTTTCAAACAGGATTACTACTAATAGAAATGCTGCTGGCCAAACAGTTCCTTCAATTATAATAAGTGGAGCAAAGCTGCCTTCAAACTGAGATCTCAGTTACACCTGCACAGTTATTCTGGAAGTTAATTAGATTGCACAGGGGTAAATATGGACTTAATGTGCTCTTCAGAGGCCCCATAATGGCAGAAGACATATTAGGGAGAGAAGAAAGAAACCAACTTGACTTTCAAATCCCAGGCTGGCTTTGCAAGGAAGGGAGCACAAACGTCTGTACCTGTAGGTGAAGCAGTCGTGCATTAGAGATCACGGAAAGCCAGTGTCACCTTGCAGGGGAAAGGTTTGCTTAAAAAATGTCTTGCAACATTCTTATTTTGTAACTGTTATTAAAAAAAAAAAAAACAAGGACACATAAATCAAGGGCAGGCATTGGATCCAATAATGACAACTCTCCTGTTTGCTCCTTTGACCCCGTGCAGCTCTAATTCAGAGTCCTGAGGACAGAAGCTGCACATTTCTGAATGGCAGAAGACAAACAGGGCTGCAGAAGAAGGGACCATGAGGTCAGGTTTCAGTGAAAGCCAGGCTTGCATGCCAGGCACAGAGATCAAGGACTGACTAACTCAAAGCACAGGAAGAATCAGCGCTTCAAATGTCAGCTGTTTCAAGGATTACAGACCCTCCTGTTTCTGGTGTCAAGGTAATAATCAGAGCAGCGGACGCGCGAGGCTCCTCGCAGCGATAGCTGAATGTGCAGCCCTCGATTTGGATTCAGTTTGGGGGATTTTGTTTCCTTTTTAAACAAAGCCAACAGCGCCAAGTATTCATATTTCAAGGCTGTTTTAAGGATCAAAACCCATCTTACTTAATAAAAACACGAGCAAGATTCAAAGCAGAAAATTATATGGGAGCTTCACATACAGTAGGTGGAGAGGCAGGATTCTGTGACTTATCAGAGGTATTCATTTAGAAATTGGTGCTAATGACAGTTTCTGAAAAATGTTGTCCCCACCCATCCCCTGCCAGTATTCGTGTTTTCACATAAATCCTGATTTTGGCATATTACTTTATTGTGGAGACATGTTCTGTGTATTGGATGGCTTATGCAAATTAACCAAATGTCCTATAAATTAGTCTTGAAATGCCTGGGACAATGATCTGCTTGCATGGCGAGCAAGTATTCAAAGTATTCACAGTATTCAAAGAAGGACTCTTTACAGGTTAGGAGAGCAGGAGAACATCATAAATGTGCCCAGGCTGCCCAACACGGCAGGGTGCTCCACTGGCATTGTGCTCCTCACCTCGAAATACAAGGCTGACTGACTAGAAATGAAAAATGCAGTGCTAGGTGATACCTAAAAATTGAAAACCCCAGTAATTACCTGGTAGGCAGACAATGTACCCGTAGCTACTGAAGCCCAAGCCTGCAGATCTTCTTAGCTGGCTGGGCCAACACATTTAAACTGGTTGCAGGCTAGGTTTTCTTCTCTGCGTAATTTGGATTTTCACTGAAGGCCTTTTGACATATGTTACGTATATGAATGGTATTGTATGCAGTGCTGTCTTTAGGAGATATGTATCCCCCTACCAAAAGTCATACCTCCCTTGTGTTCCTTACCTGAAATGGAGATAATGCTTCAAAACTACACTCTCAGATGTATTTTAAAAATAAATGTTTTATGTCAGTTGCTACTTTCTTGTGAAGTGTAGACTTAAGAGCAAGCTTTGCGTACAAAAGCCTGGTTCTCTGCTCCTGACCCAGGCGGCGCTGTCTGAGGCACGTAGGGTAAACAATAATAAATCATATGACAAATCAAAAATAGACCACTTGCTTTTGGTGTGTGTTTAATTGGCATTCCACCTCTAATAATTACATTCATATTGAATTTGTGTGTGGGCACCTTCATTTGCAACATCACCATAATTAAATGACATAAGCTTTCAGAAGCAGGTATGTGAGAGAGAAAGTGCTATTAGCATTACTTGGCAACAACAACAGCCTTAAGGATGCCTTTACCTTGCACTCCTTTAGTTTGTTATTGTCACAGAACTAAAGTGGGGAGGGTGAGGGAAAGAGGATGGACAACAGGGATGAAAACCGGAGATGGGTTTTACAAATGGAGCAATTGTCTTGCACCCCACTTTTTCTGCTAACGATCCTGTGGAGCAAGCCCTCAAAGGAAGCCATTTTATCTCTTTGTCCTGCAATAACCACTGTGCACTCCTGAGCACCCTGCCTTGGGAACTTCTCTGTTCACTATTCACAGGTAGTGTAGGAAGCTCTTCAAAGCACACAAGACTGCTATGCAAATGGTAATAAAGCTGACTCCCTGCTATCCATGTTACTAGGATATGGAGAGTGGCTGGGCCAGCTGCTTGGAGCATAAGCTTTGCACTGACCACGGCTACTCTGGTTCAGTAGCATTTTATCCCAGCTGACAATGGCACTTTTGCAGACAAAAGGGATGAGGTAAAGGCAAAGCAAGCAGGAGGAATTGTCGCAATTCCACACGAGCTTCAGAAGTGCAATTATGCCCATTTTCTGAATGGGGAGCAGAGACAAAGAGAGATAAAATGATTTGGTCAGGATTGTGGGGAATACCTGTAACAGAGCTGAGGAGTGAACAGACACCTCATTAAGGACTGGTCTAATACCAGGCATCAAGGCAATCTTCCTTGTAAGAAACTCAGGGCTTGCGTTCAGAGTCACAAGCCACCCAGTTTGGTCACACTCAGAAATCAAGCTGTGAGCAGCAGCAGGTAACTGACAAGTTTTTAGATGGTAAAAATCACATTTAGTAACATCAGGGCCTTAAAACATTTAGGTAAGGGGACTTTCTACAGCTAACAGTACCAAGGAGCCAAAGATTACAGGAACTTTGAAAACAAGTGGGGGCATAAAAAATAAGTGATGTGATTTCTCGTGGACCTGGGGAAGAAGATAGTCAAACTGAAAGAAAGGAAAGATAGTAATGGAGGAAGAGAGATATTCAGAAGGGGAAGAGAGATCTAAGGAAAAAGTTGCAAGGAGCAGAAAACCAAAAACAAAGGGCAAAAATAATTTAAAATGGAAGAATAGCAGATATACTTAGGTGAAAACAGCTCAGCTGGAGTACCACAGGGAGGATCCCTGCCTCACTGCAGCTTTCTATAAGCACGCACCAGGTTGCGTGAATCTGGGACGGAGGAACGTGTTTGTGCTGGGGACAGTCACAAGAGGAGCAGCCGGAGAAGACAGGCTCCCAGCACAAGGGTATGGAGGCAGGTGAGGCGCAGCCATCGTGTCCCCTGTGCACTCCACTCATTCTCTGCTTGGCGTCTGCAGTGAGTGTAATGGTAGCAGCAGCTGTTTCAATAATGTTTTAAACCTTCCTGCCCTCCTTTTCAGAGCTCCAACATGTAGATTCAAATCCCTGGACATTCACAAGCAATTATTTTCTAATGATGCTAGCAGCAAAGCTTCCAGTCCTATAGCTTCAAAAAACCCTGCCCAGCCATGCTCTGCTGTTGACCTTTTCAAGACCTAAATATATACGAGATACCTAAATAAGATAATTGGCCAAGTATAATGCTGGCGTAAGCTGGAGGCCTTTTACCAGAGGTGATACAGGCCCCCTCTAAGCAGGAGAGAAACTGCAGGAACTCCATCCTTGCTGCTTTGCCCCCTGCGTTCAAAAGCTTCTCTGATACTCGCTCCTCTCCTGATTTTGCGTGATTTTATTCATGTGCATCCCAGTGTTAGGTTTCACAGTGGATGTGCTTAGCTGTACAAACTGTGCCAAGTGAGCTTACCGGAATGGCAATGTTGTGCAGGAGATGGTACTTTTGCAAGGGCAGACCCAAATTCCTGTTTTCCACTGTTGCACGAGAACAGCCTATCATGCCGTATAAGATATAAATGTTTTGTGGCCTTGCAGATAAGCTAGATAGACAGCCAACCCATCATCATGACTCCGCATCACCACCATGGTGAAGGGATAAGGAGCGAAGCTGATGGCTTCTGCACAACAAACAAACAAGCACAGAGGCAGTGTTTGCTCATTTCAATGTGCAAAGCTGACTTGTTTAAATATGAATATGTTGCTTATAGCCAAATTTTAGTGACAGCAGCCCTGTGGCATCTATCACTGTTTGCACTTTTGCTAAAAATAGTCTCATTGTCTCTGGAATTTTTCAGATGCCACGTATGCAGGTAGTTTTTGCTCCCTCCACCCCATCTCGACCCGTTACCGTTTCCTCCACCCTCCAGGGTGTATCATGCTCAGGAAGATACTAACCACGCAAGGTTTGCGTGGTGTTACAAACACCTGAAATCACTTCCCCGTCCTCACCAAAAGTCTGTGCCCTTTCCTTTCTCTTCTCCTCTCACTTGATCACTGTCACTTACCCAACTCACAGGGAAGTCTGCTGTCTCCCTGGGGCTCGGGTAAGGGACATGGCCAGGGGGATTCCTGAACTGGTGAGGCCCTCTGACTACTACCCACTATTAGTATTCCAGGTGGGTAGGGATGAGATTGAAGGGAGAAGTCCCAGGGCTATCAAAAGGGACTTCAGGGCCTTGGGGCATTTGGTGAAGGAGGTAGGTGCACAGGTTAT
The DNA here is from genome assembly GCF_013368605.1 of Nyctibius grandis. NCBI lineage: Eukaryota > Metazoa > Chordata > Aves > Nyctibiiformes > Nyctibiidae > Nyctibius > Nyctibius grandis. The sequence goes on from NC_090658.1 coordinate 80,142,000, forward strand.
ATTCTCCTCAATTCCTTCGGTGTTAGGTGAAAATAGGGAAAGGCCTATGAAAATACAACAGATTAATTCATGGCTAAGAGACTGGTGCCGGAGGTAGGATTTTGGGTTCTTTGACCACGGGGCGGCTTTCATGGCACCAGGCCTGCTTATGCTGGATGGGGAACAGCTGAGTCAGAAGGGGAAAAAGGTTATGGCCCAGAAGTTGGCAGAGCTGATCAAGAGGTCTTTAAACTAGGTTCGATGGGGGAGGGGGATAAGATCAGGGCAACCACAAATGAACCTAGGGGCGACAGGCCTGTGTTGGGGGCAAGGCCGCTAGCCCAGCTGAAGTGCATTTACACCAATGCATGCAGTATGGGCAACAAACAGGAAGAGCTAGAAGCCACTGTACAGCAGGAAGGTTATGATGTGGTTGCCATCACAGAAACGTGGTGGGATGACTCTCACGACTGGAGTGCTGCTATGGATGGCTATAAGCTCTTTAAGAGAGACAGGCGAAGCAGGAGAGATGGTGGGGTAGCACTGTATGTTAGGGAGTGCTTGGACTGTGTCGAAATTGAGGAGGATGATGAGGATGACAAGGTTGAATGTCTATGGATAAAGATCAGGGGGAAGGTCAGCAGAGCGGACATTACGGTGGGAGTCTGTTATAGACCACCCAACCAGGATGAGCAGGCAGACGAGGCGTTTTACAAGCGGCTGTCAGAAGCCGCCCGGTCGCCGGCCCTTGTACTCGTGGGCGACTTCAACTTGCCAGATGTCTGCTGGAAATACAACATGGCAGAGAGGAAGCAAAATAGGAGGTTCCTAGAATGTGTGGAGGACAACTTCCTCATGCAAGTGGTAAATGAGCCCACTAGAGGAGGGGCCCTGCTTGACCTGTTGTTTGTGAACAGAGAAGGACTAGTGGGAGATGTGAGGGTCGGTGGCCGTCTTGGGAATAGTGACCATGAAATGTTAGAGTTTTCGATAGCGGGGGAAGTAAGGAGGGGCAAGAGTAGAACTTCTGCCTTAGATTTCTGCCGGGCAGACTTCAGCCTGTTTAAGAGGTTGGTGGACAGAGTCCCTTGGGAGTCGGTCCTGAAGGGCAAAGGAGTCCAGGAAGGCTGGACATGCTTCAAAAGGGAATTGCTAAATATTCAGGAGCAGGCTGTCCCGGTGTGTAGGAAGACAAGCCGTCGGAGAAAAAGACCGGCCTGGTTAAACAGAGAACTTAGGCTAGAACTTAAGGAAAAAAAGAGAGCCTACTTACTCTGGAAGAAGGGTCGGGTAACTTGGGAGGTCTATAGGGATGTTGCCAGGTCGTGTAGGGAGAAGATTAGAAGGGCCAAAGCTCAATTAGAGCTTGATTTGGCTGCTACAGTCAAAGATAACAAAAAAAGTTTCTACAAATACATCAACAGCAAAAGGAGGGTCAAGGAGAGCCTCCACCACTTGCTGAATGAGGAGGGTAGTGTAGTGTCAGGGGATGAGGAAAAGGCAGAGGTGCTCAATGTCTTCTTTGCCTCGGTCTTTAATGTCAAGACCGGTTGTCCTCAGGAGGCTCGGCCCCCAGAGCCTGAAGTTAGGGACGGGGGGGCTGTGTGAACCTCCCAGGATCCAGGAGGAGACGGTTAGTGACCTGCTGTGCCAATTGGACACCCACAAGGCTATGGGCCCAGATGGGATTCACCCCAGAGTAATGAAGGAACTGGCAAATGTACTTGCCAAACCACTCTCTATTACCTACCGGCAGTCCTGGTTAACTGGAGAAGTTCCAGCTGACCGGAAATTAGCAAATGTAACGCCCATCTACAAGAAGGGCCGGAAGGATGATCCAGGGAACTATAGGCCTGTCAGCCTGACCTCGGTGCCAGGCAAGGTGATGGAACAGACCATCCTGAGTGCCATTACACAGCACATGCAGGACAATCGGGGCATCGGGGCCAGCCAACATGGATTCATGAAAGGCAGGTCCTGCTCGACCAACCTGGTCTCCTTCTATGACCAAGTGACCCGCTTAGTAGATGAGGGCAGGGCTGTGGACGTAGTCTATCTAGACTTCAGTAAGGCATTCGACACTGTCTCCCACAGCATCCTCCTGGACAAACTGGCTGCCCGGGGCTTGGATGGGTGGACTCTTAAATGGGTTAAAAACTGGCTGGATGGCCGAGCCCAGAGAGTGGTGGTGAATGGGGCAAAGTCCAACTGGCGGCCGGTCACTAGCGGTGTTCCCCAGGGCTCAGTTCTGGGGCCGGTGCTGTTCAATATCTTTATAGATGATCTAGACGTAGGGATTGAGTGCACCCTCAGCAAATTTGCAGATGACACCAAGCTGGGTGGCAGTGTCGATCTGCTGGAGGGTAGGAAGGCCCTACAGAGGGATTTGGACAGGTTAGATAGATGGGCCGAGACCAACGGCATGAGGTTCAACAAGAACAAGTGTCGGGTCTTACACTTCGGCCACAACAACCCCATGCAGCTCTACAGGCTGGGGGAAGAGTGGTTAGAAAGTGGCCCGGTGGAAAGAGACCTGGAGGTGCTGATCGACAGATGGCTAAACATGAGCCAGCAGTGTGCCCAGGTGGCCAAGAAGGCCAATGGCATCCTGGCCTCTATTAGGAATAGTGTAGCCAGCCGGTCTAGGGAAGTGATTGTCCCTCTCTACTCGGCACTGGTGAGGCCGCACCTTGAATACTGTGTCCAGTTCTGGGCCCTGCACTTCAAGAAAGATGTTGAGGTGTTGGAGCGAGTCCAGAGGAGGGCGACCAAGCTGGTGAAGGGTCTGGAGGGTCTGACCTACGAGGAATGGCTGAGGGAGCTGGGGTTGTTTAGCCTGGAGAAGAGGACGCTCCGAGGTGACCTTATTGCAGTCTACAACTACCTGAAGGGAGGTTGTAGTGAAGTGGGAGTTGGCCTCTTCTCCCGGGCAACTACCGATAGGACAAGACGACACAGCCTCAAGCTTCACCAGGGGAGGTTCAGGTTAGACATTAGAAGAATTTCTTTTCAGAAAGGGTTATTAGACATTGGAACGGGCTGCCCAGGGAGGTGGCGGAGTCACCATCTCTGGATGTGTTTAAGAAAAGACTGGACATGGCACTTAGTGCCATGGTCTAGTTGACATGGTGGTGTCAGGGCAATGGTTGGACTCGATGGTCCCAGAGGTCTCTTCCAACCTGATTGATTCTGTGATCTCTTTCTCTATCACGCTTACAGGCAGGGGTGCCAGGCACAGCTTCAAAATGCCCCCAATGCCTTCAATGAAGAGTGAAGTTGTCTAAAAGGGAGCACACACTGTCAAGACTGCAGAGCAGTTTCTCTCAGACCAGATGGTGATACTGCTTCTCCATTTACAAAAAAGTGAGGGATTTTCTCTACCCCCCACCAGCCTATAGAACAGCCTATAGCACGTTACAGATATGCTTTAGAATCAAAGCACTGGCTGGAGGAACTAATAGATCTTTTCCATTTCTAGCTTTTCACTGTATATATACTCAGATGAAGCTCTTTTCTCAAATTCAGGGTGACCAGCTCTGAGTCAGACTCCTCCAAGAGCTCACCCAGCTGCTGTGTTTACAGCTATGAAAAGGAGCAAATCCCACCCAGGAAACAAGCAGCAGTGAGAAAACACACAATGTGAAATCTAAACACTCCTGATTCCCTCTGAGTGCCTCAATCCAGGCACTCTCCAAATCCCTCTCTTATGACAGAGCTACGTGGAGTTCCTGGAGGATCAACAAGGTCCAGGCTATTTTGGATTTGCCCTCTTCATGGTTTTCTAACCCTGAGAGCACTGGGAGATCCCCATGCCTGCAGCAGGTCATACCTGCACTCATCTGGATGGATTTTGCTGCAGGACCAGGGCTTGGCACACCAGGGATGCGGTACCTCCACAACACTCCTGCCGTGGCAGTGCACCGTGGTATCCATGTGCTGCCACTCTGCCATTCAAAAAGGGGTTCTGAAAATAAAAGGCGGATTCCCCAGGAATCCCACGCAGGATTTTGCTAGCTCAGCACCTAGGAACCCGCAGACAGCCAGCACAGACCATGAGCTGCAGCGCCCATCAGTCCGCAAACATTCAAAAAGCCATTTCTACTTCTCCTCGCCACGTACCTGCACTAGTGGCAATCAATCATCAGCGTTTTACAGCAGAGTTATTTTCTCCACTGTGTTAATCAGACTTGCTTTCAGTAGGTTTTTCTAACAGCACAGGGGGGAAACTGCGCCAACCTTGTCTATACGATGGCTCCTCCCAGAACTCACACTGACTCAGCTGAGCTGGAGGCAAACAGTGGTGGGATTATAGTAAATCTGATGTAGGCAAGCACAGCCTGCTTTCTGAGTACGCGAGCAAGGTACTGCAGCTCACCCAAGCAGGCTGCTGCGGTCCAGTCGGTCCCCACTTCCTGGCTAAGCGCAGCGACAGCCACAGAGGGACAGCAGTTCGGGGACACCGAAGGGACACATCTCACCACGGCAGCATTGGAGAGAAAAGCTTTCTGCTCCTGGACAGAAAGAAGCTACCACTTCTGTCACTGCTGTTGTGTGGTGACTTAGGGCAGCTGAGATTTCAGCAAGGGCCCCAAGGAAGGATTTTGATAACCAATGCGGGCAAATATCTTCATTTATGTGGGGGGTATGTCAGCAGCCAGGCCCTCTGGTTATTTCCTTTCACTGATTGCAGTGATCTTGAGCTAATCTGGTCTGAACTTTGGACAGCTCGCACTCATCCAGGCCTTGGCCATGCCTCGCTACTGGGGAGACTTTCAGCCCTAGTTTGTGGCTGGAGGAAGAAAGGACCTAAAGCCGAGCTGCCAGGCTGTGCAAGCACATCAGCTACAACCCCTCATTAAACGAATGTGGCGTGGTGACTAAGAAGAATGACAGCACAGAGCCCCGTGGCAATACACCGAGCACACCCACTGGGGAGAAAAGCACTTGCTCAATGCAGCCCCCTGCAATCTCTCGGCAAGGAAGGAATAGGATATGTGTAAGATAGGACTGGACACATTTTCCAGGCCCTGCGCAAACCCTGTGCCTGTAAGGGTGTGCATGCACTGGCCGAGGATGCTGTTCCTCCCCGGGCACGTGCCGTGGCAGGGGCACCGCGTGCTGTGGGTGCATGCACACCCGGGAGTCTCACCTGCGTGCTTTTCTCACGGCACTCCCTGCTCCCCATTTAAAGAAGAGACTGGACCCTGGAGGATCTGGCGGTTTACATGAGATACAGTCCCAGAGATTTACTAATACAAAGTGAAAAATAACTGATAAGAGAAGCATTTACCATTTCTCTCTAGTGAGTCAATCTCTTAGCTCTTTAATATTTTACTTTCCAGCATCCTTCATGACTTGGTGCCAGGCCAGTTGTAACACAATACACCAGCACAACGTCCTAGCGCTATCTTCCGGCATTACATAAACCTACGTTTGGGCCAGATTCTCACCCACTTTAAGACCCCTTTGCACCACTCTGGCAGCAGAAAGGGGCCACAGGAGTACATTACATGCACACCACCTTTTGAGACTTCGTTGTATTGCCAGAGTGATGTAAAGGCATCCTCAGTTCGAGTCAGAATCTGGCCTTACATTTAATGTGTTTAACAAACGAAGCTGCTGTTTGAATCCCAAAGACAGGGTCAGTAACCAAGTGAGCACCAAGCGCTTCTTCCCTTGGCAGTCGGAAATCCACGTTGTTGGAAAGTGGAAATGTATTGGATGTGTTAGCTTCCTAACCACAAAAAAATGTCTCAGAAAATGACTGTTCTCCATCTTGACTAAGGAGACATTAATTTCAGTGGTATGTGCAGCAATGTTCATTCAGGACTGGCCACAGGTGGTCAATTATTCCACTGCCTGTCTAGAAGAAGCATGTTTATTCCTCATAATAAAAAGTATTAGTACAATACAGAGTTTATTGCTCAATTAGGAAAGTGACATGCAGAGTTACAGCCTCTTGTGGGGAATACAGCTAAAAACAAATTTTTGCAGCTAGAAATGATTTTTTGCAGCTGAATGAAATACCACCCTCCTCCCCATCAGACACACAAAAACTACGCAACTTAAGAGCCAACTGACAGGTATTTTAGGACCAATATTTAAGTAGCCTGTACAACTGAACATCGTATTGTATGTTAAAGCTCTAGACTATAATTGTGTTCCTTTCTCTGTTTAAAACATTTTTAATTGATCATTCAGGCACTGATAAAAAAAAAGAAAAAAGCCTACAGAATTGAATTTTGGTCCTGAGCATAAACAAAGGCGTGCACTGAGCAGAATTTGAGAACATTGTACACATGCACACTGTGATCACTTTGTGGGATCCACACTCACTGCCCTGCTTGCTTCAGTTACTATGCATTGCCCAGGCAGTCAAATTGTTTTAAAATACCTAAAAGTAAACCTCGGAACCTGTTTTCTCCTCTTGTGTCAGATAATAATTCATAATAAATGAACTTCTTTACAAATACCAAGGGTGCTGTTGCTAGCTATATGGAGTATAACAACATTAAATAATAGATATCGCTTTGCACTTCTAACATTTTAATCTCGATCTCAAATTGCATGCAAAGGCAATTAAATAACAGCATCCCCATTTCAAAGCTGGAGACCAGACATCTAAACACAAAGTTAGCAGATACCTAACTTCAAGCATACAAGCAGTCCCTCTGCTTGAACTGAATGGCTCTACATGCAAGTGTGAAGTTATACACATGCAGAAATATGCAGTTCAACTGATAACTGTAGCTATCGAAAACATAGGTGTCATATGGAAGGTATTTATATAGTTAATGAACAGATATAGGCACATCTAAAGGTGGTTTGACCAATCCTAAATCAGCACCTAATTATTTAGAGTAAATCACACTCTAGAAGTGCTTGCCTTCCTTTGTTAACTATTAGTGGGACCTAGAGAGAGAGTTCAGCCCAGACGACAAATACTGAGATGCTACAGCTAAGCATGTGAACTGAACCATGTCCTAAACCAAAGGGTGCTGTGAAACTGGGAAGAAATACGGCACAGGTGAAAACCAGAGTGAAATGCGGACCTAGCTGAAGCTCAGACTAAAACATCCATTGCCTCACTGTGAGTGCAACTGACCATCTGAATCCCACAAGACTGTTATCCTGAGGGATATCAAGCATAAGGAGACGTGCGTGGTCCTCAGAAAGAGAAGTAATCTCCTGTCATGGTTTAAAGCTGGGTTGGCTATTAAACAGATGGCAGATGCTCTCTATTAACCCCTTCCTCCCCCCAGAAGGGGAAGGAAAAGAGAAAAGGGAGAGAGACTTATGGGTTGGAAAGTTAAAACAGTTTTAATAAACAATAACAATGGAAAAGGGAATAATAATAATGATGGAAATAATTAAATATATACAAATATATACAAAACCAAGACTGAGCTCCCCCAATGATGATCACATCACCACTGGCACTGCAGGGCAGGCTCTGGTAAGTCCCGGACTGGATTCAGCAACAGATGGGAACTGGATTCAGGAACGCATGTATTGGGATTGAAGGCAGGAGAAAAATGGACAGAGTCCTCTTTGGACGCAGGCCATAGAAGAAGAGAGTGAGACCCTTGTGATCCCTCAGCTTTAAACTGAGAATGACATGTATGGGATGGAAGACCTCATTGTTCAATTTTGGGTCATCTGTCCTGTCTGCTCCTCCCTGGAGGTGCGACCCTTCTACGGCCCTTCACTTGTGCACAATGAGGAATTTAGCAGTGATCTTGGTCTCTCTAGGAATAAGTCTAAGCAAGAGCCTTTCTGCATACCATTTCTACTGTTACCTTAGTGAAAACTATAAACTTCGAGTGTTATCAATCCTAGAAGCGGACACTGTCTGCAAAACATGCAGTTAGTTTCACAAAGTGCAGTTACTGAGAAGAAACTTAGCTGAAAGGAAAATTAGTTCTGTTCTAGTCCAAACCAGGACACCTCAGGCATGATGAAGATTTCACTGAAGTTGTTAATGCTAGTTTGGTTCAAGGTGTACAGCATGAAAATAAGTCAGATTACTATGAGCAAAACAGACCTTGCTTGTAAAGAACTGCTGTGCTCAAGATACTGCTGCACGTTGACCTGCATGTACACCCACCTGAAAGACTCCAGTCTGCAAATGAAAGCATGAACAAGAAAAATTCGTGCAGGGAAACAGACACTTCTTCCCAGAGAGAGAGACAACAGCACATCGAAATCACACTGTGCAAGACAACATTTATAAAAATGCTGACAGATATCATCCCCCGTTTGACTTACGGAGTCATCAAAAGCTCACTTCCATGGAGCATTTTTGGACCCTTTAGTTGACTAAATCACCAATTTAAAATCTGTCAGACTTCATTATGCAGATTAAGAGTCTCTCCTTGGTTTCATTTGTTATGCATTAATAAGAGAGCATTGGTGACTGTATCCTCTCACACAGCCAAAGCCTTTCTGCCATTACATAGTAAATTTTGTTCTTTCTAGCGTTCAAAAAAACCTCAACACAACAGCAACACGGCTTAGTTGCTATGCAAAGACTTAGAGCCGCTGCATAGGGATCAGTTCCAGAGTTTGGTTTGATTCGAACTGAGCCAGGCAAATTACACCTGGATGTGATCTGACAAGGTTTTCCTGCCTGTTTCTCTTGTCTACAGGTGAAGAGCGTGCTCAGTCCAGACCAGCCCTGGGATCCCCACAGTCTTGTGTGATCCCGATGTGCGTTTACCGCTTTCCAGCTCGATGGCTGGTGCAGTTAAAATACTCAGTACCAACAGGCAGATTTATTATGAATGCTGGTAGGGATCTTTTTTCTCTCTCATTGACTAGATGTGACTCAAAAAGTTAATGGTAATTGCTCTCATCTTCATTTAGCAATGAGAGAGAGAGAGAAATGGGAGCAATTTGCAGATCTGAGAACAGGTCATTACAGGTGTGTTATATTAGTGTATTCATGAGTCCCCTGGGACAGCCATGCTGCGATATCCAATAACTTTCTTAATGTGTAATTACACACCATTGGACTATAATTGATTAATTGAAAAGAGAATGTAGGCAGATGCTAGGCCAAGGCTGCTGCTGCTCATTAAATGAATATATCCTTGCTTCTTTTTAATAAGTTAAGTGAACCACTCAAAAGCAATTAAGTGAGAACTGAAATTCATTAAATTTTAAGTAATTATTGGTATTAACTTCTATAATAAAATGCAGGATTTATATTTTTGGGTTTTTCTTCCCATCCCGAAAGCAATATAATAGATGTCACCGCCGAGATGTAAAAATGGTGTCTGCTACAGACAGCAGTGAGCAATGAGATGTGCGCTCCTTGCAGACAGATTTTCTTCACTGTGCCTTCAGATAACTGCATGACATTAATCTGCCTCCTTGGGATGTCATTCCTGGAAGCCCTGCACAGTCCTAGGGATTCCCAAAGAGAGGGGGTTACACAATCAATATCCCAGAGCACCTCCAAGCCTCCCTGCAGTCCAGCTGAATGGTGGCTGGGCTCTTCTCAACCCTCCTTCCCACAGGCTGGATCTTAACTCTGAGAAACCAGAGTTAAGAGCACTGGAACAGGCTGCCCAGGGAGGCTGTGGAGTCTTCTTCTCTGGAGATATTCAAAACCCACCCAGACGCGACCCTGTGCAATGTGCTGTAGGGGAACCTGCTCTGGCAGGGGGCTGGACTAGATGATCTCCAGAGGTCCCTTCCAACTCTAACCATTCTGTGACTCTGTGATTCTGTGAAATCTTAAGAGCATGGGCTCCTAATTTTCAAAAGCCCACACTCTTACTGCTGTATGTTGGCTCTTAAAGGGGTCAAAGCCTTCAAACTCTTTTCCTTTTTAATGGGGACTACAACGCATGCAGCAAGATGAGGCATAAACCAACTGTGTCTTCACAGAAAGTCACTCTGGTCTACGCAGGAATCTTTTCAGACCTGACAAAACCCGTTCTCATTAACATCCTGCATGAGTGACAGCCAGGGTCAGAGGTGCAAAAAAGGACCTGAGCACCAGGAGACTAAAGCCCGTTTTCTGGCCTGACCCTGGTGCTCCAGGTATGGCTGTGGTGAGATGTGGAGCAAGGGACGGCTCTGCCCAGGTAGATGTCAGGGTGCCCCACGTGATACTTCCCCCGGGCCCTACTAAGTCATCTGCATCTCCTGCACGGACCCCAAGAAGAAAATATTTGTAGCTCTGGGTGATGACTTTGAAAATTTTATTTCCAATTTATGTGGAAGGAAATCCAATGAATTTTATTTCACTGCACTTCCTTTGGAACAAGGCATATCTTTATTCTTCAACGTTCTATAAAAACTGTCTGAATTTTATTTAAATTGGTTATGAATGCCAGTTTCATAAAGCAAAGCCACGATCCATAACTGGTTTTCTTTCCAAGGGATACAAACCTGGGGGTTTTTTTTTCAGTTTTATAGAGGTTTGGGTGGGGGGATGGCTGACATTTTTTTTCAGGCTTTTTTTATGTTAAGATTTATTGAAATCATTATTAAGAAGTAGCCTGGTAAAAAATGCATTTTCAGCTAACAGTTTCTTAACTTTTTACTTGTTTAAACTCCTGGTCAATAAAAAGACTGGGGTTTTTTTAAATAATTTTTGAAAAAGAAATTTTTCAATGAGAACATGTTTAATATGAAAATTATAACTTCAGTAAACACATCAAATGAGGAAAGCAGAGAGTAAAAATAGAGTAATACAACACAGTATTGCAGTGAGGAGAAATTAAGGTTGGAGAAATCATTCAGAGGTCACCGGTAATTGCACATTTATTAATAAAAATTTTAATGCTTGTTCTGGGAAGGAAGATGACAGAATTGGAGCTGTAATGGGATTTTAATTATTTTGCTTTTTAACAAATGCATTTTGCTTCTCTTTTGAAATAATAATAATAACGGTGATGTTAAAAATTAGAAAACATGCCTCCTTCTGAGGAAAGGCAGGCTTGTGCTCACAAAGTGTCAAGTGTCACTGCCTAAAATAATGCTCCTGTATTGGTATGAAGGAAAATGCTAAACTAGAGACACTGGGGCGAAGTTGCTTGCTATTTCTAGCGTACCTGAGGCGAGTGCTGCAGGAAAGGGGATATGACTCGCTCTTGGCTCTGGGAGGCCAAAAAGCCACCGTCAGTAGCCATGGTCTTTCCCAAATCTGCCCTGTTCCTATTGCCCATCTTCCCATGCCGCCCTCCCCTCTCACTGTCACACCTTTTATTCCATCTCTTTAGCTCCCTGAACCGTCTTCCTTAACTCGGTTCACTGGACCGAAAAGGTGGGGATTATGTAGAGCTACTGGGGGTACCAGCCTGCTTGTGTGGGAAGCTGCATCCCTGGCCATGGGGGAGCTCCGTTCCTTTTATCCCCATCTCCTTCCCTTCCACCTCCCCGCTCCCCGTGCTTCCGGAGATTTTATACCTTCTATTTTATGTGTCACTGGGAACTGGCAGAGACTTACTCTCCTTGCTGCTCTCAAGGATTAATGGCCTGCGGGAGGCATGGGGATTCCCTCGCCCTCCTTAACACTGTAGGGTATAACCTGAGTATAACCCTGAGTATAAAAGGAACGAGGTTTGGGTCTTATTTCCAGCAGAGCTGCTATCTCAGACTTGCTATGACAGAGTTGTATTTTCTGTAAGTTCCTACAGCTGGTCTCTGATTGCAGCCTTCAGCTTAAATATTATTAATAAAGAACATGTTTTCTACACTTCGAATTACCTGTTAGCTGGCCTACAGCAATTTTTGGTCAGAGAGGGGGAAGATGTCTCAAAGAAGTCATTCATCTTTTCTTGTCTACAGAATAGAGGGTGTCATTCAGAGCCCACTTAAAGTTAACGTGAGGGATCCTATTGATTTCACTGGGCTGCAGATCAGAGGTTGTGGAGTCCTAAACATGGTGTGAGTCAAGAAAAAAAAGCGTATTTCTTTAGCAGGATGGTGGTGCAGGACGGGGGAGGGGGAACAGAAGGCCTGAAAGACCAAGGAAATCTCTCAAGACCCCTGAGAAGGTCTGCTGCAGCCCCAGGAACAGGACCCAAACCTCCCTGGTCCAGCCCACATTGCCTTAATGCAAACAACGGCCTTCACTTCCATTACGGGGTAGAAAAACACACAATTAAAAAGCAGGGCAAGAAGGACAGAGCCCACGTGCCAGGCAAGACAGTGGATGCACTTGTTCTAAAACAGTAAATAGATCTGTGTAGACAGGCATAGGGCCTATCATTTCCCAGGGACAGCGTATCGCGGGGCGGCTGGCAGGCTGCAGCTCTGTATTTGGTCCTGCATTATCCCGGCGAGATGCCTATCAGGGCGCAGCAGCCGAGGCAGCCAACGCCCCAGGGGTGCTATCTGCGCAGGCAGGCAGCGGGCAGGAAGGGTCAGCCAGAGCCGGGTGTCGGGGCTCCCCATTCCCCATGGGGTTGCAAATCTGCCCATGGGCTGTGAGCTGCCTTGTTTCAGTGCGTTCACTCAGCGCCCGTGGACTTCAACAGTCTTTAGGAGCGTGCGTAAGGTGAGCAACGCATAGGCCTTCGTTCAGCCTGGCAGCAATGAAGGACCAAAAAAACTACAATAATTTCGCCTGGTTTGTTGCTCTTGCTTGAAAAGAAACAGAATGCAAGTTTTTTGGTGGGGTTTTGGGGAGGTTCTTCTTAAAATATTCTGCTATAACTCATGAACAATTTAGTTTCTGAAAATCATAGAATCACAGAATTGTTTTGGTTGGAAAGGACCTTTAAGATGAAACATTACAGGCGATTAGTCTACAATATGACCTAAGCCTCCCTGTTATTTCAGTCACAAGAAAGGTTGGATTTCATGTGGCCAAGATCACTGAGGTTTTAAGAACATCAGTACCAATTCATTGCTACAATTGCTTTTCTCAATATTTTCATGCCAGAGCCATAACTGCCATTCTGACAGCTCTCTGTGCCTGATCCCAACTCCCTGAAACCAACGGCGGGCTCTCCATTAGCTGTTACGGGTTTTGCACAGCCACTTGCTCGAATCACTGCGTATGCCACGGCGCAGCTGATGGACCAGTACCAGTTGCTCTCAGACTATGGTGGCAAACTGAGCAAGAAACTGATGAAATCCATTGGTAAACCCCCCAAAAACAGCACCAGCGGCGAGATGCTGCAAACGTTGAGTGATGCTGAAACAGTGGTAGGCACCGCCATGGAGGTTTTACCTCTCAGCAGGCTTGGTACCAGTAGCTCTACGACCTGGAGCTCCACAGGGTGCCACAGGTCTTGTCCCCCTCTCCCCTCCCGTCTCTCCAGGGTGGCACAATCACCTCCTGACCACAAAGTCAGTACCTTAAAGGCTAGATGTGGCCCTGCACCCCTCTGAGCTACTGGGCGACAGCCCCGCTCCAGCTTTCTGGCCGAAAGCTCTGCGTGTCCCAAAGCCTGGGCCAGGATGAAGGAAGCGCTCTCCCTCTCCTTCTGCCGGTTTGCACCTAACAGGGTGAAGGAAGAGCCAGGGAGAGCTACAAGGGGAAGAGCCTTTGCTTTTCCTCTCCTCTTTGCTAAGAATGAAGGAGCATGGGACACAAAAAGGGTGGAAAGGCAAGAGAGGGGATGAGCAACGCTATCTCCCCTAATTCAGTCCTCCTTTGACAGCAGTGTGATTATAAATGGACTCAGGTATTTTCTTCTAATGCTGAAGCACTAACAGGGAGCGGTTTTCCTTGACACTGGGGCACAAGAAACAGGACAGGTACCTTAAAAAAAAAGAATTCAAACCTCGCTTTCTGAAACCAAAACTCTCATGGCCTCCAAAGGATACCAATATGCATATTTACATTTAACTTGACTACCACTACAAAACCTACTGGCCTCATCTGATCACAAATATTCTCAGTGCTTTTTAACATCAGTCTTGTAGGTATGAAATCTTTCCTACGCTCCAGTACTGTAACGCTGAGGTAAACCTGCCTGTATCCTTGCTGCCCTGTCCGGATGCCCCACACATGCCAGGTTTCCTGACCCTGCCTCTACTGCAGAAACAGCAGAGCAAAGCGACATGAGTTAAAGCGAAGCATCAGCTGTAGCTCTGGCTCCTCTCAGCCTTGCCATAGCCTCCTCAAACGCTTTTTGCTCGTAGGAGAATGTTTTGCATTTCATGTTTCAGCTGTAGATGGGTTTTCAGAGTTTTCTCTGCCTCTTTTTGTTAGTGATTAAGGATAACTGGCCGTAGGTGAGTTTGCATTAAATCCAATAACAAGCATGTTTTATTTTGTATCTTTTATGTAACAGCTTCCAAGCACCAGGACCACCTTATAATTCATCACATACTGGACTCACAAATTTATCCTCCCAGAGCAGAACTACTAGGAGCAGACTTTTTGATTTCAAAGAGAAAAAGGTCATGATTCTACTGCAGGAAAACAGTGGATCACAGCTGGGTGTGGGACTGGAAATGAATTTTTTTTTCAGGGTGTTTATGTTTTCACAGAATTGTTTGGTTATTTGTTTGCTTTACATATAATCCCATAGCCGTGGGTGGTACTCAGATCATCTCCATAAACAAATGATCTGGAAAGCAACCTGGTGTTTAATTTCCTTAACCCATCAAACCCTCCTTTGCTCATATAGCAGCATGCCAATTCGAAACCTTGAATCAATATTCTGGGTAACTGGGGGCAGGGGAAGCACGAACTGTTGGTTTTTCTTTCCCACTTTTGTTAAAAGGCATCCAAGCATGGCTCTTCCTACCCTGACTAACCTGGGTAGATGCCAGACGGATTTTTCCTTTCTCTAGGCAATGGCTCAGGAATTTCATCTGGCTAGAGCCGGGGCTGTGGGCTTTTCACTGGCCTTTTCACTCCAGCCTACCCTTTCTCCTCCGTTAATCCCATCTCTCTCCCCACATACACTATTAGCTGGACTGTACTGCTCCTTGATAATCAGCTTCCAGAGGACTAAATTCTGCCTTTTACTTCTGGAAACAAAGAGATGGGCCTGAAAGAAAAGCTTTCAGCCACTCATGGATTAAGAAATTAAAATCCTGAGGCAGCGCCTATGGGAGAAGAGCGGATGGCTGGCCAAGACAGCATGCTGGCCTGGGTCTTTAAAAATAAATTTGTGTTATGTAGTTCCCAGTACTTATCATGGGTAGCTAAACTTAAGAAAACATGATTCTCAAAAGTACTGAAAAGTTCACAAGGAAAAATGTCCTCATTGACTAGAGCATCTTAACCACTTTGTTTTCTGTGCTCTACAACAAACGGCATGACACAGTGTATCTGGATTTAGCGCGGGAAATGAATACCCTAACCTAATCCATAACTGCACATGGCTTTCTATACCAACCAAAATCTTAATTGTCACTGCTTTTCTTAATGCGCAGAACTACTGTAAGCACTTCAGAGGGTTCCTTTGCCTGAATTATATATCTTTCTTCCTATTTTCTATCAAGCTCTCTCTCTCAAAAAAAAACCCAAATAGCTGAGTTGTACCTCACTACCCGAATTATCTATCTCCTCTTCTGAGGAGTAAGAAATGAAGAAAACATACAATTTGTAATACTCCGTGTTACTATGCTTTCAAATCTCTCCAAGTACTGAGGAGTTAAAGCTTGCCGTGCGTGCCTGTGACCTGGGATGTTAAGATTCACCCGATGTAGCGCAGCTCTTTCAAGAGAGCCCCGGCACGCAGACCCAGCAGCAGCGCCCCAGTCCCTGCATCCTGCCCAGCAGCACCCTCCCGGCACCAGCATTTCCCAAACAGAGGAGCCTGCGCTTGCTGGAACAAACCTTGCTGGAAAATGGCAGCTGAACCCTAAAGCAAAGAAAGCACTTTTGAGCCAAAGCCTCCAATTTCACCTGACAGGCTATTACAGTACTCACTCTCAACTGCACTGAGAAAACTCCAAGGATTTCCTGATTCTCAAAAGCATAAACAAGCTTCAGTTTCTCTTTCATTTAAAAAATCTCAGCTTTTCACTCAGCCAGCATCTGACTTGCACTGTTAGACTCTGGGTAAGTTTTTACCATTGGGAAAATATTTTTTTAGAGGAAGGAGCTGTCCCCACTCCTTTCTTTCATGTTTTTTTTCCCCTCTCCCCTCCCAAGGAGACAATTCCTAGCACAAATGTAGGAATAGTGACTAGCCTTTAGGAGAAAGATGCTGTCTTCATGGCCAGTTCCTGTGAAATTTGCTTTACTGTCGAGCACATTTTAATATAGCATTATTTCCCAAAAAGTAAAAATATAGAAGTAACCCCCACTACCTCTCTGTGAAACATGTAGCACCTTCAACAAATAACACTAGTTCCCCCACCACGAAAGCCTAGGCTCAACATCATATTTTCACTGAAAGGTCCTAAAATACATCTTTAAAGATAGCAGAGGTACATATTCATTATTTGTCTACTTTTTTTTCACATACGAATTGAGCACAGATTACATCCCTGACAATTTTGTTTCCAATAGCACAGGAAAAATAAAACTATGACAAATTGCTTTTATTACTTCCTTAAACAAGAACTGAAACTTGTCCAAAAAAGCACATGAAAGACTAATTTGGATGACTTGAGCTTTTGCCAGGTACACGAGCAATATAATAAAGCAAAAACTTAAATGTATATTAATAGAGGAATAATTAACTGGGCATTAAAAGAACGCTTGGTTTTAATAGCACAACGGGGGTTAATTGGTTCATTGACTGCTTGCACTAAAATTAAAGCAGATTTTCAATTGAAACAATACATGACTTATTTTATATTGTGTTGTCTCCCAGCTCTAGTCCTGAACTTCCTCAACACCAAGAAGCCCTATTGACTTCGGGGGCATCTTGGTGTGCTGTGATTGTTCATCGGGCCTGATTTAACCAGCGGCACAGTAATTAAGCATGGCCTTGAAGAAACAGTTTCACTTATTTGGCACAAGAATTGTGACTGCACTGGGGAATTGCTTTCTGTGTTTGTCTAGTTTCCTCCCCTTAGGACATAACGCTGCTGCCCCTGAAACCAGCGTGAACTTTGCAAGGGGTTTAAGAGGAAGCAAGATCAGGTCTTATGGGTCACGTCACTTTTAGCTGGGGAGAATTATACTGGGAACAAACTGACCCTTCTGAGTGACATCTGTGGCTCTAAAAAGCATTGTCATTACCTAACCTTGGGTTGGCTCAGCATAGGGGACACTGTGGGGGTAGGAAAGCCTGTGGGCCTACTAGTGCAGGTGTGGCCAAGATGCTCTACGCTCTGGTCAGCACCGGGAGCAGGGACTGGCCACCACCCCTGGGCTGCTGCCCTCCATTCTGGGCTTCTCTGAGCAACTGCCTGAATCCGGGGGCCAGCTTCAGCACTGGGTTACATTGGCTCATCAGCTCGACTTCGCTGGATGTTGCACCCAGGACACCAAGATTAGCGTTTGGCCCTGCATCCTCTACGGGGGAGGCAGACACGGATTTTAATGCAGAGAAAACACAGCTCACTCCTCCAAGGCCACCCACCTCTCCTATAGTTATAATGAGAAAAAAAGTATTGTTGTTTCAAAATATAACCCCATGTTCTGACTCTCCATAAATATTTCCATTTAGCCAAACGATACATTTTACTTAAGTACGGCTGAGAAGAAAGGCAAAGGCGAGGGAGAGATCTACCAATTCATCTAAAACTCCCTTTTCGAAAGTCATGCGTGAATCCCTCTTAAATGTATCACAGTTCATTCTCTGTTTACTTTAGGCAAACAGAAAAACTCATCGCGGAGCACTCATTTTTGCAAGCTAATCAAGAACATTAGGTCCCAACAGATTCATTTAATAGAAATATAATAGGGATTCCTGCTTGCTTTTAATCTTGCCTAGCTGCAAATGCTAAAATGAACAGTGAATTAACCCTGCCTTAGAACAGAGATCCTTTCACAGCTGGTATCATCTCTCTTATGGCTTGTAAACACTCCCGGCACCCTGTATGTGCTTTCCTGGCTTTCGCTCTTTCCCCGCAGCAGAGGAAAGGAGAGGAGTGGAGAGGAGAGGAGAGGAGTGGAGAGGAGTGGAGAGGAGAGGAGAGGAGAGGATGCTCCCGCCTGCATGCAGCTAGGAAGGGGAGGAATAGGCAAGCTCTAAAGGGATTACTGTGCGTCAGCAGAACAAAACGCAGCGCCGCTGCTCAAAAACAAGGCAGAGCTAAAAGGTGGATGGGAGAGTGAGTTCTGGGGTACCTCGCGGTGGGGGGGGGGGTGCTTTTTGTGCATCACCAGCTGCTCCCTGCATGGCTCTCCCAGATTTACCGTGCGAGACAAGGTAGTACGACAAGGCCATTCACGTGCTGTCATCAAATATAAGAGATTTTTCAAGCAATTTGAGATCTTAAATTGTTCAAGGATAGCAGAACTAGCATTAGAACGCTAAACAGGAAAAAAAAAAACTATTATATTTCATAATGTATGCCATAATGAACAAAAGCCTTTCAAAAAAAAAAAAAAAGGTTTTCACTGTGCTAAAGTAACAATCTAGACTTGTTGTAAGTATGTTATTCTTACAAGTAGTTCGCAGTTATTCTTGAAGGCAAGTCTTGGAGTTTCCTTAGCATAGTGCTGCTGGGGAAAATTTTCAGCATGTCCATCTTCATCTCTAGCCTGAAGGGAAATATAATGGCCTATTTAGGGACTTACAAATAATGGAAGGAAAAAAAAATAGCTAAAAGCATAACAGCTTAGATCATTAAAACAGACGGGAATCCCAAAATACAACATTATTAAAAAGTTTCTTTAAATACGCAGTACACCTTTTAGACATGAGAACTTGGGATGCTGTTTTCTTACATAGCTTAGGTTGAACATGCAAATTCATTGTGGTGTAATAATTAGAACAACAAAAGACAAACTCAAAACGAAATATTTGAGCTGGAAACTGTAACTCGGGGTTTCAATTTACTCCATTGCATTTTTCAGGATTACATTACACACGTACTTGTTTAAACTTTTTGACATGCTTAAGCAATCCCTAGATAATGTACTTGCATTTTCAGTTTAACAGCAAGGCCAAAAAAAATAAATGTTTTCATACTCATAATTTACATGTAATACTATTACAGATAAATGGATTCCCCCTCCATGTTTAAGTGAAGCTTTGAAAGGAGCAATCATCTAGCGAGAACAATGACCCTTCAGTCAAATGCGGTCAAAATATTTAATGACAAAGATACATTAAAAGTTACTGGTTATTATTTAGAACTACGCTGTTAATTAAGCAAGCTGAAGTTTAAATGGAGACATTACCAGAGCCCATTAGCGATCCTTCTTGCATATAGTATTTTTCCCTTCTCATCTACAGCGTTTTCTGCTTTTGAGTTAAAGCAAAAGGGAGAAGCAGGTGAAAGGAGGAGTGTCAGCAATACACTCATTACACTGTTCATTTGGGTGACACTTGCACTCCGTTCCGCTCCGTCTCATCTGATCCCTGACTGTTCGCTCTCTCCCTCTCGCAGCCTCACGAAATTCACAGCTGAGCTGTCTCCCTCACATATGGCTTGCATATAATTATGCACATTCCATTTTACACTGCATTAAAATGATGAGCTCCTGGCTCCCTGCCAACCTGTTTAAATCAGCCCCTGCCCAAAGAAGCCGCGGAGAGGAGAAGGGTAGAGAGGGGGTGACCAGAGGGGGGGGTGAGAGGAGCAGGCGGAGGTGATGGGGTGAAGAGCAGGTATGATGGGGTGAGGACACTCCCCATCTGTCCAGCTGCCCCACACCTCCCTGCCTGGGGCGGGGGGCTTCAGGGATGCCCGGGTACAACACACCCGCTTCTCAGCGGCTGTGGCAGTACTGGCATACCATTCCCCCCTCGCGCGGCGTGAACCGCCTGTCGTCGTGTGTCACACTCCTGGCGCCCAGGCTTTTTCAGTGTTGGCATTTATGAAAGATATTTACACCTTGTAGGCTCTACAGCTTGTTTGCCTTCAAATAGGCTTCTGCCTCTCGCTGGGGAGATAGGGTAGGAAAGGGGAGCCATGGGTTAACAGCACCAGGGATTTTTAGTAAAGTATGAAGGGGTTGCACCTTATCAAAAGCCTGTTGACTCCAGCAGGCTTTGACTTGGGCCTCTGCTTATCACCCATGGGGTGTGAACAAACTCTGCCCGACAGAAAATACCATTTTAAAAAGTGCAAAGTTTGTCCAGAAGTATGTTTTGAGTAGTACCTACAATTGATGATCATTACAAGAAGCGGGAAGTGGGAAACGAATTTATTCTATAAGTTTCCTAGCAGCTTATAGGTATTTTCTTTCACTGCCCTCAATAGCTGCAGGGTGGAAAATGTTTAAAATTTTTCCTTCAAACCACACGGAAGAGGCAGAGCATTCCTGAGCACCTGAAATCACTTTTATATTGACAAAGGTTTTAATGTAGTCTTCTAATTATTGGTTTGAAACTGAAACCTCTCTCACACAATAAATCTCCCTCCCATGCTGCATGGAATACAAACTCCAAATTTGATTGTGCTTTGTAAAAAAAAAAAACAAAACCCAATTCTCATTTTGAAAACAAACTTTGTTCTTTCCTCTTCTCCATGAAGGAATATGGGCAACTCGCTGAAGCTCTTCCAGGTCATCTAGAAGACAACTGGGGGACGAATGCCTTAAAAATGCCTTGCACAAATAGAAACAGACCTGTCGGCTTGGGACCACAGGTACCAAGGGGATGCTCAGGGACAGACATAGTGAGATGTCGTGTGGGGCAACGTAGGGGTCTGAATGCTATGGGTGCCCCCAAATCCCTGAAATTGTATCTTGGCACTATTCTAGACATGGTGCACGTGACGGCTGGCACATTGTAACCTGCCAGTGACCCTTTGGAGCATTATCTTGGTGCACGCACACACCTTGTAAAATGAAATGGATATCAGGGTGTTTGTAGTGCGCGTGTCAAATTATAGAGACAAACTCCACCGACCTTGACCCACTTACCAAAATTGCCAGTTACACAAAGGTTATTCAACCCTGATGATGGCAACATGCCCCCTCTGCTACTGATCCAAACCTTATTTTATTTAACTTTGGACGTCACCACAATTTCCTAGTCTCAAAACCAGTTTAGCTACACACTGCTATAATTTAATCAGGCAGCAAAAGTACACCTAGTTTAGCTAGATGGTTTCCGTTGTAAAAAACACCTATTCTCAGCAGTCAGGGCTAATTCTCCAGTTGCTTTACATTAATTCAATACTACCATCTTCCAGTTGTAAATAATTTGCAGAAGGAAACGCTCTTACAATGTTCAGCACTGTTCTAAGTGTATTAAAACAGTGGCTCAGGGTTTATCTTGCCATAGTAATATTGTGATATGCCTGTATCTACAGACTCACTCTCAGTCGCTGCTGCACACCAGTGATCGACTGCCTCAGCTCCCCAGCATCTCGACCTCACTCACAGCAGGCTGGCATCTACAGCTTCTCCATCAGGCCTGGCTGCCATGGGATGTATATTTCATGTGCTATTGTTTAAAAGGAAGCAACTGGAAAAAAAAGAAGCCAAAACTGTGACCTCTCTGATTTTTTAAAAATGCTTTTAAACTGCTAAAATCATTACAGAAATGCTCTCATCAAAAAATGTATGTCCAAAGAGCTAGATGCAATTGATTGCATATATGCAATATATGGTACGACTGCTCTCACAGCACATTTTGTTCCAGGACAAAAAAGGCTTCAGCTCCTGTTCTGAGGCCTGGGACCATGGTGAGCGCTGCTAGTTTTATCAGCTCAAAACTGCTGCAACCTCACTGTGGCAGCGTCTCTCCTGGGATTTACTGAATCTCCTAATTCAACAGCCTCTACTGGCAAGCAGCCACCTTCCTGTCAGCTGCATGGGATCCGAGAGGGAAACCTGCCCATCGCTGGCCCAGGGGACACCAGGCTGGACGCTCGACAAAACAGGCAGCACTCGCACTGCCCCGGCTACTCCTGGCAGAAGAGAGCACGTTACCCACGGAGCAGTGCTGGCAAGGAAGATCTAGCGAGGAAACTGCAGTCGACTTGGTGGAGCTGGCTTGGCTGTAAGGTCAGCCTGATGACGGGTTGAGCAGGAAATCGTGGCCTTTAATTGCAGGTTCGATATCAGGAAACCTTTCTTAACGATAGGTACAGCAAAGCACTGGAGCAGATTGCCTAAGGAGACTGTCAAAGCCCCATCACTGGAGATTTTTAAGAGCAGATTAGGCAAACATCTGCCAGGAGTGACATGCACAGAGTAGCTCCTGATGGGGGGAAGCTGGACAGATGAGAACATCTCCTTTAACAGGTCCCTTCCCTCTGCTTTCTACCACTGAGCTTTGAAGGAAAATGGCAGGAGGGTAAGGAAAAAAATAATTAAAAAAGGAACAGAAAAAGGGAACTGAAAGGACCTCTCTGAAAATAGTACAGCGTTTGATGTTCAGAGATACGCGTTCTCATTAATAAGTGCATGATGACAACTACCTTTGGCTACACAAACTGTGCTATCTGTTCATAAGCCAGCCAGACTATATTTGTGAAAGATGCCAATAGTTTGGAAACAGACTATATATTAAGTCAAGATTCCTTTTTTTAACAAGACAGAGGAAGAACAATCAAAAGCAGAATTTCTTCCTCTCCCAAGTGCACAGAAATTTGTTTCTCCTTATTCTCAGAGAAAAATTACCTGGATCCAGATAGGGTATTTCTTAGCTTCAGTGTAAGTCTTTTTATACAGCCTTAGCCTTGGGAGAGAAAATCTCTGCTTACATTTTAATATTAAGGGCAGGATCTTATGATAGTGTAAGTCACAAGGCAGGCCGAACAGAATAATTTATTAAAACGGAACTTGTTAACGCAAAGCTTCCACTAAAATGGGACAATGCATTTGCAATGAAATCCTACTGCTCAGTCCACAAAAGTTTAATGCCACTTAACTGAAAACACCTAACATCTATTTTCTAAAAGTGACAGCCACTTGAGTAATGCAGAGTGACAGAATATTAGCCTGCTTACTCAGGATAAAATTGCCACCTAATTTCCATAAATGTCCTTTAAAACAGATGAAACACGGGACCATTACCCCCAGACACGTTAAACGCAGGCATTAGATGAACATCTCTGGTAGGACAAAAAAAAAGTTGTGAGAAGTTAAACAGGGTTGCTATAGAAGCGCAGATAACTGCGTCAAGACTCCCGTTCCACAGCGATGAACAGAGGAAGTTCACATCACCCTTAATACTATTGTCTCTGGAGGCTGGCTGCAGATGGGAACAGAAAGCCATGGTTCCGTTTCCACCACAAAGGTTATCTCTCCTGTCACTGAAACTCGAAGGAAATCCTCGGGGAGACCCTAATCCTTGAAATTCCAGTTCCTGTGCATTTCTGTTGTCCCAGATAATCAATTATCATGCTCTCTACATTCACTGCACCAGCAATGGTAAAAATAGTACTAAACTTCCATCTGTTGAGCATATTCTTCCCAGAAATATTAACGTACTTGCTGTGCGCTGGGGTGGTAGGGGAGCCTGATGTCAGGGTGCCAGGTCATGGCTCCACGCTGGGAGCAGAGCAGGGCCAGGGACGATGGTCTGGGTAGGATGTCCCTAGTTCAGCAACCGTGCAGATAGGAGTGAGTGAGCCCTTGGTTTGGGGAAAGTCTTCACTCAGGGAAAGCTCCCACTAATGTTCTACAAGAGGTTTGCTCTTCACAAGGATTTCAGGATTTTCCTGATTCGTGGAGTGATGGAATAAGCAGCATTTATTAGCTTGTTGCCTCTCAGCTGCACTCTATTCACTAATCTCTACAGTTGTAATATTTTGCCACTCCAAGCCTCTAAATCTTCTCAAGCTTTTCAAAAAAGTCAAAAGAATGTTTCATAAAATCTCCCAAAACTCAGAGCACTGAAAATAAAACACCTAAAATCACACTGGCTGTTTATCACATTGTTATAATTTACATCCCACTAAAATCGAGGTTATCCCTTTTGCCTGACCTCCTGGGACCACCCCAGGTTAGAGGTGACCACCCTACGCAACATTTCCCAGCCTGGATTCTCTCTGCTAGCAGTGGCTCTCTGCACACTTGGTGGTGGCCTATGGAGAGCTTGTAGGTCACGTGCTACTAACCCCTCTTGTTTCCAGCTGCTAAAATGCATTTAAAGACAGCTAAAAATACATTAAATACTTTCCTAATGTTATTTTTCCATGTAAGCAACTGCTGTAGTCACCACAGGAATGTTATTTGATCGCCAAGGGGAGGGGAAGTGGTCCATAAGGCAATCTGTCTACTGGAGGTGATCTACAAAGTTAAAAAGAAATCGGGAATATGCCCTCTTATAACTTCTTTATTAAGTATGCAGAGGAAAACCGGAAGGGCTTTTGCTGACTTCTTTTGCTGCCTCCTCTCCTCTCTCCACACACGCCACCCCAACACACACACAAACACACATACCAACACACACGTGCACATCTCCACCCATTATTTAAGTTAGGAATTGAGATATTGTCTACACTGGAAGAAGTCACCAGTGCATAGAAACCAGTGGAACAATATCAGTGTGGCAAGCAAAACCTTGGGACTGCACATGCAGCTCTTCCCAGGTCCTGAGCAGAGGGCGTACCGCTGGAGACAGGTTTGTGCCATTTTGTTGCCTGGGATCTATCCACAGCCGTCCTTGAAATCTCTCCCCGGCACTCAGCTGCTCCTGGCTCCTATATACTACAACACAGACTCCACAGCTGCGGAGTCCCTTTCACAGTGAGTTAAGTTATGTGATCACTTAGAAGGAGAAAAGATGTCCCTGCAAAGAAGCAGTCCCTAAGTAGAGCCTGACGTTCAATTCCCTGCAGGCATCCTCGGCAAGACAAGGGGCCCTATCGCTGGCAGATCTCTTGGTAAGAGCTGCTTATGCTTTACTGTGATATGTCCATTATAGACAGTGATGAACCTAGACCCAAAGTCTAACCTTTGTTCAAATTTTAGTTGCTATTTCAAAAGCAAATACAAAATCTGAATGCAACACCACTAATGGCAGATCAGATTAGAAAAGCATCTCAAGTCCACATGTTCAGGAGAAGGTTTGGTGTGGAAATGCCTTTGGGAACCAGTTATCTGGCTAGTGTGATTAAAACCAGAGAAAATACATCGTTCAGAATATCCTGCAATCTTCTCCATTGTGCTGACAGAAGAAATACTCCCTCACTTCAAAAAGAAATAGTCACCAGGTCAAACCTGCTATTCTAACCAAACCCAACCCACACCTCCTCATTGTCCCTTTCTGAACAGGTGTCAAAACTCCTCGGAAACAGGCAGTTTTGCTCAGAAAAGCCACCCCAAAAAAAAAGCATTATGACAAAGAAGGAGAAGGTGCCAATCTGTGGAATGATGGGGCAGTGTTTCTGAAACTATCCTCGTCAAAGCAACTGAGGAATGTCACGTTCATTTTCTTGCGTAACTGAAGCACATTACAAAATCCAAACAAATGTGCCTGAAAATCTGATAAACAGTTATTTATGGATCTTTTTTTGAACAATGCTTGTCTTCCATGGGCTATGGCTCAAAATGGTCCAGCTTTATGTATTAATTTATTTTTTCACTCAGAATTTCATGGTACAAAATTATCCACAGTTTATATTTACCATGCAAGCTGCAAACACTATTATAATGTAAGTAATATTATAAGTGAATCAAAAGGAAATACTAATAACAGTACTACCCTAGTGCCTGCTAAAGTCATACTTTTCATCCTATTGCGTTTAAAAGTCACTCAAAACTTATACACCAAAAAAAGAAGGATTTAGGTTTCTGGATTCAACACACCTTTTTCTCCCCTTCCCTCAGTTTTGCTTCAGATACTTTATAGAAGAACCCTGATTTCCTGCTGGACTTCTCATCCTTCCAGGCATAAACAGGATTTTCTTTTTATACAGCTTGCAATGCTGTACATTTACGGCCCCTTCTACCACAATCATAAAATACTTAGGGAAAAAATGATGATCACCTTCAGTTTCACAATACATCCAGAAAGAGCAACTGAAGCAAAAATAGCAGTGTCTACTGCCCAGGACCACTCTTCTAATTTTTATAGGAAGAGAAGTAGAAGGATTGAGACGTTAAATGACTCGGGTCCACGAGCAAGTGAAGGTGGTCCAGCCTCGATCCAGTTCCTCAAGCAGGGAACTGCCTTATGCTCTCAAATGAAAAGTCCCCATTAAACCTCATTTTCCCATTGCATTCCAGACTCATGCACCTTTTTCCTTCCTCTATTGCCCAATAACCAGGCAGTTTCTGCAGCTTCACCGGCTTCCGCGGCACTGCGCTAACCTTTCCCTGACAGTTCACGGCATGGTGATGTATGAGAAGTGTTCAGGTGGCTGCCTCAAAAGCTAATTTTTCAAACTGCACAAACCTTTACCCATATCATAATTTTTTAACAACCAGTTCCAAATTGTCAAGGAATAAATATGATAACAAACACATAACATTGAGATAATCTGAAATAAACTTTGTTTATTGCCCCTTTGAATGTTTCTTCCACAAGTTGTAGCTGCATCAGACCTTCATAAAAGTGAGCCTATCCTAACAATCTCCCTTCTCATTCACAACAGGCCTGATCCAGAGCCACTAATGGACCATGCTTGACAGTTATTGCAACACATTCAATACGCAGCCTAAAATATGGCTAGGAAAGAAATGAAAATATACTACAGACTTCCCAGCAGATTCCATTTTTGTAATGGGTAGCTCACACCAGCGTAGCCGATAAGCTTTCCCTCTCTCTTCGCATTCCCTGCTTATTGTAATTTATGAGATAAAAGCGTTTTCCAAAGTATTCTGTGTAGTTCACTGTCAGGTAGCTCAAGTATCCCTTCTCACTGCTGCCATTTCTACAAGGGTTCCCCAGCACAGATGAGAGACTTCTGTGCAGGGCAAGCACACGTTTCCCATCAGCCTGCCAGAGAAGCAGGGAGGCAGAAAAACAAAACACAACACAACACCAAGGGGAAAGGAAAAAAAAAAAAAAAGATTAAAAAAATCCTAAAATGTTGGTTACGGTTAGCTAAGGCTCACAGACCAAACAAATCACTGTCCCTAACGAATTTGTTTCAATGCATCTGCTTATTTCAAGCTTCAGTGTTGTAAATACCAGAGCAACAATGCGGATTTTCTCTGATTGCGGTGTCACATATATGATTAATCAACTTGACTCAGAGCATATTTTTTTAAAGAAATCGCAGGCTGGTTTAATGAACTCCTCTCCCAATGGCTTTTATAGACTAGTCATGATCAACATACCGTTAAGATAAACCTCGCACCCCATCCCTTCCCTCTCTGACAGCTTGCCTTATTTGCCTCACAACAGTCAATATCCAATTAAGAGGCAACGCATTTGATCGATACAGAAGGTAACAATAAGACTTAAACAGCTGGTAAATTCTACACGTACTCTTTTCCTTTAATTCCCATCTTTGTGGTATATAAACAGTTCCGCACTTTGAATAAATGCAGAGAAGAAAAAACAACAGCCAGGTCTGGTTGGTAAAGCTTTCACTCAAATGGGCTGTGTCTGTAAGCTACTCCGCAGCAAGACATGCCTGTCTGGGACTGGTGCAAGACAGGCAGGATCCTATTCTCCGTGTTTTCTGTGGCCTTTTAAAGGGTGAAAATAGAAATCTCTCCCTGCTTTGGTTACGTGCGACAGGCCACTTGGGCCATTCTCACATGAAAAGGAGGGGCCGCAATGTTATTAAAGCAATCATTTACGACCTGGGTGAAGGGATGACTGGTCTGGAGAGGGGGGCAAAAACCAACAGGAACGGAATGTATGCAGGAGAATGGGCAAAGAGAGGGTGAAAAGAAAGGAGGGGAAGCTTGGATACAAATGACATCTTCTACAACCTTAATATCATCTCCCAGTCTCTCTGCCGATGATGAATGGCTGCAGTAAAAGGTGGGATAGCAGCAGTTACAAGCAGGACAAAAGCAAAACCTGGCTGGTGGTGAGGAGCATTCGTTATAATTTCTGACAGCCCAGCTGGAGGTCAGGGACTGAGGTCATGATATCACCACTGGCTTTGGATCTAATATCATGTACAGTACTACTCCCTCCACTCCCACCACCTTTTTTGAGGTCTTTATTCGAAGTTTTACTTTCAAAGACATTTTGCAGAGTAATAGGCTGATATAGTCCAAATGAGGTAGCCCTCCTTTTCCAGGATTTCCACTCTTCTTTAAAGAAGAAGTCATGACCACGGGGGATGTCACGCTTGCACTGACAAATGGGACATAACTTAAACATCTCTGAGCTTGCTCCCAACGCTGGCAAAAAGTTATTTCCAAATCACAGTGCCATGCCTGTGTTTTTCACTGCCCACTGCAACCCTCTGTCACCTGGAGAGATTCCAGTAACATATACCATGTCTAAAACCAGGCAGCTGTCTGTTCAAACTCTAAGTAAGTTCAGAGTACACAGATCCTTTCAGGCAATAGCAGGCAACCAACTATAACTTATCTTCCCAACTTGCCTTGGGATTTGAGAAGCCCCATTCTGAGTTTTCTCCTTTCTGTCACAATAAGATGAAATGTGCTGAAAAACACCTCTGTCTTCCCAGTTCCCTTCACGACTGTCTTCCACGGGGAGCAGTTGCAGGTAGATCCTTGGCCAGGTTTCTGAGCCTACAGGAATCCACTTCTAACTATTCCCAGCAGGTTACTTCAGGCCTTACAGTTTATCAGACTACACCTTTGTTTTCAGCTCTGTGCACTGTTCTTACAGAAAAAGAAAAAAAAATATACTACCCTAACTCTTAAATACAGGCTTAAAAATGTGGATGCTTCCACTAGAAAAAGGAGCAGGCAGAAACACACTCACCATCTTTTTGTCTTCTGCATTGACTCAAATGGCTTGTTTGCTGCCTCCATCCCTAACCTGACCTGCCTGGTCCCTTACCAGACGGCAGAGGCTTGCCTGTTTTGCTGTTCTACCACCTCTCCTGTAACCCCGATTTGCTCTTTCCTACTTCTCCCCTGCGGCTCCTGTCTTGAAAAGCATCCTTTGAGGGTGCACCAGACTCCTGTAGGCTCCCAGCTAGCACTGCTGGCTCCTCACGTGTCTGCATGAGTATGTCCATGCCATTCCTACCATTTCAGGGTGGCACTATCAACTTTTTAAAGCTACCATGGGTTTATTCCAGCCTCTCACATGCTGGTCCCTTATATAACTCCTACTTGTCCAACACCTCCAACAAATACTTAGCCAATAACCTTGTTTACAGCTCTGGCCTTCTTTAATGTTTCCTCACTGTCCAAGGGACCATTCAGTGTCACCTCAAATGTATACCCATTGTGTTGCAGGGCCCACTGAAGTCCAGCTGGTGGCCTATGCAATAGGTCTGCTGCCACAGGTCTGTCCCATTTTCCTCAAAGATGGAGCTACTGCTTCGACAGGGAAGAAGAGATGGAGACAGGACATTCCTGTGCATGGTGGGTGTCACAGCCCCAGAGCTGGGAGCTGCCAAAATCACACCCCCTGCACAGTGAGTGTCCCTGGCTCCTCCCTTCAAGGGCTGGGCTTGAAGCAGCCAGGTGGGATTTGCAATATTCAGAGAGCAACGTACTGCTGGTGTTTCTTCACTTCCAGGCTGTAAATCGAAAGCTTGCCTCTTCTGTCACCAGAGCAGAGACTTATCTATTTCATTTTAGGGCAGCGTCGGAATGATGCCTCTGTCTAAGCAGAGACCTGAGAAACTTGTAGAAATGTGGCCTTTGGCCTTTCAGCCACTGTGTACAGCTCCACAAATTCCCCACTGTTTAACCAAGACGTAGAGGTCTATCTTGGTCACAGTGTATATTACAGCAGAAGGCAGGAAGGCTTGAGGGAAACTGATACTCTTGTTACCACCACTACACAGAAGTACAAAAGCATCAAGCAAAGAACCAGCTCTAAATAAACATTTTAAGCACATTCTTACTCTACTGAATATCGCTGCTATCTGAAAAACTTAACATAATTTTCTATTCTGTATCTGATCCCATCAAAATCCAAGACCCAGTTCTCTCACCTGCATCCAGATTGTTTTGCATTGGGTATCAGCTTTGTAAAGCGAGTAATGGTCTTGACTTCTGTTGCTCTTAGTGCACTTTTTCAATCTGTGCCTAAAGCTTCTCTGAAGTGAAGAAAGTGCCTGCTTGCCCTTCACACAATCACCAGTAAATCTAAGCTTAGGCAAAGGCCAGAGCTGGCAAGATAACCACTGAGCTAGCGCAGATGTTCAGCCTAACATAATATTGAGGCCAACAGACAGGAAAATCCATCTGTGTTTCCCAGTACTACTAGCAGGAGGAGCACTGTGGTAGTGGTTGTCATCATCTTTTCTTTAGCAACAAGCTGGTCAGAGAAAAAAGCAGCTAAGGAATCCCCTTTTCATACTCAGAGTGTGAGTTCCAGGAATAGAATTACAATTTAAATTAATTACATCTAACCTTGCAATTATTGTTCATGTCATTTTATTACCAGCACATTCACCATCAATACGGTGAAATGCAACTTAGTGACTTTTTTGTGGGGAACGAGATGGAACAACCATTTGTCTCACTTGCATTCTTTATACATTAATCGTTAAATTGTTGCTAATATTATTAATCTCATTATCCTAATTACATGTGTTCTGTCTTTTTACAGTAGCATTCCTTCCAGAATTAGACTGCTTCACACATCTCCATTGTTCCTCTCTCTCGGTTTAGAAAAACCTGATGGGGAATCACTGGCATCGAAGAAAGGGGAAATGAGTATTCAGCATGAGGAGCTGTAACATCAGCTGCTTAGCAGGAAGGGGAAATCTAGGAGTGTTCTTTCACAACCAGCACGCTTCACAGAGTACACTGGCAGAATATTTCACGTGGTGGGAGGCGAGGTTTAAAAAAATTGGACCGCTATAATCCTTTAAAAGCAGCCAGGGTCTCTTTCTGAAAGTCTCGGTCATGTGCCTGGCACTGCGTCATATGGTGTCTCTCTTCCGCCATTTGTTTATTTGCTTCTGGCAGTTTTGGCAGTGAGGTATCGGAGTGAAATGCACACCACTCCATACATATGGTGGGAAGAATCTAGTGCATCAGTTGAATGCATACTGTACTGTATACACATTCTGTTTTATCTCTGAGCACAGCTGTGCTGTAAAAGCTTACAAAATGTGAAGCCTTCTGTGCAGCAAAAACATCGACAGGAGAAGCTGGCCTATAACTTATTAGGTTGTGACACAAGCCAAAAAAAGCCGGAGTTAAAGCTGACAACTCCTGGCATCGTGATGAAAAGCACAGTGGCTCAAGTTAAAGAGGGAGTGTCAGCCCTAACTTCATGTTTCGGGCTTTCGCTGCCGTGGGTCACAAATAGCATCACTGGTTTGTTCTAGGACAACGATTCCCGACCCCGGTGCATGGCTTCCAGCTAGCGACCGGCAAGCAAACACGCAAACCACTCCCCCGGTGCCCCACTGCGCTCGCAGGCAGCCTGCGCTAGGAAGGGAGTCGAGGAGGGGGTGGGCAAGAGCCAAAAAGTGGTCGTGGCTCTCTTCGTCGCCCAGCACAGCAGCCTTCAAGCTGTGATCAGTCCTGTGTCTCCTACACCCCCAGCTCTTTGGGCTGAAGGTAGTGGAAACATATGGTAGGAAACTCTCCTGTGCTGCCTGGACCAGATGTCTGAGTAGATTTTTTTTCCACCACAACCTTGAAACAGGGACTCTTTATTTTAATCTGAGTAAGAACAGCCACACTGGGTCAGATCTAAGGTGCCCTAGCCCAGGCTTGTCTCCAGCAGCGGCCAGTATCATCCTCTTGAGCACAATCTGAGGAGCAATGGGCCACCGGTTCTTCCAGGGGTACAGACCTGTCACGAGGGCAGTGGGAGTGGGCGTTTGACAGGTTTGAGAAGTGAATTTGGCCTGTATGTCCACTGTTCCTGGGTTGTTATACATATATATAACTGCGCAGCACTGAGCTAGGTGAGATCGTAGCACATCTCCTTTCCTACCTACTGATAGACTCCATATCTGCATGTATGTGTAGGTAGAGGAAGTGTGGTGAGTAAGCAAAAGGAAGGGAAGGGAAACACAAGTGGGATGGCATTTTTAGGATGCAGAGGAACTGCTCTGATAAGAAAGCCAGGACTGGAGACATCATAATTCCTCCCTGATCCTATAGGAATGAACTCCTCATGCAGCTCAGTGCTCGAGCTGTCAGGGCTGACCTGTGTGCTTCCCTTGCATGCTGTGAGGGCTCCCTGGCCAGAGGAAGCGTCGGCTAACGTCTGGGAAAAAATCCCTCCTGTTCAGCCCCACCACTGCCTGAGATGATACCAGGTCCCAAAGTGGGCCTTTGGCTCCAGCAGCTTCCTTGACAGCTACAGGTTGTGGAGAGCACAACCTCGCAGTGGGAGAGCACCCCTGCATCCCACAGGCACTTAACCAGGGGAATCACACTCTTTGCTGCTCCTCACCCAAACTTACTTTTCTCACACAAGAGCCCACCTGACCCTAAGGGGAAGGGGGAGCCCGACCGCCCTGCCGACAGGAGCTGAAGGAGAAAGGCTTCCCGTGAGGAGGCTTTCTCCTGGCCTCCACATCCCTCGGCTGAGAGGGGACTTCCCTTCTCCAACACAGTCGTGACGGCACCTCCAAACCCAGCTGCTCCTCGGGGCTGCCCAAAAGGCATCGGAGGAGTCCTGCAGCAGGGCACTGGCCCTCGGCCCACTCCTACCGCAGCCCTGGGCCCCTGGGGCTCCCCTGGAAGGACAACTGCCTTGCGCAGCGCGTCGCCACGGAGGATGAAATACAAACCCCAGATAAGTTTAGCTTGTCTGCCTCGTCTCGTGGGAGGATAGTCGCATGGCTCTGCCATCGCCCCGTGTCCGCTGCCTTCTCCCCTAGCCCTGTGGTGATTCCCTGCCTACTCCATGGCAAAAGGGAAGAGGGACATGGCTGTCACACTTTCAGGGAAGAGACAGACAAGAAACAGCAGTTTAAGGCTCAGCCAGACATTTTGTCACTTTTATCAATGATATGAAAATAGAAGCAAGGAAAGGGGAAAATAAGTTCTTGCTTCAAGCACTAATTGCTGCTGATGTTAGTTCCTTTTCAACAACCAACTTTAATTGCATCTCCCCACTGGATAAACCTTCTTTTTAAAATATTATTTTAAATACATGGCAAGCTCCTCCTTAAAACCAGGCCATAGTCTGCACTGAAGTAAACAGTATCAGTGAAGGGTAATCAGAGGTTTGGAACAGTTCTTACGTAAGATATTAAATGACAAGGACTTATCCACTTAAAAAAAAAAAAAAAAGAGAATGAATATGATAGTAGTCTATGTAGGCTCCTATATTTTTATGTTACCAAAAAAACCCCATATTTTTGTTACCAAAAAAAAAAGTGGCTGCTAATTTTCCATTAACTATCCATTGTTTCTCACAATGCAAAAAGCTAGAGGTTCAATAAATGTGTAAAAGCAATTAAAGACAACACTTCTTTGCAGAACAAGTCACTGTCATGGTTTCGTGGGGATAAAATTTATAGAATCACTTTTCTGTTACATTTTGTTTCAGTTTGTGGCCAGCTGTGGTATGGTGATCAAGGCCATTAGCAGTTAAATCCAGGGCAGCTGACCCAGGCTGGTCCACACGTGTGTTCTATATCATTAACATCACGTTCACTATAAATGGGAAAGGTTGCTAAAGATAGGGGGCTCTTTTAGCTTTGCTCTCTCTTCTCTTCCCTCTTTCTCCTTCTTCTCAGCAATCACTATCCCTGGAGCGACTTGCCACCACTCTGTGGGCTACGTATTATTTTGTGTGTTTTGTATTAGCATTGATATTGGTTTCTTATCTTATTAAATCTGTTTAAATTTTAACCCACAAGTCTTCCTCCTTTTCCCAATTCCCCTTCTCGGTCAGGGAAGGGACACTGGGTGAGAGAACAACTGCTTATTGTTTAGCCCTGGGTGTGGGCTAAATGGAGACAGTCACCAAGCTGGGTGGTGTGCAGACAAAACCACACACGAATCCAGGAGAAGTGTAATGCAGTCTTGAAGGACACATACGTCAGCTACTAACAACAGCAGTACAAGTGCTCCTACACTAGAGTAGTTTCAAGGAACTGGTACAGAGATGGCCTTGATGTAAAGAGCCATGAGTCTGGCCTGTGGGGTGCAGGCTGACTTCAGCTGGAGTTTTACGACATTCGTGCCTCTCTGCAATCAGGTTCTAGGAATTGACTTTGGAGATGGGAACTCTGTGTCTGTTTTGAAACCTCAAATACAACGCATGGATATTAGCTGGGGCTATCATTTCTACTTCCAGATAAAGGTACATAAATTGTTTCTGGAAGTGGTGAGAACCTTCAGAGACAGGGGTTGAATTCAACATGCACAGCAAACACGTCTGGTCACGGCCCACATTCGCTGAGAGATGGAAGGGTAAAACACATGTGTATCTCCTGATGGTACTGGACATGAACTAGCTTTTCTTCTTATACATGCTCTAGGAAAGGGTTGTCATTAAAGGGCTTTTGGAAAGCCAGGAATTCACAGCTTTTCTGGCCTTCCAGGTGTCTATTCACACCACAATTTTTCAGGGTGTCTACTCCTGTTGTGAGAAAGCCCAGAGCTCTTGAAACTCAACAACCTTGAATACCCTGACTTGGGTCACAATGAGACAACTGGACTTGAAACACGTAAGTATCCACATGGAAGCATGCAAATATAATGAGGACTACAACAGAGATAAATTTCACTCTGATCCCTAATTTTTCTTTCTTCTATTTTTCCTGCATTTCTGAGTTCAATGGCATGATTATCCAGGAAATCAAATTAGATTATACTCCTAGAGATACATGAAGTAACCAGAAATGTCATCACTCTCATGATGCCTTTCAGCAGGAGTTTAAATCTTTCTCTCCCCATTTAAGGAACGCAGCGTTGCTCAAAGGAATTCAGACAATTACAAATAAGCATCCTAGAAAACACCACTACTGGAATGGGAGCTTGCTAAAGTATTACCAACTACACAGACACTTTCCCTATAACACATGAGCAGAAAGGGAAAGGGCAATTACAGACGTTAGGAAATGATTTTGTCTAGACACTCAGCAGGACCTTTAACATTTTCTTTACTAAAACTGTGATTAAAAAAAAAATACGTGTCTTGGACATATTTTTAACAAACTGATACTACAGTTTTACCAGATATATCACCTAGGCCTTTCAAAATCATCTTCAATAGCTCCATTGGTTTGTATGAGATCCCCATATTCAGAGTCTCTTGCTACTGTCTGTCACATGCTGCAATAACAGGTGGAATGGGGAACATTAATGCAGCACTGAGCCACAGGAAGGAGAATGTAATGATGGAAAAGAAGTAAAACCTACCGGCCATGCCAAGATACGCCATTTCTCTTTAGACAGTTCACAGGAAACGATACAGTGTTCTCACCATATGCATATACGTATAGAAGAGAGTGAATCTCTAGTTTTAGTTCCACCACTCATAAGAAGTAATTGGAAACTTTAGAGTCAACCCTTAACATCCTAAAACTACAACTGAGTAGCTTCACAAGAGGGTAGGGCTGCCACATGTAGCTGAGGCTGGTCAAATGCTCCATGAGCTCACAAAAGTCTATTTTTTTTTTTATCATTTTTCATCTCTCTTGGGCATCAAGAGCTGGCTGCTGTAGAAAGATCACTGCAGGAAGCAGAAGGATCTTAAGAACAAAGCTGAAAAGGGGTTTTTAAACCACCTTTGTTGGATCAGCTAGATCAGACCAACTTCCATTTTTTCCACATCCTTGCTTGTCTCCCCACACACCAGGAAAGACCTGTATTATTCTACAGATTGACTTAAATGGAAAACAGAAGAATAGGAAGACCACGTCTAGGCCTCGGCAGGGAACCAACCTGGAATACTCACAATAAAAATGACAGGCTTGATGGCTGAACGGATTTAAGCAACAGCTGGAATCTGATGAGTCTAAAATCACTTCCTGCAAGAAAGTTGATCGGGAGAATAAATCTTTCATGGATTACATTCAATTAAGAGCTTTCACATAGTTGAGAAGCAGCTAGAAATCCACGCACAATATATGCTAAAAGTAACTGGGTTCCAGGTTCACCCACAGAGGCTGAAAGCACAGACTTCTGGAGTTTCTCTGCCAGGCCAGGTATTGGCCAGTAGTGATTAACATGAAGAAATGACCAA
Source organism: Nyctibius grandis (assembly GCF_013368605.1). NCBI lineage: Eukaryota > Metazoa > Chordata > Aves > Nyctibiiformes > Nyctibiidae > Nyctibius > Nyctibius grandis. The sequence continues at coordinate 80,178,158 of NC_090658.1, forward strand.
CACTTTTGGAAGGAGGCTAAACTGTAAACATCCCTCCGAGGGCATCCTCTCATGATAACAAAGCACGCAGCTCCTTTATACTCATTACGTCCGATATGCAGGAGATGAGATGGACTGATTTCTAAAAGCCACCACTCAACAAGAAAGGCAGCGAATTTTTACGCCGGCTACTTTTAGCCATGGAGCAGAAAGCAGCAGAGCTGAGCCCGCCATGCACGCAAAGGCTTTCATTCCACGTGCTCCCAGGGCACAGAAACTGTGGGGCTCTTAGCAAATCTGAAATAGCTTTCATGGTTGGAGATCAAGTCTCCACAGTGAAACATCATGAAACGGCAAAGGCAGAGAGGCAGGTCCTGAACTCCTGGAGCAAAACAAGCCGACAACTGACTGGAAAGGCAGCACGTCTCTTAGGAAAAGCATTTAAATGCGTCTGATTTTATGGTGCTAATATTTGAGATTAAGCAACAACTAAATCTAGGGTTCTTAGAATATCTGAACTAGAAAAAAAGGCAACTGTGGGTGTATTTTTATAAACAGGTTTACATACACCTGCTTTTTCGACACTGGATGCCTATAAAGTGACAAAAAGTGATTCTTTTGGAAATCCGAGACTTGGTGGGGAAGAGCAAAGGAAACATTTTCCCTCATTCCAGAGCTGCGACGATGACAGGACTGGCCACAAATGCCCGGCTGCATCAGGGCTGCTCAGGTGTGGTGCTCCCCATGGGGCAGTGGGACACCCTCTTGCTCCCTTCGTGGATGCTCCATGGAGGAAGGGGCTCACGTGGTGCAGGAGCTGGCTTGCATTGTGCCTTTGTGGGCACCTTTCCTCTCCTGCTGGGAGCATGCACCTCTCTGACTGCTACAGCTGTTGATCAGAAAGGAAAATAAAATGGCAGAAGCCCATCTTGTCCTGATACGTAGCCAGTTGGTGGTGGGAGAGGCTGTTCCCTGTGAAACTTTGGCCAAGCTGCAAATTCACTGCAGATCTTCAGCTGTCAGCCGGCCAGTTCACAAACAATTACCTTAAACACTTGACCCATGCTGTGTCCCAAGTATTCATTAAGCAGCGGCTGCTGTCTGAGACCAGTCCCGCAGTGCTGACATGAGCTTGACTTCGCTTTTGACAGTTACTACATCAGATACGCTCGGCTTCGTTTTTCATTATAGCAGTGGCTTTCTGAAGGCGGACAGGGTTGTGCTTCTCTGTCTTAGCAAATCAACCTGTGATTCAAAAATTAAGCTGTGCTTTTTCAGCGTTTTGTCACTCCTGGTAGTAAAAATCTGCATGTCAGGCTTTCTTGACCATTACCCTGACGATGCTAACTGCGGTGGGAAGTCCTATAGCTGTTCTCCAGCAACACTGACAGGGACAAGATACGTCTGGGTCAACACAGGCAGCATACAGAGCACGCAGAGTCTCTTTCTTAAACAAGAAGGTGCCATTTTTAAACAACCACTTTCTTAACTACAATCTCATTTTAAGTGGAGGTCACTGGCCTCTGTCCTCCAAGGAATAAGAGTACTGTGATAAAATCAGCACCAGGAAAGACACAGGATTAGAAACAGGGGGTAGGGAGCAAGGATTTAGGAAGTTGAGAGGGTGTTCCTAAATCTCAGAAAATGCTCACTTTCCCCAAACAAAAATCTACCATTCAGGTCTTGAAATCTGAGACTCACAATAGGAACACGAGCTCCGTCAAACCAGCCAGGCTTTCTGCAACTCTGACAAGGAATTCAGTGCAACAGCTCGTGAAAACAGGTGGCGAGTGTCCAGTTCAGACTTGGAAGCAGTGAACTACTGTAAAATTCCCATCTTCCCACCCCTTGATTTAAGAATTTCCGTGTCAAAAGAAAACGGTCAGCTCAGCAAACAGACTGAACTATGTTGTAAAAGCCTTGTCTTTTTAATTACAACACCTGTGAAATATGCAATGCATCTTTAAGATTTTACAGTGCTCGTAATACAAAAGAATTGAAACATTTGCCATTATCTTATCAAACTACCAGGCCTGCAGCTTACAGGAATATTCTATGAATGGCAAACCAGAAAGACTTGCTTTTTCATTCTTGGGTCACATTCACAGCAATGCAACAGTAAAGAATAAGCCCCTCTCTTTCGAAGAATTGATTTGCTTCATTAAAAGCCAAGCCCTCTTTCTCTTGCCAGCTGAAATAGCTGCCTTTGTATCCTTAAGTGAAACCATTAAAAAAAGTGTCAGACTGAGAGAAATGTGTTTTTCTCAGGTATTCCTGAAAGCCATAGAGTAGTACAAGTCAGCGCTAGGAAATTATCCTGCACCACTCCAACCATTTGTTTCTCTTCCCAAACAGAGCATCATTGTTCTTATTTAAAGAAATAATCCTCACAAAGCTGAAATAATTATTCAGCCCAAACAGCCCATAGCAAGTGAAACAGTCTTTAGACAGCTGTCATGGCTCAGTCTTCCGGAAGCTTTGATTTTAATGAAACTCATTAAGGAAAGAAATTAACAGAAATTAACAGGAAAATATCATAATTTGTCTTGTTTCAGAAAGCTTGAATGGAGACAAAAGGCTCTTTAACATGACACGTAATGTGACCAGTCAAAACTCCCTGTGTCACCAAGTCTCACACGCTGAGTAAATAAGTCTGAAGTTGCTCATGTTGCAACTCCACAGTTCGGCGCAGTGAAATGAAAACGTTAAATGAGAATACCCTGTCTTTGGGCACTAAGGAGTCTGTCTCCTAGCATCTGTACACTGTGTGCTCGTACAAGCATGCGGGAATGTTCAAGGTAATGAATATGCTACCTGTAAATATCCTAGGGTAATAAACTCTCTGGAGAAGAGAACCATCTTATAGATAGTTCATGACAATTGTTTCTTTCTGCAACACTCTTCAACGGAGGGGAAAAAACCCCACTTATCTTTTCAGATACATATTAGGTATCTAAGTGATCTCTGATTTCCCATTCAGAAGCACAAAAAGGAACATTTCATGTGGCTCTTAATCTGAGTGGAATTGACAGAGAAGCATGCAGTGCTGTAAGCAGCTCAGAAAGGCTGAGATAATAACATTGATATATCTTGGGTTTAGTGTCCTCAGCCTCTCCTCCGGCACTCCCTGGCATGCTCTCCCTTGACCGACCCTGCTACACCGCTGCCTCGTCCCAGCAGAGAGCCACGTACACCCATCCGCAGCATGGGACAGGCACCTGCTCAGAGTGGCTGGGCTAAAATCCTGCCCTTCTGAAGCCAACTGAGTTTTACCTTTGACTTTCCAATGGGCCAGGATTTAGACATCAGAGAGTTGTGAAAGGGAAAGGAACAGAGCACGTGCTCAGAGGGAAGCAGAGGGGACAGCTGGAAAGCAAAACAGGCATGGAAATCCACAGACCACATCTATAAACTAAAATTTTCCCGAGAGTCACTCTTTGCTCCTCACGGGGACCAGTTTTTGCTGCAGAAATGTGGGGAGAAACTACTAAGAATCTGTTGAAAGCACATAAATAAAAGCATTACCTATTTGGCATTTGCCCCTTGCCGCCTGCAGCAGCAGTCAGCTCCTAAGGCAGAGCCGTGTTATTTTGCCATTGTATTATTAATCTACTGGCAATGGCAGGGGAATAACAGGGACACAGCTACTATCACTTCCTAGCACAAGCAATATGTATAAATACATGTTAAAAAAACCAACATAGTGCTTCTGGGGAAAAAAGTCTTAGTTATCTGGAATTTAGAAACAGTTTTCTTCTGATTTCTTGCGGAGTTCACAGTAAGTGTCAGCGGAGTATAGGAAGTGTCAGGATCCATGAGGGCAGATAAGGGAGTAAGCAGAACCTGGTGGCAGGAGGGAGAGAAGGACAGGCAAAGGAAACCAAAACAAATGGAAATGCTGCTGAGAAAAGTAAAAAGTGTTGAGCCTTCAGACAAAGGAATTTTGGAGAAATGGGCAACAGCAAAATGACTCCCGTCCAGTTCACATAAAACCTGAATGATAACACAAGCCACAGAGGATATGGCTTTGGAAACTGGGTCCTATCCAAATGGCCTCAGAACAAGCTGTGTTTGTCTAAACTGGAATCACCTGGATCTTCCGTTATCCCAGCTGACTAGGAACTGTGTCCCCCGCTTTCAGTTAGATAATTCTCACCTGACGTTTATCCAAAACTGTACACTGCTTCTAATCAAGAATACCAGCAACATCCTTCATACTAGCAGGTCCATGCCTAAAGCAATGGCCCACTTGTGAATACAGGTGTTCAGAAATAAATAGTTAATCTACTAAAATCACTCGAGACAAACTGATGAGAATGACCAGAATTCAACCCCACAGCCTACACAGTTCATACTATATACAAGCTGAGAAAGTTAGTTGCAAACTTTTATTCTGTTAAACTTGCTGGACTTCAAGGAGTTGAGGGAAGCTATTGAAATACATCAAAAGAGAGAGTACCTCCTTACAGTCTCTCAGACTATTTATTATATGATTTTGTCTGGTAACACCATGAAGACAGACTAGGATTAAATTAAACAAATCCTCTTGCAGTGTAGGGAAATGCCTGGATGGCCTCCAGGAGGTTATTGCTGCACTATCTACTCCAATGTCAGAGCCTTTTTAGGAATAGAAATGAGTGGAGAGATTAGGGATGTATGAATCCTAGATATCGGACTGCTGTAAGTTTACCAGCTCTTTCTGAACTAGCAGCAGTGACTTCCTGCAAAAAGGACCCCCCCCAAAACTATTCTCTCACCTATATTACCTCCTCCCTGACTCTGACAGGGCACTGCATTTCTCTTTCACTGGCACTCCTTCTCATGCAATGCATCAGACTATTTACTTAGGCTTGAAGACATGTCCTCTACCACACAAAAAAATTATACATTAATGATTCAGAAGTACATGTTTTATCCATTCCTCCTGTTTAAAATCATGTAAGCCAAATGCTAATCACCTCACTGTCACTCAGCTCAGCCTTCCTATTGACTTAAGCCTGCCTACGAACGGGCCAGAGATGACCTGACTTTCCCAGACTTGGATGTCTAGCTGTAAGCCCCATCACAGTTCCTGAGAGATGAGGTGTTCACAAGGCCTAGAAAAATCAAATCATTACAATATGGCTCTTTACTCTTTGCTTCAGCTATTGTAATGAGCAGAAAATATTCCACCAAAATTCTTTTGCTATCTTTATTTGCTTTCATTTATTCTGGCATGCAATATACTGTGCATTTATAATATTTACTCACAATAGTTATTTCAAAATTGCTTGCACTTTGTCAAGTTTCCTTCTATATCCTCCCTTTTTCTTATTCCAAGGAGGGCAAATATAATTTATTCACCTTTTTCTAAAGGAAGCCTGGAATCCTGCTGAAGTCCTTTGCAAACCTCCCACTGCCCAATACCTCTACAAATGAAACATTATGTTCTTTACTCCCCAGTATGTCTCTTTTTCTGTAATCCCTACCTCTAATCTGTGTACTCCCAGAGTGACCATCCCAGCAGCAGCTAAGTGACCGTACTTCAAAGTGTCCCCATGAACCCCCCAACTACTCAGCGAGAACAGTGCCCACAGGACTGCTCCATCTCCTGCTTTGGGAGGAGGTCAGCACATCGCTCTCAAATGCAGATACGGCACAGAGGTATGTACTGACTCACTTCAGTCCCTGCTCTCTTGCTTACAAATCCCACTCCAAGGACGACTGGGAGAGGGACCCACACTTCCATCACCATTCGCTTCTCCGTAACACTCAACTGAGGGGGCCTGTCTGTTCCCTGGGAAAAGCTAGAAACCTGTACCAAGAAACTTGTATCAAGAACATTGAGCCCCCGTACATCAAAGCAAAATCCTCTGGAAGGAAACTTCAAAACAGCCACCTCAGCCTTTGCCGTCACTTTGGCTGTCACAGAAGAGCCTGTCCTCTGCTTTCAGCCACATTTATTTTATGTAGCATGACGAGAAACAGCAGTCAAAACTTTTCATTGCTCTAGTCCGAAAAAAATGCTTTTTATTCTGAGTTATAAAGGAAGAAAAGCTTTGAGAACTTAGTAGGCAGGTTTATTGATGAAGCACTTTTAATATGAAACAGAAAGCATCCTTCTCGTGACCCTTTTCATGAGTATATTTATGGGACATTTTTTAATTCTGGAAACAACAGCATGTGGACGCTGCATCTACAATCTTCAGATTTTCCACTAGTTTACTTCAGTTTTATAGAAACATAATTCAAGCCATTTCTATAGGACTGCTACACTATAAAACTGGGTGATCCCGTGAGGAATTTCTTTCTCAGTGTTCTTATTGTCACTTACTGCAAAAATAGCACGATCAAACATTACCCAAGAGGCAATTTTTCTGTGGGTATTACACACACTGCAGCAGCCCATGACAATTTGCAAGTAAAACACGAGTAAAATGGAAACACTCAGAGCATGATTTCATTTATGCCCAGTAATTTGTGTGTGTGTGTGTGTGTCCTGGATGCAGGTGATGTTGGTCAGTTGGGGTTAATTTCTATAATCACAGAGCTGCATTTTACCTGGCACAAGGCTTGCTTCACCTCAGGAAACGTGCTATGACTTGGTGGAGGCTCACTTTTGTCACTGACATTACTCTGGTGGACAGAGACCTCATTTCATGACTAGACCCCACCTCGTACTGCAGCATCTGTGCCTCAGCACTGCCAGACATGTACATCCTTCCTGATGGACTAGTCAGAGCCAGTTAAGCCTAGTAAATGTGTTTGTGCACGGCGCTTTAGCACGCGCAAAACCTGCGAGCTTTCTTCTGTAGTATTTGCAAATTCCCTAACAGTTGTTTATTTATACATTAACCTACAGACTTCATTTCTTCCATCTTATACCCACCCATTGTAGATGTAGTGTTGTTGCCACTTGCTCTGTTAGGCTTGAATTAATGCATCAGAGCTGTGTAATTTATGCATGCTATTTTGTCAACTCTGTTTGTACGGGATCTGCTTTGCAGAGGCAAGCTGCTCTCTACTCTGGGGCCAGAAAGAGCATTAATTTTTTTTTTCCTTTGGTGCCACAGATCAAGATAACTTAGGAGCAGTCATCAGCAAATCTTTGATGAGATGGAAATTGCAATGTTCTGTGTTTTATGCCATTTCAGGCAGAGATGACTTGCATGCATGCAGAAGTATGACACTGATATAATAGAAGAAAATCCTAGCTGACGTGGATATTCAGGGGATGCCATTATCAGGGCAGCCAAAGGACCAAAGACAAAGGACTGATTTACAGAATATGACTGTGCATTTCTAGGTTTTAAAAACGAGTGCTGAGACCTAACTGCCTGCCTTTCCCAGGAAGCAGTATTACAAGGCAGACAGCTTGTTCCACTTAAACATGTCCCACTGCAATAACAGTAATACTTGGGAAACGAAGACACAACATACAGTCTTTTCTTAGTGCTTTACAATTCTCAGGTCAAGTGCTAATACATATTACAGAGCTCTCTCTGGCAAGTATTGTTAGAGCTGTCATTAAAGACCTCCAAAAGTCTTAACCATGCAATCGAAAATGTTTCCAAATCCTCTTATCCCAAACATAACAAATCTCACTGTTGTTAAATCTGATGTTTTGTAAATTTGATACTACTTGGCTTATTGAGGGGGCTGGAGAATGTTTTTTGTGCAATAACACAGATCTCCGGAAAAGGAATAATGCATCTCTGTGGCAAGGGAATAACGCGGATCTCTGGGAAGGGATTTACACGGACTGGTGGAAAAGGAAAAATCAAAGACCACCTCCGGTACAGTATGAAGATGATTCTAGGATTAAAAGGCATAATAATGCTACCCAATTACAGCTCCGTCTGGGTCACGCGCTATGCGTAGCAGAAAGAAGCAAGATGGCAGATACCCTGGGTTATTTTAATTAATTTAATCATGTGACTAATTGGTCTCTGCTGGGTTTCTGTGGTAACTGCTTCCTAAGTGCTGATGGGCAATTGTGCTAAATGTAGCTTGGAAACTGCACGTAGGGTGCAGTGCCTTCTAGAGAGCAGAGGGAATTGTACAGCTGTGCGGGGAAGGTGCTCCTGCTGGGGCACTGATTATCTCCGAGCAGCATGTTTACAGCTGTACCGTCCTCTTTGCTCCTCTGTGAGCACACTTCCCAAAGGAATACGCTTATTTGCAGAAAACCCGCTAGACTTTCTTCCTCTTGGGCGTGAAAGTAGATTTCCTGTAGGAATATGTGAAGGCACATGTATGCAGCAGAGCGCGCGCGCGCTCCTCGGAAACAAAGGGAGAGCAGCTAGAGAGCCGCACATGCAAAACTGAGATGACTCCCGTGTGCGCAGTGTGAGGCCCTGGAAACCAGAACGTCTTCTTAGCGGTGGCTGCGTTCGAGGGTAAATCCATTACTGAGCCCTGACACAAACAACATGCGAAACTGTTTTTTTCCAACTGCTCCTGCATCTCTTGTATTATTCATGAAATCCCTAAATCCACACGGGTCACAATTAGCATGGAGTGCTACAAAATAGCACAGAGCTGCCTTCAAAATTGGCAAACACGAAAATGACTGGTAAAAGTCATTCTTTGCTTCACAGGCTGAATTTCGGATCACCACGAATAAGAAGTTGTCATCCTGCTGGATCCAAACTTACACCCACGTCTCCTCACATGATTAATGTAACAGTATGAATGGAAAGATGATTAATAATAGCAACCTACATTCCCGTAATTACAATTGCACATAAGAAATGACTGTTTAATGGGGTGGTAAGTTAAACCCCATTAAGGGCACAGAGAAAAAACAACTGAGAATCTCCTTGGTACCTTTCACCAAAAAAACAACCTAAGAAAACATCCATAAGTCAACACAAGACATGCCGCAAATACAGAACACAACACAACACAGTAAATGCCGCACCTTATCCTAACCTCACCAGTGAAAATGTAGAAACAGGTTAGGAAATGTAAGAAGACATAGCCAGAGAGAGGTTAAAAGTTTGATAGCTGTATTGCGAAGGCTAGAAAGGTTCCACTTAACAAAGCAAGGGAAAGGATAAGGCAGAATGGTGAAAGAGGAAAAATGTGCATTACCTCCCTGCCCTGGGCTACTGGAGAATAAAGGGCTATCCAGCCTAAGTGTGGCAGACCTGGGCTTTGTTTCATTTAATATAAATTATGTTAAATTTAAAATACCTTACACAGCTTTATCAGCAAAAAGTGCTAGTTGTAGATCATGAAGTACACAGACAAATACCTAATTCCTCATTTTTCCTATTGAAATGCCACCATTGGCTTGTAGCTTTGGATTCAGTTCTCATCCTACTGACATCAGTGGAAACATCGCCCCTAATATCTGCAGGACTAAAATACTTCCTTTGTTTTGAAACTAGTGGTCAGTACCTTATTGCATATTCTGTTCTGTAATTTATATTGAATTATTCAAACCTAAGTTCAAGGGTGAAAAAACAAAAAGCTCAAAATAACCACATTTGCGATTAGCTGTCTTTAGGAAACCAATTTTAGGTAACATCTTACAAATTATTCAACATGCTCTAATATGTCTATTTGTGTTCTTTGGAAATGTCAGGCATAGCGAAGGTGCTACGCATTACATTTTATACTGATATGTCCAGATATAATGAATTAGAGTTCTACACGACACTTCTCTAAAAATAGCCCTTACTATGTGAGATTGAACACAACCTCACATATTGCTTTAATCTTTTTACAATAAGTCTTCTACACTTGCCATATTTGCATCAACAGTAAATACTAGAAAAAACTGGCATTTTCAAAATACCTCAAAAGAGCAATGTGGTGACACTGATAACTGCATTATGAACATTGAAAATTTTTATGAAAGATTTGAGGATAATTGCAAGGGAGACAAAACATTTTCATTTTAATGATAATACAAAAAGCTTTCCAGTGACACAGTAAACCTATTGCTTCTCCAGACCCAGTAACAACTAAATGGAGCTATTACAAATCCTACACTGGACCAAAATCACAGCTGATGTTAAGTAGCCCTATTGATTCTAATAAAGCTACGCCTGCTTACACCAGTTATGTATTTGGCCGACCAAATGGGACATGTCAATTTAGATTTGGATTATGTCACGGAGCCCTTCACGCTTGCTATGCCATCAGTGCAACCGCTCTGATTAGGAAGATGGGTCTCGCCATAGTGATCAGCCCATTTGTTCATCTCGTCTGGCAAATTGCAGCTGACAATAGCCCATACCTGAAGGAAGGAGTGAAAAATATCCTATAATCTACGCAGTCATAGGATGCATCTGGGGCTTACACTGGCAGGCAATATCTCTGACGAATGAGGTTTGGCTTCCATTGCTCTTTTACTTGGCTTAGCTATACATTTTACTAATAATCATCAGTTTTATCAAACCTATGCAACTATACTATTTAATTTAAGGCACAGTTCAACTGCTACTCCGGGCAGAGCACTCCTGTTTATTTCAGTGGCTTGTGGCTCAGGCCTTTAACTACTATTTGTGATAGCTCAGTCTAAAAATGGGCAGTGTAATTTTGGGAAGTAATACTGCCTGCTGAATCTGAGTATGCTATCCTTTCATTTCTGCAAGTGTCGGAGATGGAAAATACACAGAAAATGGTGTATGCATTCCCTCTGCCAGTGCCAGCTTCTGTATTTAGTAGTGTTTGCTCGTCCCAGCTTAGTTCACCTCAAGAAAAGCAGCTGATTTCAGGCCACAGTTCCAAGTGCTAACACATCAAAGTATTATTACACATCAAATCTTACCGCTCCTTGTTCTATCCATGTTTCAGCAACCACCCAAGTATCCTCAACATGCCCACGCTCTAGACCCTAGCTATGGCCGTTTAAGTACCATTATATCTGCACAGTCCAACTTATTACCCTTACCTATCCTCAGCTTCAGCCTCTTGTCCAGCTTCACTTATACCACTAAAACATTTTTTTCAGGTGTTTTTTTTTTTTTCCCTAGACATATTAACTCACTTTTGTCAAAGTACAAGTAACTTAAGTTGGTTTTTTTCATTATTTCTAATTCCACCAGAGAATTATCTTCTGTCCTGTCTGGTATCTGCAGCTCCTCCTAGTTTAGTATCATCTGCAGAGTTTGTGAACTTGCTCTCTGTTCTCTCCTGGAGATCATTAATGAAATATGAAACAAGACCAACCTCACTAAAGTCCCTCTGGCACTTCTCTATCTACAACCTGATATGCTGCTCTTTATCACCACCCTTTACTTTATTCCTTGAGCCCATTTTCAGGCCACTTGACAGTGTTCATATCCAAAGTAATTTGAATTAATCTGAAGGTAAGATTTCATGAGATGCTATTTCAAGTGCTTTACTAAATTCCAAATCCATTAGAACTTCTAATTTCCCTCCCTTGGCTCATTTCTGTGCACATGTGTACATACTATCTGTGTTTGCTTGGCAAAACCTCTGTACTCCTCTGTTACTCCTTGCCCATATGGTATAACTGCAGAAAATGCAGATTTAGCTGAGTGACTTCATGCTTCGAAGTATACACTTTTTATTGAAAAATTCAACTTTTTTCTAAAAACAATTAATTTTTATGTAGTAAATTGAATTAAAAACTTTTGTAGCACATGTAAAACATTCCTTAGCATTTTAAAGTAAGTTTTGTGTAGGCACTGAACTCGGGTCCTTTGGAATGCGATCAGCTTCGTATTTAAATGTCCAACTTGCTATGAAAATGTGGACTAAGGTATGCTGCTGTGCCAAAATGCCTTCATTGTTTCCGTGGAGGGCATCAAACTACCCACAGACATCAAACAACACATCAAAAATAAACAACCTCATCCAGCAAACATGATCCTGAGTCCAAATAAACTATGTTCACCTAAATATCTTTGTCTAAAAGCTGTTATGTATAAAAAATATATCCCAGCTGTTCTTCACAATGTTACAACCTGCCAGGTCATGCCTAACTGAAAGTTACTTTATTCTGTCATTAAGCAAATTAAATAAAAATTACTTAGGAACTCTCAGCTTCATTTCCTATGCTCAAGAAGAAAGCAACCTTCTTATCCCTCTCTCTTTTTTTTTTTTAAGCACCATACAAATGACTTCCAAATTTTCAGGAACAGTTGCTGGTTTTAATGATATATTGCAGATCCTTGTCAATATCTCTGCTGCTTCACACTTTTATTTCCTTAGGAACACTCATCTGAGTACCATCTGTTCCTGGTGATTTACTGCTCTCGAGTTGCTGAAGTTGCTCCGTAACTTCCTCCTAAGAGACTTCAATTTTTGTTATAAGGCCACACTCTGATTTCCTGTGAAACCTGTCCTTGGAACAGGAATTCCCTCATCATCCTCTGTGGTGAAGATGGATGCAGAAAATTTAATTTAATTTTTCTGCTGTTCTGCTTTTCAGGAGGGGCCAGAGTCATGGCTGGGTGGCCCGTGGGAGCGGGGGACTTCCAGGTGTTTTTTGTTTTCTACAGAGACACTTTTCCTGTACCTTCTACAGTACATATGCCTTTCAGATAATTTCCTTGTCCTTTTATTCCTACACTTTATCTCAGAGACCTTTGGTTATAACTGACTTGATTGCGTTTTCAGATTTTTTGAAGGATGAGTTTTGTCTTAAGAAAGCGAAACATTTGGTATTTCTGGTACAAGTGTGCCTGGGACCCCGTTGGCATTTCCAGAGTTTAACAACCACACTTCCAATCTGGAAAAAAAAAATGTTTTTTCCTCTCTTGCTGTGTGAAAAACCACAGAAACAATAAGAAAACAGACCGCGTGCAAAATAATGAAACAGCCCGAACACGATGTACAGGCAAATATGGACAGGGCCCGATCCGGAGCTCGTTATAAGCAATGGAACTCCACCCACTGATGCCGATGGAATTTGGATCCAGCCCAAAGGAAGCACACCAAAAAGCAGAGGGAGTTTTTTTGTCTCATCTTTCAGTTACAATAATCATGGGTGTTGTTTGTAACAGTAGTAAGTAACAAATTTTCCAATAAAAGTGTGATTTTTTAAGTTGACAGTGTCCCTTTAAGCTTATGCACTTCTTCACTTAACTATGCCAGATTTACTCTCCCCTTTCTACTTTTTCCTTGCTCAGAGGTGTACATACCATCTGTGCATCTAATATGGTGTTCTTAAATAGCCTCCAGAGTGATTCAATGCTTCTTTTTTTCCCTTTTTTAAAACTTTCTCTTCGTTAACCCTTTTCCTCGGTATTTCAGAACCTTCTCTTTCAGAGCGCCTGGTCCTTCCTTTCTTTAAGATAAAGTTACTGTCTTCTGTCACAGAAGTGAGGAGTATGGCCACCTGCTCTTTTAATGTCCGTGCATTAGACGAAACTCAATGAGGAGTTGCCTTACCAAGCCATTGATATTGATAAATTGCTCCTGCAAATGGAGGCACAAGACTGAACCATTCCACAACGGCCAAAGCTGACCATTATTACTTCTACATCATGAAATTATTCAAATCTACCTCCTCATAAATATCTAAATGTCAGTGTTCTGTCCGGATCTCTAGATCAAGCTTTTAAGACTTATCTTCAGTTCTAGGAGCTCTCTTCCACCTGATTCAGTAGCACTGTGCACCACAACTGTGAAAGCCTGGGGGCTAAATTAAAAATAATAAGACTGATTGAGACTGGGTTGTTGTTTGATTTCTAACTCAATGGGTCTCCCCTTTGATTTGACAGTCCAAATTTCAGGGGAGGGAAGGGCCACAGGCATACAGGACATGGCACCACTGTATCCATCTATGTGATATGGGGAAAATGACTGTATTTGGCCAGTGCTAACGGGGAAGCTGAGCCCTTGATGGTCTCACACACTCCTCGGTAAAGCTGTGCTGGGCTACCATACCCCACTGAAGATCCTTCCTCTCGCAAAGCCCAGGTAAGAGCCAGAGAGATACCCTCTGCTCTACTTTTAAAGTAAATGGACAGCAACGCAGCCATGTCTCCTGCCTGAGTATCTCCTCCAGCCCTTCCGTGCAACGGAGGCAGAGCCTGGCCTCCTGCTTCTTAGGCAGCAGATTAAATAAACGAAAACCACCTGAAGCCATGTACACACACACACACTCACAACCCTCCCACCTCCAAAACCATCAGATACTTTATGACTGTTTCTAAAAATTATTAAACAGATGAGTACATTTACTTTAGACACAAAACTGCATCCAGACTGACAACTTGCAACATATGTTTACTTTCAGCCCAATTTAAATTCAAATGGGCAAGTTGTAAATGCTTGGGTTTTTGACAGAGAGCAGCCCGTCACTGAACTCAGCTGGCCAGCAAACTGTCTTTTATTATTGCAGAAACAATTTTCTACAGGAAAGACACTTGACATTTTCAGACTTTTGCCCTATAAAATGCACCTCGTTCTTCCAGCAAGTTTAACACTTGTGCATTGAGCACGGCTTGATATACAGTGAGAAGCTGACTTTAACTAACAATTCCCAGCAGTAGATTTTCCTGTTCATCTGGCAGCTTATAAATTGTATCCATTTGGCCTCTCCTAGCCTCATTTAGACTCACAAGGCCAGACTCAAGGTTAACGTGTGTAAGGGTTTCGTTGGTCTTCCCATAAACCAGCAAATGTTCGCAAACAAACCTAAAAGGGACAAAACTTTCCTACCTAGAAGGGGCCAAAGGATACACGATGTGATTTACTCCCTTGGTCTGCCTCAGTTTCATCCTTGAATTTCTCCCAAAATTTCTATGCATGATGGAGAGGGAAGTCACCACTTCGGAAGAGTAAGAGAGTAATTAAATACAGATCGTTAGCTGACAAGAAATGCCGCAACTTCAGCGAATTGCCACCTCACCTGCACAAATTACTTTGCCACTAGTGACGTGTGACAGCAATGTGTGCTCCTGTGAAACTTCAGGACTAGAAATGACCTTCCACCTTCAGCTGGTTCCCTCAGGTTTTCTGCTGCTGCCCACCGTGGTCCCCTGCCTGGGCAGAATTTCACCCCATTAAACTACGCGGTTGATTGTAATATTCCATACGTCCTTGCAGGAGTGCATATGCAGGGTGACGTTCACAACATTGTTTCTAATCCAAACATGTTTTTGAAAACCATATTTGCTTAATTTTGGTTTTTAAATAAAAATATATAGAGTGAAAAAATACTCAGGCTTCTTTTTCAATATTTCCCTTAGTTAATGAGCTGACTGATAAGTGAACAGATGCATTAAGGCAATAATTTACTCAAATGTCATGATATTTTTGAACAAACATATTATTTAATATGTATTTCATTATTCGCCCAGCTCGTATTAGTATTAATGATTGATGTGTTCGTTAGGAAAGGGAAAAGTGGCACCAAATATAATCTGTGCAAATTAGATTCACTTTGGAGATCTACCCTAAGTTTTCATCAGAATCAAGACTGTTCTCGATGCTCATTCTGTGTTGATCATGTGGGAACAAAGCTGTAAAGGGCCTAATTTCAAACAAGGCCAAGGCATCGTGGGCTAATCTAATGTAACCTGAACCGAGACACTGGAACATAGGGGAGAGCAATATTTTATTGAGCAATTGTCTAGCTCACATAGGTTGGAGCCAAAGGGGTTCAGAAGTAAAGTAAGCACCCACGAGTATTATATCTGCTCATTTTCTGAATGCATCATTGTTATGCATCCGAACTCTTTAATCAAAAATCCCTTGGTGATATAAAAATGTCCTGGACACAGATCATGAAGTCTATCTTGCCAAACTTTTTAACGGAGCAAAATGTCTGTTTTTCCCCTCGTGTCTCCCTCTCCCCTTCAAAAATTCATCCTAAGGGATTTCAGACTTCAGTGAAGCACCTTAGTAACCTCCAGAAAAATAGCTACCAGCCATCTTTCTTCCTCAGTCAACTCTGGTAGGCAGCAACTTCTTTCACATCTCCAATATCAAGGTGTTATAACATCTATTTAAATCCAAATCATTGGTCTAAATTGCACACACCTAGTGCATGAAAACCTTAAAAGCATTTCTAGTCAAGTCCTAATGCAATTAGTGGTGTTTTGTTGTAACATCTGTATGTAAACAAAACCTGCTGCTGGCAAGGAGGAGAGATGCAATCGCTGAAGCTGTCCAGAACTGATGCGAGGACACCTTGCGTAAACTGGTCGCTTCGTTTGAATCAAACGCCTGTTGTCCAAGAGGCAGCAGATTCTCAAGCTGTAATTAGCATATTCATCTTGATATAACCAAAGTATCCAGAATGCAACACGACTGATGTAATGTGACATGGTGGTTAAAATTAAAAGTGAACACGCCTTTTAATTGGATTGGATACCTGCTACTAATTCAGACAATGGGAATTTGATTCAAATTTATAGTATTAAATGGCAGCAGATGGACAGTAAAATGTCCATTGAGTCTGCAAACTGACAAGCATACTGGGTTTGCCAGATCCCTTCATTAAGTCACTGGTGGCATCAGTCAGGTGCCGATGCATTTCTTCGTTAGCAATGTTAATACGTTTTGCTTTGGTGCGGGTGAGCAGAGAGATATTCTGACTGATGGTCTCAGTAGGTTAATTTGGAATTTCATTCGCCTCTTCTAATAATGAAAAATCCTAGCTCTGGTTTAGGGAAGGAGTTTTATGAGACTTCTAGGTTTAGTATCCAGTGAGTAAAAAGGCCAGCTGATGACAGCTAGACAATGATGCCAACTCTCCTCCTTTCCGACTGATGCCACCCATCTCTTTCACAACTCAGGATTTGCTTTATATCTCAGTATCTGTTCCAGATTCTTGGTCACTGTCTGCGGCCTTCTACCCTCCACAAACTTTAAAAACATCCTCTGAGGGAGTATATTTTCCTTCCCCCTCCTTCTCCAGATAGTTCCTCAAAGAAGCTTGCAATTGTGCCCCACACTTGAACTATTTCCTCTGCAGACTCAGCGTCTCATCTGCATTCACTCATCAGCCCTCATTTATATCTCAACACAGCAATCACAGCTATGGAGATGTTTGTCGTCTTTTCCCCTTCTGCCTTCAAGCATTTGCAAGAAACCTTATTAATTGGCTTCTGTGGCAACTGCGCGTACGCACACACGCAGATGTGCACACACACACACAAGCACACGTAAATACACTTGCGCACATTCCATGCAAACCCCCAGCAGAAGAAGAATCTTTGTGAACCGTTTATTAAATCCCACTTTTGCATAGCTCTGCAGAATCAAATACGGACGATTTCACGCAAACCAGGTAGGATACCTGCTCTACACCGACCTTTCTGAAGACCTAGTTAATGCAAGTTACATCTCTAGGAGAAACAGGTTTTCTATTCAGACCTCCTTGTGCTTCGAAACTTATTATGGAAAGGAACTCTAAAGGAAAATGTAACAGTTAAGCTTTTTTTTTTTTTGTCAGGGGCATTATTTCCATCAAGTTGCTTTAATAAATTTTGCAAATTTCCATGAATGATGATCATTTTACAAATTAAATTTTGCAGGTGCATAAGAAAGAGAAGTAAGTATCATTTTTTTTTGCCATTACTCATTGACTTAACAGGGAGATTGTTAAATGTTTCTTACGCGCTGTTAGGCTGCACAATTAAGCTTGAAAACAGGAGAACTTTCTCTGACAACCCCTGGTAATAATTTGGGGGAATGATAGCTTCTGTTTACTCCCAGTTTTTAGTATGTGTTTGTATATACATGTCCATATTAATCACATAGTGATATACATTAATTAACCATAAAACTATTCAGGCAGGAGTTCTAAGGCGTACTAAGGGGTACTGATGTTGTGTGTACTTTATCATCTTTAAATATAATCTGAAAACACGAGGAATTCTTTAATGCAACAGAACTCAGGATCAAATAAATGCGTACAACTTCTTACAGCCGCATTTGATTGTTCACGTTCATTCTAGCTATACAGATGAGATAAAAGAGCATAAAATACACTGCCTGTCTGCGCTACCGACTCACACACGGTGCTGCCCATCTCTGTCCCATAAGGGGAGAAAGGACCCATCATCGTTTACTTCTTCACGTTGCTAAACAGCAGTTTACTTTTACTTTTTGACTGATTACTTTTTCTTTATTAGTATAAATGAAATTTGACTGCACTGTAAACAAAAACATCTATCATCTTTTTTTCCTAATTGGGAGGCAGTGCAAAACAGGAACAAGGTCAAGTATAAAATACGGGCTGACAACCTTGCAGTCACTTCATCTCCGACGTCTTAGTCGAATCAAGTAAATTATCCTTTACTATACCTGTGAACAGAGTCTATAACCTCTATGAATTCAGTCCTCATTCTAGGTTTGGCTATTTGGCCATAATAAATTTGCTTCTGACCCACTGAGTCAATAAACTTAATTTCAAAATTAATCTTTTCAGGCTTCAAACTCACTGGATCCAATTATGAATCCAATCGTTCCCCTTAAATTTAATATTCCGAAACTTGGTGGTCTAGTGCTTTTTGCCCTTATGTGCCTCTTTGGTACTTAACTTTATATTAGTTGGCCTATAAAATTAAATCTCCAAAGGATGGAGCATCAGAACAGCTCCAAATCTTAAATCTTCAGTTACAAACGTTAATACAAAATGCTCCCTTTTCCTGCAACACTTCCTTTTAATTGGTATTATTATGCACAACAGGTTATCATTATACACTAGTTCATTATGTGTATTTGACTACGCAAACTAGACCAAACAGGATCAGGAATGCAGATACAGCTTATTTTTGTTTGGGGGTGGTGGTGGTATTTTTAGGTTTTTTTCTAAATCAGATATAGTCTATATAAACACTTCACTCTTTGCCTAAAGGGGTAAAACCCCCCATTTTCCCTTCATTTATTTCCAGTAATTTAGATAAAATTATGCTCTGTGGGGAGACGCATTGTATTTTCAAAATATATATATTTCTATCCTTGCAAGGCATGGTTGCTAACATAGATAATTTTAAATGGTCATGACTGCAGGATACCTGGGGCAAAATTTGCATTCCTATGAGAAAAGCAACTTAAAATTGCTCAAGTCTTTTTCCTTAAAACTTCCCCATCCCAATTGTGAAGGTCCTTGACGACCCTGGCTACGTCCAGATGCGGAGGGTGTAGGGGCACAGCTTCTGGAGCACAAATGGACACAACTCCCCTGGGACAAATGGCAGGAAGGACTGATGTGCACCTCCGACCAAACTGCCAGGGTTCAACGCTCCCGAGGCCAGCAAGGTCTTGCTAAAGCTACTGTGGGAGAGGGCTGGGAAGGAGTTAGAGGTTGGGAACAGTCAGTGCCCACCTAACCTGAAGCTTTTTGGAGCACTTTCATTGCTCTCTGGCGGCACTTCAAGGTGGTCTCGTGCCAAACCTCCTCTCAGCTGGGAATCTGTGGGCATACATCGCTTCAGCGTGCATTTGCCCTGTGTATGGGAGAGGATTTTGTTATTAGGATGACGACAAAAATCCTAATTCTGAACACAGCAACTGGCATTCAGGGATGGATAATTTGCAACATTACTTAGTGCCATTTTGAGACATTAGCGATGACTTATTCTTTACTGTTTCAACAGTCCTATCATTTTAAGCAAGTGCTTATTACAGCACTTCTTACCTAGGGAAGGGAGGGCAGACTGCTTAACACGATCCATTAGGAAATTCAAGCCTTAAATGAAGTGACCACAAAGTCCTATCAGCTCCCAGAAATGCAGCAGCTGTACATATTTAACGTAATACAACACTATATTGTTGCGGAGATCCGCCATTTAAAACATACATAAGGCAGGTGAAACGTGACTGTTTTCCTTCTCTGTTTGAAAAACGAGAAAGTGTAGAGTGGCATAACTTCTCAAATACATAAATAAGCATTAAACTCATGGAGAAGACAGGTACACGGTTGGACTAGTAGTAACACATTAAAGGTCAGTGGTTAAATCTGAAACTATTGCAGCCTTTTCCTTTGATCTTGTTCCTTAAGACTCCACTCTATTACTAACAGGTGAAGTGCAAAATAAGAAGCATGAGGGTCTGCTGAATTCTACTGTATGTGTCTTAATTTAATGGCAGCATTTCCTAAATATTCTGTCCTTGGATCATCTAATGCCATAAATACACACACAAGGGGCAGCTCCAGATTTCCCCTGCTGGGTCAGATCCTGTGCAATTCCAGATTCCCCAGGTGCAAAGAGGAAGAAAATTTGACTCACTGGCTTAGCTTTGAAGCGGAGCCAATGTAGCAATCAACACATTATCAATTATATGTTATCTTGTCATGTTTTGCCAAGTCCTCCCATATGACATTTTGTCAATTTGCAACCTCTTTAGTGAAGAATAGGACATTTCACTGGGATATGATGGTATATGAAAAGATTAGGAACATCTATTGTTATTTAGATATACACAAAATAATGAATACGGAGAGCTTTCTGGATGGAAATATTCAGCAGCTTTTAGCTTCCAGAAGAAGTTAACAGAGATGTAGGAAAGGGAACCAGAGGGAATGAGATGCTCTAATTCATCCTTTCTCATAATACAAGGACAAGGAGGCTTCCAACAAAGCACACGGGTAATAAATTGTAAGTCAAGTAAAAGGGAATCTTTTGATATATTGCCTGACTGATTGAATTCATGGCCATAAACTATTACAGAATGCTACTACTCATGGGTTAGTAGAAGGTTGAAGTACACCTATGCATTACGTTAACATGTATTTATTTTCATTTAGTAAGGGATCTAAACCTCCTGTTTGAGGATCTAAGCTGTGGATGAAGGAGAATCCACCATGAACTAGTTCTTCTTTCATCTGCCTCCCCAAGGTTTCCCAAATTATCTGGTACTCATTACTGCTGGACACACAGGACCACCGAACTAGGATCACTGACAATGCCTCCATTACTATGAATTATCTTACCCACGTACATTTGTGACTGAAAGTCATGGGAGCATCAGCTGACGGTGATCTGGATCCTGTCACCCCAGAGTGTCTTACACACTGTAAGGCACACTGAACTGCATATGCATAAACATGCGTGTGTGCACATACACATACATCCATGAGAACTTGCTTTCAAATGAGAAGCATCTAAGCAGCATGTATTTCCCACCTCTACACTTTTCTAGACAAAAAGGATGTAAACACCACTTCTTGCAGAAGACCCACATGACTTTAACTTGCCTGTCTGCTCCAGTAGACATTATGAGCTTGATTCTCCAAGACTGCCACTAAAATTCCACTCTACTGATTTTTGCAACCTAATTCTTCAGGCATTTTTTTCCTTTTTTTTTTTTTTGGTAGGATGATGTGACACAAATTTATAAAGGAGGGTAATTTGCTATAACAACACATCCTGAATCTAGGATTCATATGTACTTATTAGTTATTACCACAAATGTAAAAGACCAGATTTAGAGACCTGAATTCAGTTTGAACTTGACAGAATGTTCTGTAGTATGAGGGAAAATGGCACCATTTAGAAAACCAAAATGTAAAGGGTTTTATGAATAATAAATATTTCTAAGACAATAAAGGCTACCCAAAGACTCACACTATTAAGCACCAAAAGGACACAGTTATTTTTTCAACAACTAAAAATGCTGGAGCGTTCCTTCATTATTTTTCTTTAAATGACATATTGCACATTCTGCTGCAGAAACAGCTGCTGAAGTAACCTAGGGGGCATTTTCAGGCACTGTACTTCAGTGATTACAGCAATTTTTGTAGACATTCAATATTAGGATTGCGTTCTAATTTTAGACATAGTTAAATTTAAATTGAGTAGGAGGGGTTTTCACACTACTCTAGATGTTCTAACATTGCTTACCCCAACTCAAAACCTGTATAGTCTCTGAATTTTGCAGCAATGATAATTTATTAGTAATGATACACTTTAAAAGAATGAAACTAGAGCTTGCTAGCAGCAGTGGGAAGATGTCCGCTATCATGATGGGACCCAGACTTAGGCCCTAAAAGCATTTACCCACTAGCCATGATCCCAATGCCATGTGACTTAGTGACACTGTCACAAGCAACCCTCTTCTACTCTACTTTCATAATTTCTCCTCTTGGTTGTGTATATGCAGCAAGTATCCCGAGACTCTAAGGCCAAATTGGGACTCTTATGTTACTGCTTATTAGTATTTAAATTCCCTGACTCTCACAAAACCCAAGCATCGAGCTGAAGGAAACTGAAAGAAACAGGGTTAGTAAAGGGCTGACAGTCCAACAGACAATACAGATGGAAAGCAGAGGGACTAGGTGAAACAGAGAAAACAAAAGAAAAGAGCTTCTATTAGATGTTAAATGAGACCCAAGCTGGGCCTGATTAAAGCTATGTCTATGTAGGTTATGTCTTTCCTTATTTCTCTTACCTTGTTTCTCTTGAAATATGCTCTTCGGCAAGCCGCAAAGCACTTCTCGCTGCAGAAGCATTTCACTTCACTTCCCATACTCAGGGAATAGCGCTTGATTCCAACTTTCTGGCACCAGGCACACATTATTTGTACATTTGACACATCATCTTCTACAACAAAAATATAAGAACAATGTTTACACGAGATGCAAACACCTTCCTCAGACATCTGCACACTTAGTCTTAGATACAACCAGCACCGGCTCATCTTATTTCTACACCCTCACTGTCTGAGAGCAGAACTGTGCACGCCTGTGATCACCAGATTCGTCCTCAGGCAGCTGGTGACCTGTGCCAGCCAGGCTCGGTAGGCTGGCAAAGCTTCTAAGATGGCTGGAAAAGATTATTAGCTTAAAAAATGGTGCATTGCTGAAAAGCTCTGGAAATCTCTGCCAGGTAACTTTCCAGTCTTTATGCTCATCAGTCAAATTTTTCAGACAGAGGTCCTGAGTCTCTTTCAAGCTCTTCTCTAACATGTGTTACGAATGTGGCATGTATGCCTTCTGCCATGTACAATAAAAACCAGGGCTAAAGTGCTAGCGATATCCTTGTGTGGTCATCGTTCCCACTCCAACTTCACAGATGGGGGCAGCGAAAAATTAAGCCTCCTAAACAGATCAAGACAGTAAGTTAGCAGGAACCTTTCTGACTTAAAACTCGGAATTCTTCAGTTCTTACGTCCAGTCCATGATACAGCGCGACCTTTCAGTTACAGACAGCAGCCATTGTCTAACTTCTGGAAAAAAAAAAAAAAAATCCCTGAAGACTACTTGTTAAAGCAGTTCCTGGTCCATGAGCTGTGGAGAATTCATAGCTCAGAGAGTCTGTCATGCAGCCATCCCATTTCCCTATAAAGGATTTGTTTTCGAAGCTACGCTGTCATCGTTCTGTAAAATTATTGGCAAACTAATTTTTAGCAGAGTGATTTGGCTCCTTTCCCCGTCTGTCATAACTCAGAACTACGTGCTGCATTTTATTCACCTTAACGGAATAAATATTGCCAGTTTAATAACTTTTTTCCTTCCACAAATTGTGTTATGATTTATAGCTACAAATAGAATTATACAATGTAAAATAATGACCTTTTAGTTTTAATCAGACTGTCTAACTTTAAACCTATATTTAAAGCTAAGTTATAACACAGATTTGTGTTTAATGTATTTTATCGCTTACCCTTTAGAGCGGGATTTGCCAATACTATAAATGCTTTCACATACTGAACATCAAGGGAAATCAAAACAATTTAGCCAAAATTATCACTAGCCATCTACAGGGTCAAGAAGTCTGCGCTTGAGCTGGTTGTAATCTCAGCCAGACACACAGCGCAGGGTGCTGTCACAGCTTTCTCTCTGGACCACTCTTGGCCAGGATGTTAACTAAGCTTTTACAGAAGTGTCCTGACAGAGCTACTTTTGCACCATAATAAACCAATTCCTTATAGACTGAACTTGACCCTTTGAATGTATGAGAACAACAGAAGACCCTGTGAACCAAAGGAAACAAGATGGCAATCTCTTGTTTCAGATAACAGCAACATATACTCTCCTAATGAGAAGAAGTATTTTATCTCTGGAAAATAGAAGATCCACCACTGATACCTTCATAATAGCCTTCATTTCTGGTGAGAGTAACTGTCATAAATGAAAAAAAAAAAATACAGAGCTGAAAGAGAGTTCACTGGCAAAGTAGGTGTTGGAGTACCTCTTTTTGAAGCAGGTTGGCTTGTCTGGGGCACAGTTTTTAAGGAGAAGCAGCGAGCTCCACCACTGCGATTCTCAGGGGCTTCCATGCATGACTTCATAGGGGAAGCACCGCAGCTACCATCCAACACCCTGTTCACTGACACCCATGAACCATCTCTCATGGGTGATGAGAAAGACCATACAATTGTCCATTTTCAATTACACAGCATCCCAGCAGCAGCAACAAGTGTTTACATGGAAAAGCCGCATTACACACGTCTCTGCAGGAGGTTATGCAGGACAGTAAGGCTCAATATACCTCCTTCTGCCAAAGACTTCCTCTAAGTACCTGGCAAGAAGAGGAAAGGAGAAGGAGAGGCACCTACTCTGTCAAGTTGTTGTCTTCCCATGCCCTGACCAGCAGAACTTCACCATGACCTCAGGGGGAATCCTTTGAAGTAGCACTGCTTCACTTGTGGTCCATGGATCTGATAGTCAATAAAACAGCAGAGAATAGTCCACAAACTACTTCTGGCTGCTGTCTACACCTCCAGGAAGAGACAGCTGATATCCAGAAGGCATCATCAATATTAATCAAAATGTTCATCATTTTGAAAGAAGGAAAGGACAAAGGGAGAGAAAGAGTCTGCCTAAATACAGAGATCTTGAATTATTTCTCTCTTCTACTCCCTTCTCCTCCAGTCATCAAAAATGGTCATATACAATACAGTCCTTTTAATAGTAACAGTAATAATAAAACTAGATGCCTCTTCCATTTAAAAGACTTGGGAACATGGCTACAAAAGGATTAGCTGAGTACAGCCACATAAAGCAGCCAGGAAACAAGAGTACTTCAGAGCACATGGTTCCTGGAACAGTACACTAATGTGTCACTTTTAAGTCACCCTCACTACCTCAGGTGTAGGTTTGCCCAAGTAAATTTTTGATGTGACTCTAACTTTTTGTAATGCAATTCATCAGGTGAAAAAAAGAAAACATCCACTATCATGTGACTAATTCCCTACGGACCATCCACAAGAGCCCTGTGCAACCCAGTGGGAGGAAGACTTGCTCTAAAACCAATCCCTTTCTTTTAGCTTCAAGTGAAGCCAAGAACAGCAGAGAAAAGGACCAGAGCCATGCCCTATGGCTTATGGGTGTGGATGACAGCTGGGGACAATGATAAAGGTCCAAACCTGATCATGTGCTTTCCTTCTTGACACTGGTTGCAGTAGAGATCTGCGCAGAAGTTGTGAAAATAACCAATAGGGATGTTTCATTACAGTGTTTTAAGCTTAGTGACTGAAATAGAGGACTGCAACATTAATGGAAAAGTAATATTTCATCTATTTCTGCCATTACAATCCACAGCAGTGGGAAGCAATAACATTAAAAAAAAAAAATTAAGATTGTGTGAAATAAGGAAAGCCAAAGGCTGGTAATTTAATCACTATCTTTTGCTAAACACATACTGGTATAATCCAAGACCAGTAATTCAAATCTCCCATTCAAGATAAGATTCCTCTCACTTCTTCACAGGCCTTTGTTTCGTAAGGCCAAATTCTTTAAAAATCACTTTACCAGACTCTTGTCCTCCTTTCAGGAAAATGTATGAAATCCTTGTCCCCAGAGCACTGAGCAAGAAGAACCTACTGCAACAAGAAAGCAAGGAAGCGGGGAATTTCAAATCCAGTAGTTTGAGACTGTTTATCTGTCCTGAATCTTTATTCTAATCTTTTTCTGATTAGGTCTGCACTAAGAAAGCTTCTCCACAATAATTACATCAGTATACTTCATTGGCAATGTTCTCCTTTGCTCACAGACAAACTTTTGCTGGCAGTCTAGCTTAGCGTATCCGCTTGAGTAACATGAGAGCATCCTGACAGCATCCCTATGTCCATCATGTGAGCTCTCGCTGGAGCAGCTCTTCTCATGAAGATCATTCCCCATCACTTTCAGGACTCACACAGCTAGGCTGACACATGTTTGTAAAGTAGGAAAATGACATTTGCAAGTCCTGGTCATATTGAAGTGAAAGAAAATATTTTTTAACAACTGTATTTTTTTTCTCCATCTGGGCTTGCGACTTTATGACCTGCACTTTCAATGTGCTTAGCATGTTCTTGGATCTGTCACGCTTGCGACAGGTAGCGTTGGTACATACAGGTGAGACAAAGAGGAGTTGGCACAGAGACAACTGCATGGTAACGGGAGAGTTTTCAGCACAACATCCATACCGCTGTCTTCCGTAATTACACCAGACATATAGAAATGACAATAGAAAGACATATTCCTTCCACACACAGTACAAGATTTGAATTTCCAGCCTCTGCTTCTCTGAGTTCTCAACTCTTCATAGGAAGAGCTATTGTGGGAGTTCCAATACTGTGTTTTTCTGCCCCTGGGTTGTGTCATTACAGGTGGAAGAAGTACTCCCTGCACCCACCGCACAGATACTGTTCAGATACATCTCCTTGTGGTTTTTAGCCTGTGTATTTTTCATAATGAACAATGCAATAAACACAGAGTGTTTGCAGTGTTAAATCATGTTCCCAAAGGGAGCAGTTTGTATAACAAGATAAAATTATCATATTATAATAACTAAATATGCATCAGTCTAAAGCATGCTTCAATTAATCATCAAAAGTTTGCACCGCCTCTTTAGGTCTTAATTAAGCAGAATGTTTGGTATTTTTTTTCCTTTCAAACCAGTGTGAAGAAGCTGCAGAAAATTGTTCCCCTTAAACCCAATGAGCAGCAGTTTAGACTAATTGATCTTATATGGAACCATAATTTGGAGAGGAGGGGGGAAGAGAAAGAAGGCAACGAGTACAACAGAGTAAATCCACCATGTACAGCTCTGTCCCTTTATCTAAGCAAACCAGCATGGCCTACAGTGTTTAGCAGGAAGATCCTAAAATCCCTACAATTCTGGAGTTAAATCCTGATCAGTTTACTAACTTTTAGGCTGCAATATTTTACTGATACTGTTTTGAACTAACTAATACGCATTTTCAACTTTAATTCTATTTTCAAGAATTTGGGTGAAACTAAATGCAGCTACAGCTCTAATCCTGCAGATGATGATGATCTCTGGACAAGTACTACAAAACCTTACTTTCCACATTTCCTTGCAAGAAATTCAGCAGGAGACACTCAACTTTTCTGGCAAGAAGAAAACATCACTCCTGAAGGCGCCCAGCTGCAGCACTGAAGAAGTCCTGTTGTGCAGAAGGAAGACCACAAGGGCACAGGGTTTGGGACTGAGATCTCAAAGGGTATGTCCACTGGACCGAGTGAGCCTGTGTGAAACCTGCACCTTGGCTGTGCTTGTAGCTGTGATCGGATACAGAAAATATTCTGGCACCCCATCCCTCCTCGGTGTCTCTCCACCGCCCGTCTCTTCCTGGCATGTGAGTTTCCTTCCACCACAGCTATCAATCAGCAGCCATGTCTCCTCACTGCTGCTTTCTTCCTGCTTTCTTCTGTTCTCTTTTCTTTTCTCTTTGCTGTGTTCCACCCCCTTACACAGGCAGTTTGGATCCCAGGGTTTTTTGGGGAAGCTAGAATAGCCCTTTTACCCCATGCTGGAAACTGTGCTCAATCCACTGGCATACATCTTTAAATATTTTAGCTGCTTTCACTACTACTTTCTAATGAAAAGCTGCAGAACTTCCTTTTTAAAGAAATTAGATCTTAACTTGACTCTAGCATCTGCAGCATTAACAATAAGGGCTCACTGTTTCCACTGGGACCTGCCAAGATTTCAGAATGGTTAATTCTGAGTTACCCACTGGCTGCTCCTGAAACCCCAGCTTGCCCCAAGAAAACCGAGTAGCATGTGTTTGAATTTCTCACCCCAAAGCAGTTCCTGAGGTTGGTGATCCCAAGCAAGGTAGAAGAATTGTTTCAGTCATTTTTGTTACATCTGAGATGCTTTATCTGATTAATCACAAACTAAAAAATGAACAAACAAAACTCTGGAGACATTGCTGCAGACCCCTTTGTGATAGCACTTAAGCACTGATCCTCTAAACAGATGGGGTGTGTGACAAGCTTAAGGTACAAAAAGTACCTTGGAAAAAGTAACTACGAGAGGAAGATTAAAAAATAGGGCTGACAATACAAAGCTTGCTGCAACCATCGCTATGGAAATACCTCAGGGGCTCTACAATGCGCTTCCTTTTAAGGACCAGTCTCTTGAAGTTCACTACTCTGCCAATAAACCAGAGTGTCCCAGCTCCTTTTAAAAAATCATTTTGGGGAACCACGGCTTGCCTACATTTTGTGTGCATGAGTTGAGGCACATTCTCACGCATAGTTCCGTAAGGACTGAATGCACTACACAAATAAAGGCTGGCATTTAGGCAGGCTTGAAACATGCAAACAAAAAAGCACCCATTTCAGCTAATAGGGGGGAACTCCCTGTGTATTTTTAATATATGCTATTAAAGCACATATGTGAACTTTGTGATTTTCTTTTTAGCACAAGGGAAACACGTGGCCCTCCACAGAGAGCAAAAGACATCAACAGCAGGCTAGATGGGGCAGGCATTCTGGCAACTGTTGGCATCTTAAAACACAGGCGCTACTAACCCTACGAACAGTGTAAATTAGATTATGTTTCAAACTGAAAACAAAAGAAAATTTGAAGAGTAGGGACTATAGGATTTGTTGTGGTGGTCTTTTATTAGAGAGCTAAACCTGCAGTTAGAGAAACTGTAATGCTGTTTAGCAGCTGGAATAAGATTTGGGAAATATTGAAGCAGGATCCAGAGCGCAGTAAAATGAAAGTCTCCTCAGTACATATGCTTAATTAGATCTGATAATATGGTCTTTATTTAAGGAAAACTGCCACTGGGTTCCGCCTGAAATCAGACTTCTTACTAATGCAGTTGTAGAACCAATTCCTTCGTGAATTTAGACAGATGATCTTGGAAATAATTTTTATTGCCCTGCTAACCACCATTTAAAACATCTTTTCTGCTTCCAGATTCCTCCAATACAATTTAAATACTAAGAGAGCTTACAGCGGGCAGTTCCAGAGTGTTCACAGGGCAGTGACTCTGCTTAATCCCACATGTTGCAGTGCATCAGCCCTGCTGACGCACCAAGTTACTCATGTGCACTTATATTTACAAAAAAATCCCATAAACTTTAATTCTAAAGTTATGTTAAGCTGTAACACAGAAAATCACTTGTTCCTTTCTATAAAATACCTAATTACTCATTTTAGTATTTGAATATGACGTTTCCTTGCCAACTTAGGTCACAGGCCTATCTTACAAGGTACTGGAAATGCTTCTGGCTCCTCCTTAAAGACATTTTGCCTCATCAGATACAGCTCCTCCAGCCCATTTCATTTTCAACCCTCCTTCATTTTCACTAGTTCCTGACAACTTTTGGTACAACCCCAATCATTATCATTTGGAAACCACCAAACCAAATGTTATGTAGAGGCACTTATCTGCAGGTTGGAGGATTTAAATCCCCTTTCCTTTCCCAAATGTGCTCATTATCTTGTGAAAACCCTAGGAGGGAGCATTATTTTTCCCTTGTACTTTTTTTTTTTCCCTGTAGAAAGCTCAGTCAAATGCACGGTATCATCCTCTCTGCCTCCCCTCCCACTGTGTCCCTTGACAGTGACCTCCCCTCGCAGTGCAGCACAGCTGGGAGACAGTTCTTGTTTGGGGCACTTAGAACAGCCGATGGACTCTGTGCATCACTTGTACACAGAAGGAGGCAAGAAAGGGAAGGGTTTTGCCAACACCCACACCCAAAGGCTAGACCAAACAGCAGTGGTACCTCCCCTACCGAGACACTGCCATGGGGATCACAACAGAAAGCAAACCAAAGAGCACTCTTAAAGAAATGGGGAAACTGAGACACTGTAGCCTCCAGCAGGTGCCAGGGGAAGGAGGCAGCATGTTCTCACTTGCACTGAAGGAATTTTTTGCATTCTTTGACTAGTCTTGATTTTAGCCTTTCTTCATCCCACGTAACAACAGCCATCCAAACTTAACTGAGTGAAAGGGCAGAGTCACCCTAAGCGCCCTCTAAGACTTACTCTGTCACTAAGGGCTGCAGAATAACAGGATGTTTGCATGCTGCATACTATGGCCATATACCCCGCACAACTGCGGTGGGATTTCTATTTCTAGATCATTCCTGGCTATTGCCTTTTTGTTCCTTGCTATTTCTATGTAATTTTTTAATTGAAAAATAGACTTTCTTTACATAGTTTTGTAGAAAATAAGAATCTTCTAACACCAAGCAGAACCAATCTTAGTATCAGTTTGTCACAATATGTTGCACTCAAGACTAACCCTGAAGATCCCTCAGAATCTGCTGCTGGCACTAAACGTAGCTACCAGCCTGCTGGGCAAGAAGGACGGTTATCAGCCACAAGGAAACTATTACACCAACTCTCTGGAGACTGCACTGACTTCTTATTTGCTTCCAGATGCAGGGTGGACGGCTGATGTTGTCTGAGAAAGCCCCTTTTGATTTGGGCACTGCCTGAGTGTGGTCTATCTGTCTGGTGGTGCAGGTCAGTGGAGTGGCTCTGGCAAACAGTATCCAGATCTGGGTAACTGGCATCCTTCTCATGAAGGGTTCCCATGACTGGATTTAGTATCCTCCACTGATGTCCCATAACCTGAGTCTGTAGACGGTCAGTGTACCACATAGGCCTCATGCGTTTAAGTCAGCCTTTTCCAGGTGTAATTTTGGGGTACAGCAAGGAGAGAGTGCCTTTATCGGAGCTGTTTATATTTGTCCAGGCAGCAGTCTAATGTTTTCCAGGATTTTATAAGCAATTTTTTACGTAATATTTCATTTGACTAAAACAGAGCGCTGAACAGCTTGGAGATAAAATCTTAGTCAGACTGCTCAAAATTATTTGGTTTTCCAAAGAAAAAAAAACACTTTACTATAAAATAAGTGTGAGAGAAAAAGGTAACTTTTTTAACTGCTCAAGGTTTCATCCTGTTCATTCAAAGTACCAATGCAGATAGGACACTGTTCAAAGTTTTCCAGCACGCTCAAGGAAGACCTAATCTGCTGAAATCTTCAATGACTGCTTCCTAGACATAGTTCAGGATCAATACTCCTTCCTCCTCCTTCTCAAGCTGGTAGCTGTTTCTGACATGAAGAATCATATCTGCATCCCTGGAAATCCTGTTTCCCTTGGCTTCCTGACTCTGTCTTCCCCCAGTGCTTTTTCTGCCTCTGCAGTAGCTACATGAGTGTACCTTACAGAGGATCCTTCCTATTCCTACCTTCAGGCTTCTGTGAGTATCCCCCATGCTCTGCTCTTTCTCTTCTCCCTCTTATCTGTATAGAATCTTATCTGCAAAAATTATTCAACTAATAATTCATTATGACTGTTTCTTGGATCTTCTTATCCTCTCCAGATCACTGCTCTCCCATCCAAATGAACACCTCAGCCTGTCTCTCTGACGCTTCTTTACTGGTGTTGACCCTTCAGTTCAAGATCAATACGGCAAGAATTAAAGTCTTAATAATTTCTCCCTGAGTACTCACTCCATATTATTTGCTCAATAACGGTGGACTACACCATCATCTTTCTTGTCCTTCAGGTTCATGATTTAGGTATCATTTTTGTCTGTGAGCACTGTCTTTTCAGCTATATTTAAATCTTGTAGATTTTTCTCCTGTACAATATCTAAAGGCTTTCCCCATCCATCCATAAAGCCTGGACTCATCCCGATACTCAGCATCTCACATCACAGTCACTGCAGTGTATCACTACCTG
Organism: Nyctibius grandis; assembly: GCF_013368605.1. NCBI lineage: Eukaryota > Metazoa > Chordata > Aves > Nyctibiiformes > Nyctibiidae > Nyctibius > Nyctibius grandis. The sequence continues at coordinate 80,209,948 of NC_090658.1, forward strand.
GTTTTCTCTCTGGCCTGTACGTAACCTGGTCCTATGTGTGTCCATTCAAAATGTGCTGCAAAGATCCCCTTCTCTGCCCAGCATTTTAACATTGAAGCTTTCTCTTGGACTCTTTCTGCCTCTCCCTTCTGTCCCCTTTCTTTTTTGACTCAATCAAATGTAAGCGGCTTCTCTTCTTGTGGTAGGTCAGTCACAGCTGTCTCCCCTCCATGTTGAAAATGTTGACTTTCAGCTTTACCAATTAATGATGTGAGTCTTTTTCATTTCCCTGCTCAACTCAAAGAAGCACCTTTGTGCTGTTTCCAAAGTCATCCCCTGTGCTTGTGAGGGGCCCCAAGAAAACATCCCCAGAGTTACTTGTCTGGCTTTGTATCACTCTGAAGTTTTCTGCTTTGATGTAGTGCCCACAAAACGGTGTCAAAGCGCAGTGCCAAGACCACTGCCTCACATGCTGGCTCTCCTAGCTCCTTTGTACTCCCTTTTCTACTTGTATTCACCAGTTGTTTCTTGCCAGGCTCTTTGGGGTGATCATGACTAGGGTACCCACGCCCTAAGATAAAACAAAACAATTACTACTGATGCTTATTGCAAATCCCACAAAGGTTGTGGTTCTCCTCCCCCTCTGGTCCTCCCAAACTTTGCTCTCTAAAACAAAGATGAGATAAATATGCTCATCTGCTCAGAAGTCATGGTAATCTAGTGTTCATTACTGATCATGGGATAAAGTCAGAGGAGGCAGGGATTATGCGTTCATATCCCCTGTGCAAGTAAAAGAACAATATTCATTACGTACTAATGAATTAAAAACCTAAAGTTGGAAAACACTTACGAAAAGCCTTCTCTGCACGTTACCCTTAGCGGTACGTTTGAACACGGGATCACACATGGTAGGTGGACAGGCAAAGAACAGATGGCAGTTGACTTGGCCAAGGTTCCCCTGTGTCCACTTAACTACTGTTGCAGTAATTTGTTTTTCTACTTCATAGTTTCATCTCCTCCTGCTTGTTTGATGTCATAAAAATCCAGCAACTGTGGCAGTTTGCACAACGCATGTCATAGCCCTGTGTTCGTGTACCACAAATTCAGCATTCTGGATTCATTCAGGACTCAGACTGGAGGAGAAAATAGCTTGGGATGGCACAAGCCCTTGATTAAAGCTTTAGGGCCAAACCAACAACAGCTGAGGATCCAGCCCATATGGCCTGAGATCTTCAGCTGTGTAAAGGCTGCAGGAATGGGCCCAAATAGCTTTGGTAATTAGCAAATATCGTATAAAATAGATGAAAAGTCTTTGGCAGGGAATGCGTACGGAGTAACATTTGAAAATTATTCATAGCGTATTAGTATACTTCTTTAGAGATAAAACTCGATGGCATAAAAATAATTTGGGAGGGGCAACTGTAGTCTCTCGCATATTTGTCAACAGGCGAACACTTTCTTGGACCGATGGGTATTTTACAGTTACCTTTAGTCAATGCAACAAAGGGCAGAGGTGACCATCTAACACCTGGAACCTGATCCCACAAGCTGTTCTGCCTCTGCAGAAGCGTCCTCATACCCAGTGGGGCCTCTTTAGCCAAGGTGCCCCCGTGCGTGCAGAGGGCTACCGTTCTTGGGTCAGTCTTGCATGTCATCCTGCACTCCTTAGTGCCTTGGTCACCCAAGAGCACCCAGAACAACACCCACGGAAGCAGGACTGAGCCTGCTGCTATCTGAATTCACCAATTATCACACCGTGTACAGCAGTAAACAATAACATAGCAATTAATCACCCTGGTGTAGCCATAAGAGTTACTTTCACAGATTATGGTAAGCAGCATGCAGTGTGGAATAAATCATCTTCACGCAAACTCTGAGGAATGGCATGTTATAAAATCACTCCTGATAAAAATCTAATGAAAATGTAAAACATCTCAGTGCAGTCTCCTGGGTAGAGTCAAGATCATATTAAACCCTCAAGAGACAATGGTCAGGGATTTCAACGAGAATCAAGAGATATTTTTCCCAGGATGAGCTTGTTAACCTGATATAAATACATGATATTGATTCAATGGCTTTGTCTCTTTCGCTGTTTCCTTCGTGAAGCCTATTTTTAATTTAGTCATCTTCCATTAATTTATTTAAAGGCTTCATTCACCAAAACAAAATTTTTTTTTCCTAAAAGCAGATGTTGTTGAAGTGCTGAGAGTACAATCCAGCACGCAGAGTGTCACAAGTGGCACATGTCTGTTGTCATTGCGTTTGCAGAAGTTTTTCAAGAATATTAACAAATAAAGTTACTCTCCCACTCTGTTTTAAAGTTCCCTGTGACTGGTTTTCAAAGATTTTGAAATCAGCCCTCTTACAAACACGTCATGATCTAGCAATTTCAGGACACATGTCAATGACAGTAACCATTTCAAAATGTTCGTTAGGATTTACCTGCTGGTGGCTTTATGAAAGGTGGTGGAATTAATGGGACAATAATAGGTACATTCCCATGATCCTTCGACCCTGCTGGTGAGTCTGAAAGTCCATTTCCTGTGGCAAGCCCTGGGTAGCTCGGGTTTATATTGTACGGTGAAATAACACTGTCCTCAGGTAATTTTGGTTTTGGCAAAGAATTTTCTGTAAAACACCAAGAACACATTGTACAGTATGACAAATATATTTCTTAAATGCCCCTACATACTCTCACCGATCTGTTCATTAAATTACTTACCCTAATACAAGAAGGGTGCACGAAAATCCCCAAATATTTTCCCTTTTAAAAAATAGATACTTTCCATTTTTTTAAAATCAAGCTCACACTTTTTTATTTTCCCAAAAGGTGGGGTTATTTTGTCATGCATATCCTTAGTATATAGCTGATTTAATCAATGACACCCTATTCCTGTCCTTTACTTCGACTGTTTGCATGGTAATCACACTCAGCGAACTGACTTCACCAATGCAAGAAGCATAAACCAAAAAACAAAAGAATTCCTAATTCTCTACCAATAATGTGAGTAGTAGTAATGGAAAGGATTTAAAGAAAGGAACAAAATATTGAAATTACAGTGAAGTGTGCATGAAATGATGACAGTTATTATTCTAATTCTTTAATCCCAAATCACCTCAGGATTCTTATTTGTAGGAATTTCTCTAATGCACTTCGGTTAGCTATGGGGCAGGACTTAATTCTTATTGTTCCCTCTCCTCCCATCTCTCAGAAAAAGAAACACACTTTTTTCCCTCCCATAGACTGCACGCACCAAAAATTTCTACCTGGCGCAGGTATTCGACATCTTTGTTTGGTACGTAAAACATATGATTTGTATCATGTGTCTATAAAAAAAAGTATGTCACAAATTTCATCAGACATAGACAGGAGCCACAAATCATTCAGTAGAAGATCCATTTATTAAAACGTAAATAAATGAATCGCATTACTACACAGGAACAAGTTTCTTCAAAGGTGGCTTAATGACATTGCATTTTCAATGAAAAATAAATACTGATCACCAATGTCACTATGGAATTAACAAGCTGCAAACATTCAATTTTAACACGATTAGGTTGTTTCACCTTACCTCTAATTTTTCCACCTTTTTTCTAGTCATCCCTCCTTCAGAACTGGTCTCTGGTATCAGTACTCATTGCAACACTCACTGAATACAGTGCTGCTGCCCGCCATCAGAAAGAAAACCCAAACACTGCTGGCCACAAACGCAGGGAAAAGTGGCAGTCCAAGAGCATAAAAGCTGCTGCAATTTCCTCTTTTTACCTCACCTTTGAGAAACTCTTGTTGGATAAGTCAAGATGCAGCAATTTCCTACTCTTCTTTTCACTCTGATGACAAGTCCCTACCCATTTGCTGTGTCTGAGGAGTCAGCAGGGAGCAACTGAGCGGCTGAACAAACAGGCTGGATCCCATCCTTCACATTTTGAATCATCTCATACTACAGTACATGAAGATCCAGCACTGTCCCAAACAAATTCCACCCCTGGAGAACTTCAGCAGCACTTGTGGAAGACAGTATGGTACAAACATCCCAGAGAAGCCTTTTGTGAACGTTCACGCTGGTTCCTACGCATGTTGTGAACATACCAGCTCAAAATCTTTCAGCATTTTAAAAAGCCATATGCCAAAAGCCTCAGTTTTGAAAGCAAAAGGGTTCTGTAAAGCCACACTGCTAAGAAAACGCTCTTTTTTCCAGTTGTGAGCAGTTTATTGGTACCACAGGTACATGACTTTCAACTGACTCACAAAAGGTATTGTTTATGAAGATACATTAGTGCCTACTAACAGCAATTTTGTTAAGTGATTTTCCTCTTACTCTATTGGCTTCCTCGTACAAGCAGGCACTCTCCGATATTTTTATTTAAACCAACCACGAAGCAAGCAACAGAACACGCTTTCCAATCCATGCCAATTCAGACAGGTTGAGATATTAACCCTTCTTTGTGTGCACACAGAAACATTAAGTCTCATTACCTTTGAGAACAGAAATGTGCTGGCGGCTTTCCCCATCTGCCGAATAGTTCCTGAATTCAATATCTTCTCCATCTTTCAATTCAACCTTATCATAACCATACCAGCCAAGGAGCTCATTCATAGTGTTTTCTGCAAAGTTCTGAAAGAGAAAAATTACCTACTTATTTATGTAATCAATAACCATTTGGAAGGAAGGGAGGACTGCATAAATCGAACTGTATCTGTGCTACACGAGGAAGTGTCAGGTTTGGCCCACCTCCTCAAAGACTAATGTTCGCTTCATAAGTCAAGTGCATAAAGTGTAATGCATTTAAATCTCTGACTGGAACATGTAATTATGACAGGGACTCACACATCTGTAATTTAAAGAAAATGAAAAGGAGAGTTATTTATGACTTTTGCTCTGGCATTCAATGTCAGAAATATTTTAACATACATTCGTCACACAAACTTGTCTGTGTTGTCATAAAATATCTAAGACTGCAGCAAGAGAATAACAGAAAACTAGGATTTTTTTCAACCAGCAGTTAATCAACCTTACTGCACTAAAGTCTTTTCAGCTGGAGCAGGTCACTGACACAATTACAGTTCCTTGAGGTGCCCATGAACCAAATCAAATAAAATCACAGCGAAGACGTTTTTCCTCAGTTATAAGCCCTCGCATAGTCAAACCACTTAAAAACTCTTCACCATAAAAGCATTTTACCATAATGTTTCAGATAAACATCTCTTATATTTGTTTAAGAAAATCTTTCTCAGTTTTGCCATATTTATTTTCAAACCCATTTCCAAGCAGCCGTGTGGTTACATTTTATGTTTGTATGGAAATGCAAAATATGGAACAAGACTGTCATAACTCTCAAATTCTATTAAAAACACATCCTCTAGGTCATGCGGCAACAATATTTCTGTAGAAAACACTCATTACTGGGCCAGGAGATTTAGTGGAGCAAGTTAAGAAATCTGCAGCCAGACAACTAAGCTTTCTGAAACCAAATAGTGCCACGGAGCTCTACAGCTTATGGATTTAGGAAACTACTGGAGGAAACTAGCTAATGAATTATTGCGACGGCAAAGATCACTTTAAAGTAGTATGACAACTATAAAATGGAACAAAAAAGCCACACAAAAAGCCTTTCGATTTGGTCTCTGCTTTTTTCTATTATTACTCTTTTAAAACAAATTCCAAACTTAATTTTCCTGTAAGATCTTGACATCTAAAGTAATGCTTTTGATAAGCACCATCTTCTGGGACTCTAATACAATACCGATTCAAAACAAATGGTACGTGTCAAATATGCAGGTTGCTAGATTTTGTCTAGTAACTGCTCTGGCTTAATTTTTGAGTGGGAGCAAGTCTAATGACAGAACACAGCAATTCTCCAGTCATTTAAATAAATAAATAAAATTAATCAGATGATAATTGCTTCCGAATTCAAAGCTACAGCAGGCATTCTGCCCCAGAATGTCAGAGTGCTGCACTGCTCCGGGCTCATTCATCACACCAGATTGCATAGGTGTTCCTGTCACTCAAGGAGCGAGGTAAAGCAGCTAGAAGCAATAAACACAAGCAATTTGTACTCTTCCAGGAGTATCATCTGTGCAATTGTGCTACAAACACACATTTCAGGAAGAGAAAAACCAAAACAAAAACCCACAGCAGATCCTTAGAGCATCAATTTCCCTCTGTTTTTTCGCCCTTTCATTTTCACTTGACCTCCTGCTGGAAGTCTCGCTTCTGTGGCTGTCCTGCACAGCCCCGAATTGCCGGAAAACATAGCATCGTCCCACCTCTACCTCTAGTGTCAGCATTAGAAGTACAACAGCCTGTTACATCTGAACTATTTCACTACTACAGTTTGCAACAAGTACAATGCAGTGTAATGTGGCTAACACCTACATTCATTTCTAAAATATATACTTAAACTCTCATTTGAATGATGCAGTGTTGTAACTGTTTTAAATACCAGCAAACCCAGGAAATTTTTCTAAAGTTCTTTGTTTGTTTTTTAGCTTTTTAGAAAACAACTCCCTCAGCACTGAAAGTCCCAATGCACTAACCCTGTCTCTAACCCATGGGAACCCAATAATGATATGACTTGGACTGACTCCACCTCACCACTGCAGCTCACCCAGAATGACCTGACGGGGTCCATGGAGGCCTGAAGGCAAGCTCTGCCAGCTTCCCTTGCTTTGCTAAATTTCAACTATGGAGATGTAGCCCTAGAGACTAATCTAGCAAGGTAGAGACCAATTGACAGAGTCTTCCTGACTTAAACCCCATGCAACCAAATTAATTGACTAGCTCTAGATTTGCCTCCTGTGGATGCTTTGTGTTTTATTTGCACTGTTGATCAACTCAGGCAATGAGTAATTTCTAATTACTTACCAAGGAATATGTAAGCAAGGCTGTATATATGTTTATTTTTTCCTGAAAATTCATACATGTATATGTCTCTTCAGAATCTAGTCAAAGTCATGGTTGGGTTTGTAATGGCACAAACTTTAATTACCTTTCAAGCCTCATTTTACCATCCATGATGAGTGATGCACAAAATTGAACAGTCATAACAACAAAACAATATATCTGATCTTGAAATTACTCATAATGGAGACTTGACTTTAAAAAAAAAATCACTGGGGTCTTTGCTATTAACTTCAATGAGAGCAGAATGAGGTCACATATTTGCAACAACAAAAGTAAGCGTCTTTTTAACACTATGATTTCTCAACAAGGATGCTTGGATAAAAAAAAAAAAACAATTAAGCCATTCTCCTTCAAAATTTATTTTACCTATTACAATGATGGTGATCAATCATAATATTATTCTCTCAGTGCTAACAGTCAGGGCTTCATTACACAGCACTTTGTACACAGCAAACTTGGAGGATGATCCCATCCTCAACAAGCCAATAGTCAAAAGCTGAGAAATGCTTCCTTCCACACTAACTCTCTCGCATAGACGGGCATCCACAGAACCATGACATCACCTTCCCTCAGACTCCTGACTGCAATACCCATTTGCAGCAATGTCTAACACCCTGTCAGTCAAGAAGATGGTCACACAGGTCACGTGCTCGCTGAAACTGCTGCCCTGAAGCAGACCACTATTATTTCGTTGTTTCCATGTGTTCTCCCTTCTTCCATTTCAGTGGTAAGCCCAATGTACACAGATTCAAAATACAGTAACAAGATGGGATTTGTAAAGACCAGTGTGGTGGCAATGGTCAAAATACAAATGATGAGACGAAACGAGACAATTTTTCTCTGTGTGAATGCAGGGGAAAAAAAAAGAAAGAGGCCAAAAAGCCCAGTTCTTGATGAAGTTAAGGAAAGGAAGCAAGCCAATTAATACACAACCTGTACAGGCAGAGCAGAACCTCACTGAAAGGTGTACAAGCTTGAAAGGCTTAGTGAAAGGAAAGGTGATGATTGTAACAATGGTGCTTGAGAAAAGCAAGATTGTGGGACCCGAGGTTGGAGCAGGACAGCAGAAGAAGCAGTGATGAAGCAGGCTAGACAGGAACCAGCTGAACTGAGAGACAATGGACCTGCCAAAGCCCATGGAGAAGAAGATGTGAGGATGAGTGCAGCTGACCAAATGGAGGATGTGCATGGAGCTGCAGTTCCATGCTTTTGCAGGAACAGGACAACAGAGGCACCAAGCCAGTCCATGCCTACTTTCAGGCCCATTCCCTAGAGGGATGTGGAGGTCTGCAGGACGGAGGCTGCCAACCCCACTGCCCACTACCCTGCCAGAGGGCTGGGATGATGTGAAAGACTGGCGCATCAGGGAAAACTTCGGCCATGATCAATGAAATCCCAAGTCAGCAATCATACTGCTCAGCTGGGAGCCTTGAGCCCAGAGCAAATCCCACTGAACCCATTGGGAGTCCTGCAGGGGTCCGTGGATTTCATTGCGAAATTACAGCACCAAAGCTAACTTCGCCCTGCTGGGGAGGCAACGCTCAGTCCCCTGCAAGGAAACCAAGAGACCGAGCCCTGGTGCCACTCACTGCGTGGGCCAACATCAGAGCTGAGAAGACAAGCACAGAAATCCTGCCCCATGTCCTCCCGTGCTCACACCATCATGCCACACTCGGCCTCTTGCTTGTGCACCAAGCAGCCAGGCTCCCAAGGTTATCAGGAACACCAATAACCTCTCCAGCTGCCCGGCGGTCGGTTAACATCCCACCGGAGCCAAACCACCCGCGCCCCTCTAGCCAACAGCACCGGTGTGCAGCTGTGCACCGTCACAGCTGCCTGACTGCCAGGGAACTCGCCACAGCTGCGGCACCACCAGCTCATCCCTGCCAAAGAGACAGGCCCCAAAATGCTCCAGCGGCCCCAGTCACACACCACCGCCAAAGCCCACCCTCCCTAATAGGCGGCAATTCTTTTTTTGCCCCCTGCTAAGTCCCAAACCACTTCTCGCCACTGTGGGGCAATGTGTAATTTGCATGTTTTAACTGTATGATTTCTCTATTCTTGTACTATACAGAAATATCCTCCCTCCTGGAAGAGACAGGATAACTAACTAACTATTATGCTCCTTGGTATTTTGACTTGAATTTGCTTCCTATTCATGGGAAAATGAAGAAGAGTGTGTTGACTCGCCAGACTGTGGTTTCTCTCCTTTGTGAGACTGACTTATATGCTAGGCAGTAAAAATATAATCACATTTATTCCCGCTTTAGGATTCATTTCATTGTAACAGTACACCTACAGCTTGATTTTTTACATCGCAATGCATCATTTTCCCAAATCTTCACTAATTAATACATTCTGAAGCTAAGCCCCGCTTCTCTTTCCATCTTAGACCTCTTGCCTTTCCTTCTCTGTGAACCTTATTCACAGGGGGCAAGGCCTGGCTTCACCGAACGAGGCCTGGCAAACACGGCGGCAGGAAACGCAGGGGAGAATGAGTCTGTCAGACTAATTTTCTTCTAGGTTTTACTGCTGAATGTTTATTTCAGATCTGGGAGGAAGCACAGTGGCTCCATTCCATTTCCTTCCCTGCATAACCCACTCGGTGCAGAGCCCCACAAATCCACTTTTCACTTTCACTGCACCGAGGAAATAAAGAGGTTTCTATAGCCACTGTACGAACTTGGGTTTTTATTTTTTTTACCAGCCCTTACTTTCTTTGCTTATTTATGTTGTCGCCATATTGAATTTTACGGTTAGACCTTCATGCTATCAGAAAGCAAAATTTCTTGATGCTTTAATTCCCTTTGTCCTCCCACGTACACGTTTAGTTCTGTAATACCCACTTAGTTTTAGCAAGCACTGGTTCTATGATGCACAGGCAGGTGAGGCTCCCTGTGCAGACAACGCAACTCCCTTTTGCAGCCATCCCACAAAACTCCTTCCATGCAGACTCCGCAAAAAAAACCCCGCCTCGCTCTCCTGAAATAGCACAATTGATAAAGTCTGTCTGCTTTTCCACTTTCTCAAAGACATTTTTTGCTTTTCAGGAGAGAAGGGAAGAGTTTCTTTGGAATCTTCCGAGCACTCCGAGCGATCTGGCTCGCTCCGGGTGCAGCGCTGGCAACGCCTGCTTCACCGCTTTCCTCCTTCTGACAGTAGTACTTTAAAATGCCAAACGGGGAATATTAAAACACTAAACTGAAAGATCTTCAGATGAGTTTACTATTAAACTGTAACAGATGGGGCTGTCTTAAGCTCTAGGCACCAGGAATGAAGTCCAATTTTAGATACAAATTAGTTATTGAGAATATTTATAGATGGTAAACTCCTTGGGCACATGGAGCACCCCTGTGAAATTACAGCATATATTAATTGCTCGCCTTTCAGCTGACAGACACATGCAGATACACAGTTTTGTTTGCTCAGGAGAACTTCCAGTGCAATCCAGTACTGGATGTAACTTCATTTCACAACGTTGCAGAGCACCCAGCTGCTCCTCCTGAGCAGCACTGCTGCCTGGCAGCAGGATGGCAAATGGAAATAAGCTGAGGAGGGATGGATGGGGAAGCCAACACCACGCCTTGATGAGTGCTTTCATCAATTAAACTGTAAAAAATATTTTGGTCTTAAAATAGTATTGGGTTCCCTGATAACAATAGCTTTGCATCTATTAGGTGTCCAGTTATTCACCAGCGACTGAGAAATGGCACTGAACTGAATTTTGGAATAACTATCTGCTCTTCTTCCAAAGCGTGAGGTGAACAATGCTACCGCTGGAAGAAAAAATGGAAGGTATCATCTGAAGGAGGAAGGGGGACACAAGAAAAAAAATAACTAGAAAAAAGAAAGAGAAGCTGTGAAGGTCACCGCGAAACAAAACAGTTCCTCCTGAATATATTTTTCATTGAAATGTAATATCAGAAAGCTGTGCAGAGTCATGTACTTTGTGCACACAACACTGTATCAAATTAAAATTTGTTATAACCATCATGTACATTAGGTTAGCAATAACAAAAATGTAACTTAATATCTGGCATAAGGGAAGAGCAAGCAACCTGAATATCCATCTAGTCATGTTAAAACCGAGCTGTGACACTACTGTTGGAAGACACCAAACCAAGCAGTTAGGTGTTGTGATGCTTCTTGAGTAAATATCTGACTGTATCAAACAGCAAATCTTGAAGGAAGTCTCTGTGGTGAGGTAATTTTATTGCTCATTCATACTGTCCTGCATTTGCTCTACTTAAAACAGACACTTGTACCAATGGCCTTTTTATTACCCGAAGGGGGAAAAAAAAAAAATCATATATACACCAGTCCTTTTTCTTTCTGCTAGCAAAGGGAGGCAATTCGATCCAACATGGGCTGAAACCTGAGTAGGTCACTGTACACCATGATAAAATTCCCTAATCCCTGAGCCAAATTTCCCTGAGGGGGCCCTCCTACTTCTCCTTCACTTTCCAAGCTGACTTTTCCATTCCCTCTCTCATCTTTTCCTCCCCTTCATCTCTTTCATTTCCCCTACCTTAAAGCCTTGATATCTGATCTGCTGCTGATACTCGGGTTACAGTTTTTACAGCTTAGGCTGTCTATTGCTGTATACATTCCTTTCTTTCTGCTCTGCCGTGATTACTTACCAGAGCTTATTTTACACTGGTCCAGATGAAAGCAGTTCAGATGAAGGGAAACAGTCAGCCTGTTTGAACATTGCAGATACGAACCTACACAAGGGCACATTGTGCTCCCTCTGTCATTTTGCTGCAAACATTTTGCACAGTGTAACCAATTTGTTACATTATTGTATTCCTCGGGTTTATGAAAAACAACTAGACATCTTAACCCATTAGTAAAGAATAAATGATTGCCACAGGATTTTAACTTTCTCAACAAGTCAAAAATTCAACCCCCCTTTTTTTTCCTCCCTCCTCTCTCTCCCCTTCTCGACAATAGCCGCCAACTGTCCTACTAAAAATGCAGTCTCCCAGCACAGCATATATAGCATAGTCTACATTGAAAGGTGGCCTGTGCTTTGTGAAAGGCTCTGCCATCAGCTATCTCACTCTCGACCAGAAATCACATCGGTTCAAAATGCCATTTCTACCCACCTTCAATTTTTAAGTCAGCTGAAATCTGGAGGTTTCTAGCCTTAAGCAGCTACCCACGATTAAAAAACAGAAACTCTCGACATGAAGGTTAACGCTAGTGCTTAATACCAAAGCATTAGTTTAAAATAGTGTAATTTTTCCCCTTCACACAATGTTGTTTTTGTTTCTTCCTCACCCTTTCAGACAAACATCTGTTATACTGTAGAAGAACAACTATCTCCCAAACCGCTGAGTGTGCCTGCAGCCAAAGTAAACAAAACAAACCCAGAGGATCCAGCACAGTCAGCCTTTATATCCAGCCAGGATAACATTTCACATGTTTTGATTAAAATTAGCTAATTTGTAATTCTAGAACCTATGAAACTTGAAAGCTGCAATCCATATAGATCGCATTAGGCGATGCTCTAAGGGGCCAATGCCCTATACTACAGACCTCCGCAGTTCTCAAAACTATGTGGGATTACAATGAGCGATGACTCTGACTCTCTGGTGTCCGTACAGAGCCCTCTCCGAAAATAGGATGTGTCATATATCTCGCAAAGAATAATACCGCTCCTCGGGACTTGAAACCAGTACAGTTTGTTTCCCAAGAGATGCACCGACACATTTTGTTTGTTCCCCTAATACTACTCTTGTCCACGTTTCCAGTTGATGTGCACGCAGAACTGTGTACATGCTCATTACGCAGGCAGCAGGAGCAAGAACGCCTGCCTTAGGCAGGAAAGGGCACCTAAACAGAATTAGGGGTGTGCAAAAGAGGGGAGAAGGGAGAGGATTGTGCATTCCGGTTTAGTTTTACATGGGGAGATCAATGCTCTGGAAAGCAAAGATATTTTCACTAGGCATCATGCATATTTATACACTCGCCTATATAATATACATACTATACGAATGTGTGACATTTTCCAGGCAGTCCTCCACTTACAATCAGCCTTTTAATAAATGAAATATTCAAATTAAATGTCAGCAGCTTTATCTCATAACCAGACTACGCCGTTTTAGTCACTTTATCTGCGCATTAAACAACAAGAAGTAGTTCAGCTGAAGTCTCGCAGTACGTTGTTCCCAACTTTGGGGAATCAGAGACGTAAAACAAACAGACATGGAACAGACGTGGAAAACAGGCGCAAAAAACAGGACTGGTCAAGCCTGGAGCAGCGACCTAATGATAAAAGAAGTCCCGAAATAACGTTTTTGTGCGATCGCAGCCAGCCTAACATCTGGAGCGGCTGCCTCAAGGGCTACCTCCAGAGCACAGTTGGACTGGCACCGCGTCCTATCAGGCAGGACAGCCCTCCGCACGATAAATACACTTCCATCCCCAGCAGCCCTCGGCCAGCCGCCTCTCAGCAGCACCTCTGCCGCCGTGATGAACTGCGAAGCCAGAGCACGTAAAGCAGAGGAGGAGGCGAGAGGGAGAAGGAGAGGAAAGGGGTCTCCGCGCTTCAGTGCGAGAATGATGCGCGGCTCAGAGCGTAACATTTCGTTTTGACAATTTAATTACACAGTTGCAGCTGGCTACTGAAAAAGGAGAGAAATACAGTGTTTAAAAGAGGTCCCTTTCTTCCCTAACTTTAGGGCTTCCCAGCTACCCGAGGGGATGGCTATAGAAAAAAAAAAAAAAAAGCTGATCACTGGCACCCAAGGAGCTTAAAAGCCCAACGAGGGGGAGTTTGGTTTGGTTTTTGTTTTTGTTTTTTTTTTAAAAAATAAATAAATCAAAGCTGGTCAATGAACAGGATTTGCAGCCTGTGAATTCGTCTCTGTTTTCAGCCCAGGAGGCGGAGTTGAGACACATTCAGTGCATCCTACGGAAAAAAAAAATGACAAGAGATCCTTTCTTATTTCATCTCCATGCACGGAGGCGGGGGGGCGGGGGGGGACCCCCGCTCCCTTCCCCATCACAGGCACCTACCTTCATCTCCTCGTTGATCTCCCGCTTCACCGGGTGAGCCGGCTTCCTGCTCCTTTTATTTTCGGGAGGTCTCCCTTCTTTCTCCATTTCTGCCATTTTTTGCGCCTACTTGGTGGTGGAGATGAAATGGCTGCTGGTGCTCTGGGGGGGCCGGGAGGGGCGCAAGGGGGGGGGGGGGGGTGGCGGCGGCGGCGGCTCTCAGTGGTGGCAGGCGGCGCCGCGGAGGGCCCGGGGGGAGCGCGGCGGCGGCAGCGGCGGTGGCGGCGGGCGGGCGGGGGGCGCGGGCGGGCAGGGGCGCGGGTGCCCCGGCGAGTCAGCCATCTTCTGCCTCGCCGCCGGCCTGCATGGGAGCGGCGCGGCGCGGCGCGGCGCGGCGGGGCGGCGGGGCGGGCGGGCGAGAGGCAGCGCAGAGCGAGCCGGCCCCGCGCCTGCTGTGGCGGCGCTGCTGGCGGGCTGCCGTGGAGGGGGCGGCGGCGGGAAGGGGGAGGCCGGCCTCGGCCCGCCGGCGGGCGGGGCTTGCCGGCACCGAATCGGCCGCCGCTGCCCGCCATGGGAGCCGGGGGGAGGGAGGGATGGGGCGGGGGTGGGGGGCGCCGCGCTGAGCACCGGGCGGAGCGGAGGGGAGGGGGCGGTGCGCACCCGCCCCCGCCCACCACCGGGATGGGGGAGGGAGGGGGCCCGTGTGTCCCCACGCACACGCGGGGCGTCCGCGCGGCCTGTCCCCAGCGCCGGGGTGCCGCCGCCGTGCCCCCTCCGTGGCCGGCCCGTTCCCCCACCCCGGCGCCCGTCCCGTCCCGTCCCGACGCCGCAGTCAGACGGGGCTCTCCGCCGCGCCGAGGTTTGATGACTCCCGTTTTTCCCTTTATCTGCGCCTGGGAGGTGAGGGTGAACGGTTTGGTGGGACGAGGTGCTGGATTACAGTACACACTGTGGGGGATACATTGATTGTTCCTGGGTTGTGCTTTCCCCGCTCCCTGGCAGTCCCTAATTACCCGATACAATACAGTACGGTACGGGGGTGTCCATTGTTCCATTAGTCAAAACTGTAATTGTACAAGGTTTCTCATTATGACTGTGGTACACCTTAAAATTATACATTTTTGAAAAAATAAACCCCTCAGTTGAAAGATAAACTGCTTTCCGTGTGGGTATGAGTAGGCTCCCCATAAGAATCTCTGTTTAGCCTGTCAAAGTTTTGCGTGCAACAATGTCTAATTTACATTCTCTGTTTCTGAACCTTAAATCACTGACATTTTTCATTATGAAAAGTTGAGCACAACTCCTTTGCTCGTTTCGTGACTAAAATGAGCCTTGCTTGCCTGCTTCAGATGGCAGAGTGATTAGAGACACGGAGCACATTTTCCCCTGTGGCATTGAAAACAGGAAGAAACGGATTTTGCGTAGATTCAGCTGTTAGAGCAGCGAGCATCAAAAGGTGAGACGGCAGCCAGACCTCACTCCGTACAATCCTCGAGCCCATACGCAGCGGTGAGGTCACGGCCGTTGTAAAGAGAAGGTGCTGCCACTCCCCTCGCTGCCTGAAAGAATCAGGCAGATGTTGGAAAACACCAGATCTGATCGTTCGTTTTTGCAGAGCGGCAGGACCTCACAGAGACCCTCGAGAAGGCTCTGCTGGCAGTGAGGAGCTGCAGGAGTTGGCTGCAGCAGGGGTCGTGCCATGGGCTTGGTCCATTCTGTGCACCCCAGGAACACGAGGTCTGGCCTCAGACTCACCAGCAGCAAGCATGAGAAGAAACTGAGATTTTTTTTTTTCTTGCCTGTAATATTTTAAAATACAGTGAGTTCTGAAACTTGGGGAAACTAACTTGTGACTCCACAGGTAACCTCCAAAGTATGGTGCTTAATAAGGAGGTTTCCCTCCTTCTGTGCCCCATCACCACCACCAGCAACCTCATCTCTATGTTTTATTCACCGTATTCTGTTACAAACAGATGGGTACCGTTGAGCTCTCATCAAGTATGGGAGATATTCCCAGAATCTCAATGTATTCTCTTGCACAGTAGGGATAAGACAGGCAACGCAAGGGTAAGGCTACACAATCTCATGTAGCCTCAGAGATCTTTGAAACCTTTAGCTGGAAAAAGGAAGGCAACCTCAGACAACTATTCTGCTTTGAATCGCCACCACCTTGCTGATACACGAAGTCATTGTAATGAAAAAGGCAAAACTAATTCTTGTATTAGGGACATATTACTAGTTTCTCTGTAGAGCTGATAGAAGAGTTTTAATGAAAACCTTAGGACTTCTGCTAAGCAGAGTATTGCCTCAAATGGTTCTTGTTCAGTGAAACATCTGAAGACTGCTTCTCAACACTGACTATATATATTGTAATAAAGCATTGTTTTGCTGCATAAATTTAACAGACAAGTTGATAATCTGAAAAAAGATTAATCCCGAACTCCCAATATAAACAGAACTTCTTTAATATTGGAAGGGACTTTGGAGAGTGTATTTGCAAGCCCGAATGATGCGAATTGTCTTCAGCAGGTTGCAGTGAGTAGACCAAAACAAATGTCTTCAGTATCAGATCTGTCATTCCAGTTTTCCTGACTAACGGCTGAAGGTTTGGTTGTAAATTGAAGCACTTCCCACCCCTCTCACTACCAATTCTGAACCCTGATCCTCACTTCTTCATCACCACAAATACTGGCTTTCAGTTAGGTTTTTTTACCAGTTGCACACTCCAAATACTTTTGAATGGAGATGTGAACTTATGCCTCCTGACAGTAGGCTCATTTTTCCCAGCTACTTCTGATAAACTCCTTAAAAACAGCCTGCAGTCCCCCAGTACCTCAACAACCACCAGATGAAAGCCGTGGTCTTAGAGCATATCCTGTTTTTCTCAGTATCTAATATAGGCTTTGGATGGATACAAAAGTTTTACCTCTCTGTGTCCTAGTAATATCTCTTCATCCGACAGCAGATTATTTCTGCAACTGTCACAATTCTTATTTTTCTAGAGCTGTTATTACCTCTACATATTGCATATCATTACACTACATATTCTTGGGAAGGTGTTCTTCTAGTGATAGCATATGGAGGACCATCAACTGTCAACACAGAAGTTCATGCATTTAGAGTGCTCAGACGTTATCTGACACACATTGTAGATACTGAAATAAGTTTTGGAAACCTTCTAATTATTCCGCTTGTTACTGGGGAGGGAAAGACTAACAAAAAGGAATGTTTTCAGTTTTTAATGGTAGCTCGTGAACTCATAAGGAGAGGCAGAATATCGGAATCTATGAAAGCCATAAATTTGTCAGTCATACAATGGCATTGATCTGAACGTCTCCAAAAAGTTATGAGAAAATAAATCTGGTATTTATATTACAGAGATCCTAACATTAAATACATTTACTGAACGGTGACAGCACATATTTCTTTTGTGAAAACCTGTATTTTTGGTAAAGAAACCTGGTTCAGTAGTGCTCAATATGGATGCTGCAAACATCTCAAACAGGTGAATAAAGGTGGCTGATTGGATCAATAGGGCTGCTCACGCTTATTCTACCAGAGAGAGCTACTGGGGTACATGGTATCAGTAAGCAGTTTTCAGCCAAAGATTAAATCCTGATCCTGTGGAAATCAGTGAAGATTTTGTTCCTGAGTTTAATGAGACCAAATTCCTTGTGAAATCTCCAAGGTGATTTTAAATCAATCTATTATATAGTGTGCATTGGAAAGCAAGAATCCCAGGTTCTTAAAAAAAAAAAAAAAAGAGTTTTCAAAATACATTTCCATTCTCATTCAAAAATAAGAAAATGAGGGAGGGAAAAGCTTCATACTCCTTATTGTAACTCATCTCGAAAGGGAGCAGGAACTGTCTAGCAGGCTTCCCACAATGAGTGCGTGCTCCAACCACAGTGCGATGGAGAAAGTTTCTCATTGTCTTGCCTGTTGAAGGGTTTTGGGTGGGGATTTTTTGCTTTGCTCATTGGTTACTTTCAAAGTTGGGATGAAAAAAACCATGTTATCTGCCTTTCGGTGGTCGCTAAGTCACCTGCAAGACTTAGGTTCAGGTCCCTGCTGTATCTGAGTCACAGCAAGAACCTGAGCTTTTCCTTCTGTTGCCCAAGCGCATGTTTTACACACAAGGTGCTTTGCCAAGCTCCATATTTTTGCTCTGTCACGGCTTTGCATTTCCAGCTCTGAATTTGCACTTAGATTTTTGCAAGCGTGGTAATTTGGACCTCTGGAAAACAAATATTCTTCATAAAAAGGCAGGTGCAAATGAGTTGCCTAAAATAAATCGCCCCCGGTTTAATTTATGTTCTATTATTCGTAATCCTATTTATTAGTATTTACTTGTTTTAAAAGGGCACCTATCCACTTACTGGAGTTGCTCTTTAGATAACACGAAAGCAACACTTTGCTATAACTAAGTTCTTCAATTTCGTCCTTATTAATGCGTAACTCTCTTTAATATTATTATTGAGCTATTTCTTCTCATTATTGCCTGCCGGAGAGGACGAGATAAACAAGCAGGCCTGATTTTCCACCTGGTAAATATGTAATATGTAAATATGACGGGTTCAAAGCCAAAGGTTTTAAATGGCAACGGCATCAAACCAGTGGCACTCCGTGGGCACACTGGAAACGACGTGAGGGTTTTCAGAGGCAAAACTGGGACAACCGTGGTAACAACTGGAGCAGCGGTACTGCCCTGCGGGGGGCGGGGGCCGAGGCCCCGCGGCCCCGGCCCGACGGAGCGTCCGTGCCCGGCGCGGCCCGGTCTGCCGCGGCGGCGGCTGCGGCCAGAGCTCCCCCTCCTGTCCCTCTCCTTCTCAACACGTTGGGAAACGCATCATGGAACCTCGGCTACCAAAATGTGTGTGAGCACCGGCCTGCGTGCGTTTGTGCACGTATAGACCGCACATGTGCGCCCTCACGTATAGGGAGAAAGCTGAAGGTGAACAGGGAGAAGCTTGTGGATTTTTCCAAATAACAGGCACAGGCGTTGCAGGCCAAAGTAAAGATGTGTCTCTTAGCTGGTTTCTCTTAATATTTTGATAATTTACTTTATTGTTCCCTGCTTGCCAAGGTGTTGCCAGCTCTCCATCAGGTTGCTTAGTAATGCCAGTCACCGTGGAAAACATATGTCTACGCAGCCTTTCACAAGCTAACCTATTCTCATTTCACCTGTATCTGAGGCAAAGCCGTAATAAACAGCAATTTAAATTCAGGTATTTGGTTTGCTGAAGTGTTTAATTAAACAAATAAATTCATTATATGTGTTCATAGAAAAGTACCGTTAACGTTGATTTTTTTTTCATTTGACTTGAAGTCCCTTTGACTTTTTGTACGACACGCTAAGGTGATGGATTATTTCTGCCATCAGAAGAAAATAAATGCACTGAATAATTAAAATATCAGCTCCTCATTTTTTTAATTCTTTTTTTTTAGTACAGCCAGCCATTTTCATACACATGGAAAACACGCATGTGAACTTCTCCTTCGCTTCAGTTCCACCCAATCCCCACTTCCACTTCAGTGATGTTATTTCACCCCTACCTTTGAGAAGGGATACATTCCTCTCGTTCCTGAGCTTGGATGAACGCCCGCAGCATTACTCACACACAGTAGTGTCTGTAGATTCCTGTCTGCTGTGGATACTAATCTCAATCCAGAGTTTCCTCAGATGATTAGAGGCTGTTCTGCAAAATGTCGAGAGGTAGCCTCTCCAAAGCAGACACAGTATGGCAGCTGAAATGGGAGTAGTGGCGGCTTTCCAAATATGAAGGTCTGGAAATGTTTGGAGGTATTTTAATATTGATGAATATTTCATTTTTTGTGCTGCTTTAGGGTATCAGTGTCAAATCTGTACAGATTAATGGCAAGATAGAGCCTTAATACTGTTAATGCTTTTTAAAGTTCTGGCAAACAGAGGAACTTGAATTAACTTATTAAATTATTAATTAATAATTGCTCTTCTTACCTGAAACTTCACAAAAGTTGATAAACAGAAAGAAATGTTAACTTGTTTCTCTGGTTCTTTGTTAAATACTTCCGAGTCTTCTGTTAAAATGCCTTTTTGTTTCTTGTTTTGTTTCTCACGTTCCCTACACCAAAAGCAAGCAAGGAGGAGTCTTCCTTCTTCAGCATCAGAGAACACCCACGCCATTAAAAATCAATCAATATTAAACCTTTAAAAAGGTATCAGCAATGCATTAAAAACCAAATTAGTAAAATATGCCCTGGACACCAGTATTGACTTTGGGGAAAAATCTTTACATCTGTCTACTGCTACACCCTATCTATCCACTATGGTTATTCAGTGATGTTTTAATATTGGACATAATGCCAAAGATCAGGTAGAGGAAAATGAAGGACCTATGGATGAGCAAGAAACTTAGACATATTATACCAGACTTGAACTTGGCTGTGGCAAATTATGCATTTGCAAGCTCTAGACTTCATTACAGTTAAGGACTGTACCTCAGAATGAAACTTGTGAAACTTAAAAAGTTTCATTTGGTTCAAAACAGTGGTCTACTTGCTCTGTCATACAGGTTGGTAAGAGCATATACCAAGCCCTACTTTCCTGCGGGCTTCTTATTTCCTTGTGGCTGACACCCAAAATGCTGACCTCCAAAGGCTACTTTGGAGAAGGTCTGAGGTACCCGAGAGACCCTCCTACTCTCTATGGCTCTGTTTCTCACGTACCTTGAAAGCAGGGAACTGTCAAAGCCAGAAGCAAAACTGGTGAGGGGTGGAGACTTGCACTCTCTGCAACTGTCCCACAGCTGTAAAGTTTCCTTCGAGGTGAACTGAGAACGTTTACAGCCAAGGCAAACTCTTTTCTTCACCTGTCATTTCTCAACAACAGCCATTTCCCCCCCTTCCCATTCTTTTACTTCTCCACGCAGAAGGCGGCAGGAGAGAGTCGTCTTGTTTTCACTTTAAGAAACGGGTAAGTCTCCTAGACGCTGCAATGACTGGAGGAGAAGGGGTGAGGTTGTGTGGGATTGGGATACAGCAGAAAGTTCTCCCTTCTTTTTAACTTCATTCTTTTTTTTTTAATAGATCAATGGTGCTGATACATTCCTGAAAACATTATTACAGTAATCTACATCAAGGTCTTCTCAAAAGGAATCTCTCCTCTCTTTGTCTTTCTGTTAAGAATAAAAGAATTTTTTACAATAAAGATAGTGGTTTATACATTTTCTCATCATCCTGTATTCCCCCTGTGAGCGTTGTTGCATGATATAGTATGTCAGTTTAAGTAACATCTGTCAAGGGATGGAAAACAATTACAGGTTCTTTTCATTCATAAACGTCATTCTGGAGTTTCTTCATCCTTAATTTTCTTGTCATCCTTTCAAAAACATTACATCATTTTGTCCAAATTACCCCCTGTGTTGCATATACAAGATACAGTGGGCTATTCACTTCTTTCCTGGACCCAAAGAAACATGTCACAGTATCTACACTGACATATACTAAATGATTTAGACTTGAGTAAAGTTGGGCTTTGACATGTCATTATTTGACAATTACTTTTCTACTACAATGCTTGCTTTCCTGCCAGCATCTCACCAGAATCCTACATGACATGTGATTCAATCTCTTGATCTTCTCAGTTATATTTACATGAATTTTACACATCCTAATATATAACGGCAATGCATTCACATCGCTGTGGTGAAAAGTCTGTCAAAAAAAAAACCCAACATATCTTGGGAATGCATAACAGAAACATATTCAGGACTACGATGTGGCATGTGTTTTCAGCATAGGAAAATGTTCTTTATTCAGCAAATCAAAGAATAGCTGAGATTGGAAGAGACCTCTGGAGATCATACAGTCCAACTCCACTGCTCAAAGCAGAGCAGGTTAGCACTGTATCAAGCCATGTTTTGAATATCTCCAAGGATGGAGACTCCACAGCATCTCTGGGCTACCTGTTCCAGTGGTTGATCACCTTCACAGTAAAAAAAAGCTTTTTCTTATGTTTAAATGGAATTTGCTGTATTTCAGTTTGTGCCTATGTGCCCCTTGTCCTTTCACTGAGAAGAGCCTGGCTCCATCTTCTCTACTTCCCCCCCATTAGGTATTTATACACATTGATCAGATCCCCCCTGAGCCTTCTCTTCTCCTGACTGAACAACCCCAAACCTCTCAGCCTCTCCTCATGTAAGATGCTCCAGTTCCTTCATCGTACCCATGGCACCTCGCTGTCCTTGTTCTAGTGTGTCCATGTCTCATATTTGGGATCCCAGACCTGGACCCAGGACTCCAGACGTGTCTCACCAGGGCTGAGCAGAGAGGAAGCGTCACCTCCCTCAACCTGCCAGCAGTGCTCTTCCTAATGCACCCTGATCTGCTCTGCTGCAAGGGCACACTGCTGACTCATGTTCAGCCTGTCGAATGCCAGGGTCCCCAGGGCCTTCTCTGCAAAGCTGCTTTCCAGCCGGTCCTCCACCTGTATTACTACAAATATTATTCCTCTCCCGGTGCAGGACTTCACATTTCTTTGCTGAACTTCATGAGATTCTGACCAGCCCATTTCTCCTGCAATTTATTCAATTTGCTTTGATTTATCATCTTTTAGATAATTAGTATAATTATTATCTGGAAATATTTTGTTTTCCTGAACTGTGTTGCTTTTCCTAATTAAATCATGCACGTAACATTAACGATAATAATCTATGTCTCTTACTGCCATAACCAAAAATAGATTTTGCTCAAAGACAGTCCTGAGAATCCTTCTCTACACAAGAAAGATTTTTTGCCTTTAAATAAGATCAATGTATGCATCCCTCTCCATTTGAGATTCTTGAAGTCACGTGTGGTTATCAATTTCTTTTCACAACACTACTAGTTAAAGCAGAATTGACTGTCCTCACTGCTCCCTTTCAGATCACCAGAGGGTGGGATGGGAGACAGTCACATACAACTTCCATCCCACGCAGGTGGCCTGGCAAAGGCTTGCTACAAGACATCAGCTTTGGGGAGTTCACACACACAGAATCACAGAATCAACCAGGTTGGAAGAGACCTCAGGGATCATCGAGTCCAACCTTTGCCCTGACACCACCCTGTCAACTAGACCATGGCACTAAGTGCCATGTCCAGTCTTTTCTTAAACACATCCAGAGATGGTGACTCCACCACCTCCCTGGGCAGCCCATTCCAATGTCTAATAACCCTTTCTGAAAAGAAATTCTTCCTAATATCCAACCTGAACCTCCCCTGGCGAAGCTTGAGGCTGTGCCCTCTTGTCCTCTCGCTAGTTGCCCGGGAGAAGAGGCCAACTCCCACTTCACTACAACCTCCCTTCAGGTAGTTGTAGACTGCAATAAGGTCACCTCGGAGCGTCCTCTTCTCCAGGCTAGACAACCCCAGCTCCCTCAGCCGTTCCTTGTAGGACAAACCCTCCAGACCCTTCACCAGCTTGGTCGCCCTCCTCTGGACTCGCTCCAACACCTCAACATCTTTCTTGAAGTGCGGGGCCCAGAACTGAACACAGTACTCAAGATGCATTGAGGGTCAGGAACTCCGTGCATATCTTGATTAGCCTGCATTGAAATCCTGCCCACAGATATGTCAACCCCTGCCATGCTGTGGTTTATTCTGAGTATCACTAGAGATCCCCAGGTATACCATCGCTCCTGAAGCTCAGGCAGCAATTCAGTTGGCTTGCAGAGTTCAGGCTCTGTATTATTGCTTCCTCTCACCCCCTGGGACAACATGAGAAATTGCCTCTTGCATATTATAAGTGTGTCACAGCTAGTGCCTCTTAAGCCCTGGCGTGAGGAGCTGTAGACTGAGGTTTATTGGCTTTACCTGAACTGCCAACACCGAAGCCAGGTCCAAAGCCAACTTCAAAACTTAGCCACCCATATGATTAGTTGGGGGTCTTCTTGTCTGTTGTTAACTAATCTCACAACGACCAGTTAGTATTACAGCTATTTTGCAGATGAGAAATCATCGGGAGAGAGATAAAGTGACAAAACATATGTACTTGAAGAGTCTCGCGGCCTCAACTAGAACCCAGCTCTTATGTCTTGTAGGACAGTCCTGTCACCATTAGAACATGTAATCTAACCTTCTTGGAAAAAAATGAAATGTGAGCCTCCCTTTGAACCAGCTTGACTTTGAGCTCACTCATGAAACACCAACGACCTTTGAAAGAATACAGGGATGGCACCATTGACAGATTTTGCCTCAGTTGGCTGCAAATAAAGTTATTTGAAATAACTGCCAAAGCTGTAACTTATCAGACTTTTTCACAGATTCCACAAAGCAAGGAAATTCAAAGTCGAAAGGCTTTCTCCAGGCAGCACATGCCAGGCATTTGTGCATGAATTGCAGGAGGGGAAATGATATGTTTCTTTTAGAGCTGTTGTTGCCATCATGGAAAGCGAACAAGCATCTGTGCTTCGGAAATCAGTGGAAGGAAGGTGTTCCGTGAAAGGGAGCACGTGGGAAAGCAGCTTAAAATGGTGAAAGTGTATGAAAGTAGCAGGAGTTGCTACTGAATGCCATTGGGGAGAAGAACTGGAACAAGGCTGACACATAGAAAGGTGGCGAGAAAGCAAAAAGCAATGCGAAGAGGAATACACTGAAGGAGAAAAAAAAAAAAGATACATTTGGCTAGAGAATAGGTCTGAGCAAATTCCAAGAGCGAGAGGGGAACAGAGAAAGAAGGAAAAATTATAGGGCAGATGGAAAGTGTATCTATCAGATGATTGTGCAGGTGAACGTTTAAGTTCAAGTTTTGGTGTGTTTTACTGTGGAAACAGATATAAAGCTGAAAATCAGATGTCCAGGCAGGACTCCTGATACAGCAATGATCTATACATTTATACTACACAAAGTCTATAAGATGATTGTACTCTGTAGCATTTGCCACTGATCCTGAAAAAATGAGGAGTTCGCATTTAGTAATATTTAATCCAAGAGGCCTGCTTACCTTAAATCACCATAAGTAAGGGTTGCGCTGCCAGTCCTAAAGTTCTTAATTTCATTCTGGGGCTGATGATTGCCTGTGTCACTACGCTGTGAAGCTGAATCCAGAATAACAATTTAATACTTGAGTGCCCAGAGCCAGGCAGACGCTTTGCATAAAAGTGTTCTCTTGTGTGCACCGAGTGCCTGCAGCTCCCCCCGGGAGGTGGTGGGTGCTCAGCACCTCCGAAAACCAGGTCACTGTCACTTGGAAGCTCAGAATGGAAGCAAAGTGCCAAAGTTTAAGACTAAACTTACAAGCAAGTGACATCATCGTGGAAGACTATGTCTCTGAAGGACTGCCATGCTTTTGGTCATTTGAATTTTCATACATAATAGGCATGCATTTGTAAATCACATGCCTGCATAGTTTCTAACACCCTCCAGAGATTATATGAGGATAAAAGAAAGAGGGAATGAGAGAGCAAAAAAGGAAGATGAGGAGAATTAATAAAACAGAAAGGGATGGAGGTGTTGTTCAAGGCTTCTTTTAGACTAGGTTGGGCATGCCTCATTGGCTCTGAATGCAAACTATTAGTTAGGAGGCTTAAAATAAACATAATCAAGTGGGTTTTTTTCCACATAACGCATAATAAAACTGTGGAACACATGTCCACAGGATGTTTGGGGGAGCAAAACTCTAAACAGCTTCAAAGAAGAGCTTAGAAGAGACAGACTTGGAAGTTCTGGAAAATAGATCAATTTTGGTTTATTAAACATGATAGACTTGATAGAGCATCTGGCTCAAGAAGTCTCTAAAGTGTGGTCAGGTGGAAGCTGGGCAGACATGCCACAGGACATACTTCTCCATACTTGCTCGATTTCTCATTCTCTTCCCCT
Organism: Nyctibius grandis; assembly: GCF_013368605.1. Classification (NCBI taxonomy): domain Eukaryota; kingdom Metazoa; phylum Chordata; class Aves; order Nyctibiiformes; family Nyctibiidae; genus Nyctibius; species Nyctibius grandis. Next base: position 80,235,669 of record NC_090658.1, read on the forward strand.
AAGCATTTCATACTGGCTCTTATCAGAGACAGGGTATACTACCTTCGATGCTCCTTTCATCTCACCCAATACTCTTATATTCTATTTTGCATTAGTGGCTTATGGTTTCCCTTCTACAGCTTACTTAACTGTGTTGGCCTAGATCAATTGTTCTTCCTCTTGTACAGCAGCAGTAACTATGATAGCTATAATATTCAAATTTTAATCATTTTAGAGCATGTACTGAAGTGGCAGGAAGGCATTTTAATTACAGGGATTTAAGGGAGAACAGATGGAAGTGAATCAAGTGCTAGGTAAAAATAAATGCATCGCGCCTTGTGCCCTGAGGGTCATCACTCTTTGTCACCAATGGATTGACATCAGGACAAATTCAAAAGCAGAGGGAATCATAATGAAAAACACCTATATCGAACAGAAGGGTTTACCTAGACCGGGGGAAAATGTATAGAGAGTACAGTATAGTATAGATGAATACCTTTGTTTATCTTGTTTTAATTTCCCCAAAGCCACTTAGTCAGTGCCGTTTAAAACACATTACTTTGTTCAGACACAAAATTGCAAAGACGGATTCAAATGATTTTGTTTAACTTGTGTTTTCTAACTCAAATTTAAAAACCATTTTCTTTATCATCCAGGTTGACTTCCATGTATTGAGACTTGGTTCCCGGAAAGACATTACACTCCACCTGCTAGCGAGGCAGCAAGTGGGCACGGAGGGAGAGGAGCCCCTAAGATAACCATTTCTTCGAGTGCTATGGGCTTTAAAGTCATCAGTAAACAGCAAGCCAGTGCTGAGTCTCTGGTGCAGAGTGCTCGTGCTGTGCGGCACTGCTAAGGGAGTGGGTAGTGTCTTGCTCAGGAACTGGACCTTTCAGGCACGCTTCAAAGGGGACTCATAAATAGAAAGGTACAGAAACCCAGGTGGAGGTAACAAAGGCAGCAGTGACTTCTGCAAAGTTTACTTCAGAGGAAATGTGCAGCCAGCCTCGGTGGAGAATACATAACTTCCCGTCTAAGTAAAAAAATAGAGATAGACAGAAAAAGGTGTACAGATCTTCTTCCCTCAAACCCAGCATTACCAGCAGAAAGAACATTTATTATTGCATCTATTTTTTGATTATGCATGTGAATAGCAAGCAGCAAAATACAAATATCACTTCATAAATTACATATATATAGTCCCTGAGAAATAAGCATTTTAACTGAGAAATGCTTCCATTTATTTATTTAAATCCACATAAAATGTGTATGTTGTATATGTTTGCCAGTTTCCACCTATACTATGTCTTTAACCCCTGGGTTTTATCACTACCCAGTGACCGTGGAATGATTTAGGTACAGTTTATCAATCTATTTTTCAACTAACACACAAAATCCCATTTTTTTTCTGCTAGACCCTCCCAAATATCATCACCTTCTGTGATTTTAAGGCATGCTGAGATGGAACTCACTGGAAAAAAAATTCATAGAAAATCTATAGATTTGTGGGGCGGGGAGTTTAATAGGGGGCATATGAGTAAGCCTTTGTTCAGTATGGCTGTCATTTCCTCTTTGCTGCATTTAATTCTTGCCCAGACCATGAACTCCTTAGGCAAGGGCCATCTCCTTTGTTCCAGTTTTGAAATGTGTCTGATTAGAGTTTTCCACTGCTACCAGAGTTCAATTAAATACAAATAATAAATAGTTAATAGGTTGCCAAGCTGCAGAGGTGGGGCTAATCATCTGAGGCTTCATGGGGTGGTTAATGATGGATTAGGAATGGGGGAACTGATAAAGCTGAGTATTTAAAGGCCAATATTGTACAGGATGATGGATGCTTTGTCAGCTTCGATTGCATATGACCAGAACTAACATCGTGCTTATCTTCCTCCTCCTTCTTCTGTAGATTACTTGGCTCCAAAACATTGCTGTTTTGAGAGTGTCTGTCCAAATTCCCCTGAGTGGAGCACTGCCTGTCAGAGGAGGCTGTCTTACAACTGAAATTGGGTTGGGAGGTGAAAAAACAGCGACTCTATGAAGGAGGGGCGTTATCAGCTGCACACTCGTCTTCTCCTGTTCCTACTCAGCTTGCTGAAATGGAGGAATTTCAATTGATTTTGTTTTCTATGGCTGGCAAGCCAGTGAGAAGGGGGCTGTTCTGCGAGTGTGCAGCACAGGAGGGACACATCCCACTGCCTGTGCAGCGCTGCTGAGAGCTACCGGGAGCTTTAGCTTCTCGTCCATAGCGTGCACTGACGAGCTACTGTGTCATTGTGTCTTGTGTGCAGAGTGAAAAGGGTAACATGCACCTACCCGTACAAAGCATCCCTATACATCACAGCTGTATCTATTTATTTGTTAAATAGAATCAAAATAATTAGGCATTTTTGATCATTTATTAACCAGCAACATGTCACATTCTGATACTGGTATCTCAGTAGGTATATTTAGGCTTAAAAATTAATAGCTTTTAGTGCCAAATTCTGTCCAAGGGACATGACTCCTACTGAAATCAACTGATGCTAAATGATGCTGTTTTTTCAGCGTCTAGCTACAGGATCAATAAGGCCTTCGTCCTTCTCAGTAGTCTGTCAGCTAGTAGGAAGCCAGGCAGCCTTGTAGACAAGACACTGACAACAAGGTCAAGAGAAGTGGATTCTTTTCTCAGTTTGCCTTAGCGATTTTGCGAGGCCTTGGACAAACCACACAACCTCTCTGTTAAACCTCCTGACTTCCAAAATGGAAATGATCATAACTGTCTACTTCCCCAGGATGTTACGGAGAAAATAAATTCTCTGTATGCATGTAGGAGAGGGAGGGGGAAGGAGGGGAACTACCTGGATGCTTTGGGAGGAACAGACATATTTCTGTTAGCTTTCATTTTTGTAAATGGCCTTAGAGTCCATCCTAAGCTTTAATGCATTAAAAAATTAAGCAACATCTAGAAGATTAGGTTACATAGGCAGTGTATGGTTAGTTTAATATATTAACATCGCTAGTCTCATTCCTTTATGGACATCATTTATTTTGGATAAGGCCAGAGTACCTATGAAAGATTGAAAGGTCAAATGTTCCTAAGCCAATGGGAGTGCTTTGCAAAAGTTTTACTTTAGATGGTATCAGGAAAATATTTCCGCATTTCATTTGTTAGAAAAAATATCCAGAGATGGCATTAGTGGTGGCTTTGATGTATTCTCTGGTACATCAGTTCAGAGCATGCTGCTGTAAACAGAAGCGTCTCTTCACTTTTCATCTTTGTTCTTCAACTTTGATACTGGCCCCCTGAAGTGGCTTCTTTCTCCTCCTGGGGAGGCTTAACAAAGTCAATTGACAGAGAAAAAAAGAGCTTCATTTTTCTTCTCTACTTAAGACTCTGAAGAAATAGACACATCTATTGTACCGTCACTGAAGCTCTTGAAATAGTGTGGGTTTTTCTCTCGAATCCTGAGGGGAAGTGAGCCAAGAAGGTAAAAAAAAAAAAAAAAAAAGGCATGCTGTTTTGTCCACACTTAAAATATGGTTAAGCACATCATACTTTTGCTTCTAGTGGGTTTTTGGAGAGAGAAACTGAGAACCTCTAAATTACCGGCAGCGCAAACAGCAATGCCTATGGGTAAGTTTGTCCATCATTACCCATTATAAAACCCTCGTTTTTGATGCTTCTGTCAAATATTAACTAATTTGTAATGATTTTTTCTGTGATTGGTGTGTCAGCCTGAAGCTGATTTGTAAAATAGTTCAGTCAGTTTGCAAAATGAGGTTGGCGAAAAAATACATTATTTTGCTTGTGTTAAAAAATATTGTTGGACTGCATGACTGAGAAACTCTCCTACCTCCATGCTCTAAAACTGGAATTTCGCAAAGGATTTGCCAAGGATTTGATGGGTGGGGGATGTCTCAGGCTGTTTCCATTAAAAAATGTAAATATAGGCCTCTGGTCAGAACGGCCTTTCCACATTCTACTGTCTGAAAAGTCCAACAATAATGGACATCTGCTGTAGGTTTACTGGGCACGGGCAAGATTTTGTGGCAATGGCTTTTCCTAGCAACAGAGGCCTTTGTGGAGGTGAGTGCAAGAACTGAGAGAGGGTTCTGCTGTTACTCCCCCCAGTCCCACCCATAAATGCGTACGAAAATAAGAGTCCGTGATTAGGATACAGGCTGTGCAAACAAGAGGATGATTGGAACTGAATGAGAAAAAGATGAGGAGGCTGTGACAAGAATGAAAAAACAGTAGCTGGTAAGGATGGTGTGTGGGCCTGAAGAGAAGAAGTGAGGAAGTTGGGAGAAAGAAACCGCAAACTTGGACCAGGAGTCAAAAATGGACTACTGAAGTAAGAATATTATGTTGTTAAGAGAAAGGGATGAAGGCATTGGGCTGAGAGTGACAGACAGAGGGTCCTTGGGTATTACAATGTGTTCCTTTCAAAGACTCTCTGTGGTCCAAAAAAAGCTGTGAAACTCACTGACAAAATGTATACTTTATTTCTCCAGCGACTGCTGCATTTAAAGAACGTCAACCTACTGCTGGTGAATCCTGAGGAAGCCCTACAGGCAGTGTGTGGCGTTGTGACTGTCAAGGGTCTTGCCCTACTTCTAAACCATTTGGACGTAGGAGTACTCTACAGAAAGGGGGCAGAGGTGTTCAGTTTCTTTGACTATAACACAAAGAACAGTGATTTTGAAAAGCTGAAGTCTTACACATTAGGAGATGGTAGGTTTACTGCCCATAGAACCCTAATTCTCCTCAGTTTATATGTATTATTTTAAGCAGACTTTAATTGCATAATCATGTTAGTTTTTCACAGAACACTTAGCACATTAAGTGCAAGAATGCGTATGGCTCAGGAAATAAATCAAGGAACTTGTCACCATTACAAGATGAGGTGCCTTGGTAGCTCCTCTTAAGTGCATCCCTCCGGCAATTTTCATTAACTTAGTCTTTCTGCACAGAAACATGCCATTGCATTCTGTCATTTTTAGACTGTGTTTATGAGCTGAAACTCCCTATTTAGAAACAGTTGTTCTGTGACACTAGCTAACTAAACTGACTCAATGGCAGCTCCTTCAAAGCAAAGCTTTACTCTCTCAGAGTTGGGTAGCACAGAAAGCAAAGATTTGACAGCAGAACCTTAACTCTCCTGTCATCTTTCCAGTTTTTGTAGCTTCTCTTCATTCTAGTTTTCCCCTCTCCATTTTGGGAGAAGCCCCTTATGAGATGCCACAGGCATGTCCAGCCATTGTCAAGTCCACAGTCAAACTCCCTTCCTTAGGACAGTAACATTACAGTTTTGGTGCCCATTTTGAGTTGTCTCAGGTGTAAGAACAATAAACACGTTGTCATTGTCACTGGAAACAGCTAAGGGCATTCCTTTTTAGCAGCTTCCCCCTTGTAACTTCAAGAGTTATTTGTGCTTTCCTGGACTGCACTTGATCTTCCTTTGTGATGGATTTGTTTTCTATTTGCACCTTCTTTTACAATATCCTTCAATGTAACTCTTTTTAATCATGTGGAATAATGCAAACAAAATAAAGTGACCTGTTGTCTTGTATTTGTAAAAATAAGAAATGTAACACCCTCATTCTTCACATGAATGTAGTCAATGGGACTGTTTACTCGTCAGAACTCGGCCCAATTCATTGCAACAAAGCCTGGGAGTTATAGGAGGAATGGACATAAGTGGATGTATAGACAGAACAGATTATATTCTTGCTGAAGTACTTGTGAATTGAGGAAGTCAGTTAAGTCGAATTTCTGAAGATGGCCAGTGAATTTTCCTCCTCTACAAGATACAGAAAATCTATTCTCTGAGTTCACAAAAGCTTTGGGTGCACATAGCTGCAAAGAGGGGTCAGTGATGGCTGTGCTCAGAATAAGTGGAAGACTAGATGGAATCACAGAATCATAGAATGGTTTGGGTTGGAAGGGACCTTAAAGATCATCTAGTTCCAACCCTCAGCCGCAGGCAGGGACACCTTCCACTAGACCAGGTTGCTCAAAGCCTCATCCAACCTGGCCTTAAACACTGCCAGGGAGGGGGCATCCACAGCTTCTCTGGGCAACCTGTTCCAATGTCTCACTACCCTCACAGTCAAGAATTTCTTCCTAATATCTAATGTAAATCTACCCTCTTTCAGTTTAAAACCGTTCCCCCTTGTCATATCACTACATGCCCTTGTAAAAAGTCCCTGTCCAGCTTTCCTGTAGGCCCCCTTCAGGTACTGGAAGGCTGCTATGAGGTCTCCCCAGAGCCTTCTCTTCTCCAGGCTGAACAGCCCCAACTCTCTCAGCCTGTCTTCATAGGAGAAGTGCTCCAGCCCTAGACCACACTGTGGAATTGTAGGACCCAGACATCTTCAGCTGGGCACTCAAAATTAGTTGTCACTTTTGACGTTAACTATTTGGTAGAAAGTACCTCTTCAGCTCCCAGGGAGGCTGTTCATAAACCCCTCAGCTGTGTCACAGAGGAGCACCATAGGAAGAAACTACGAGGAACAACAGAGCATGCAGTAAATAAGGCCTGCTGGTACCACGTCCCAAGCAACTACGGGAAAATACAAAAAAGAATGCCTGCACAGGAAGCACTGCAATTATAAATATAAAACATGATTGTGTAGCTAAAGACTGTATGTTGAACACTTTGTGTGGGAACTCGAACTCTCTTCTGCATTGGTCTCTGTATGCAACACTGGGAACAGAGAGTGCATATTGCTTTCTGTGGGGCATCCCCATCCAACCAAGGGCCCTGGCCCGGGGTGCGGGCGGGGAGCGCTCCCCCTCCAGCGGGGCCCTCTGCCATGGCAGGGCGGGCGAGGCCGGCCCACACGCGCCGCTCTGGGAGGCCACAGGCACACAGCAGGGAGGAGAGGCGGCAGCCCTTTGCCCAGTACAAGGGCTAAGGGTGAAGAGTAAAGGGGGTCGTGCCCTGCTGGGCATCAGAGCCCCTTTCGCAGGAGCCTAGCCCCCTCCCCAGTAGCCCGCAGCCCCCCTAGAGCCGCCACAGCCGTCAGGTGAGGAAGCCGGGTGGGAGGGGGAAGGAAGGGCTCTGCCGCCCTCGCTTTACGGCCCACCTTGTTTTACGACGCCCAAGATGGCTGCCCCCAGGGCACAATGAGCCCGCTCCGGCCGCCGCCGCGCCGCCGGGGGGGACGCGGGCAGGCAGCGCGGCTGCCGTGGGCTGCCGCCGCCCGGGGCTGAGCCCGCCGCTGGCGGCAGGGTCCTCCGGCTGCAGCGAGCGAGGAGGGGTACTTGTCTGCGGCCACGATCTGTGGTGCTCCGCCGCGGCGAGTAACGGGCGAGGGAGCCGGCGCCGGGGGCCTCCCTGGGGCGGCGGGGGGGATGTGGGGCACCTTGCTGCGGCGCGGGGGCCGCGGCGCCGGCCTCCGGCGGCTGGTGTCTGGCGGCCCGCCCTGGAGCCAGGTGGTGTCGGAGGCCGAGAAGATCGTGGGGTACCCGACGTCCTTCATGAGCCTGCGGTGCCTGCTGAGCGACGAGCTCAGCAACATCGCCATGCAGGTCCGCAAGCTGGTGGGCACCAAGCACCCGCTGCTCGACACCGCCCGGTAAGCGCACGCGGCCCGCCGGGGAGAGCTGTCCGCCGCCCCACCGGCTGGGGGGCCCGGGGCCGCTGGGGCCTCGGCCCCGGCCCCCGCGGTGGGAACCGCCGGCAGCCATCGGGAGGCCTGTCAAGGCTGGGGGGAAATTTGGGGCTTGGGTAGTTGTCAGGAGCTGAGGCTGGGGGCGTTGCCGGTGGTCGGCAGCGCCTCGCGGGCCCTCGGGCGGGTGGGCGCGTGGGCCGTGGCAGGTGCGGTGGCCGGGAGTGGCCGCGGAGGTGACAGAAGTGGCGCGTGCCTGGGGACGCCGTGCCGTGAGGCTGTGCGCGGGCGCTCGGCTCTGCGCCCCGGCGTCTTCCTTTCCTTTCCTTTCCTTGCCGCAACACGCTTTCCTTGGGTCACTCTCTGTCATTGAGAAGTTACTTCACTGTAATGTCACGTGCGATTAAAGAGTTTCCCCGTGGAATGTGCAAAAAAATCCCTTGATAACGGAAGAGCTGTGGCTGCCTCACTACCAGTTACGTGTTTTGTAATATTAAGAACTATATTGCGAGGAACCTGTGGAAAAAACGGAGGAACTCATCAACCTAAAAGCTCAAAATGACACTGCTCTGAACTGTGTATTTTGTTACTAAGAGCTTTAGAAAACATTGTCTGTTTTGGAATATCCAGCAGGGAGCTGTGAGCTTTTGCATATTGTTGAGATTTTTAGGGTTGCTAAGCTGATAATCCACTCTTTCGTTTTTAAGGCAGACTGAGGGGAGACTTGCATTCCTGCCAATAAGCAGAAATTGGGATTGTTGGGCAGTGTTTTCTTTGACTGTAAACCAAGAACTGATTGGCAGTGTTTTTTTAAACAATAAAATGCCAGAGACCTAACAAAATAATAATAATAAAGAAGCAATTTTCCAAGGGCATTGGTTTGTGGTTTGGGTTTTTTTGGGTGGTTTTGGTTTGACAGAACTGTGTCTGCTATCACTGCAAATATAGCAGTGTTAATAGAACCCAAGTTTAACATGCGCAGTATTTTTGAACAGGTGTAAAACAAAAATTAGCATTTGTTCAAAACAAGTGTTCTGCTTTTCTTTTAAAGAATAAAAATTGTAGCTGTGTGGTGGTCCTTGGCAATTCCACAATTATGGTGTAATGAAATACAAACAAGATTTGTTTTTCAAGCTCTCTGTCTCTAAATCTGGTTGTCTTGAGTGAACAAAAGGAGTACAGGGCATAAACAGCTTTTTAAAGAAACGTTATTTTCAGGGAGGGGGCTTTGGATATTGGCTTTAAGTAGACTTTTCTGTAAGGAACAAATCAACTTGTTGATAAAAACAGAAAATACCTGACTTTAGAAAATGCTGGTGGAGGGGATTTTGTTGAATTATTTATAAATGCAGGTTGTGATATTATGATAAGCTTAGCAAAGATTTTTGTTTTTCTTTTTTAAGAGGAGGGACGAGAAGAAAATGTTTTTCTGCCTTTGGATCCAAGTCTAAGGTCAGTTGATGGGATGCAGGGAATAGGAGGACCGAAGCGCAATGTACTTGGGCTCTTAAGCTTCCACTGCAGTCGTGGAAGTATCATAGAGACCCACAGTGCTGAAGTAGGACTTCAGTCTTAGCTTTAGTAGTAGTTGCTGGTTTATTTGTGAATTAAGTTTACATACAGTATTTTGGGGCATGGTTGGAGGTTTTGTGGTGGAGCTGTGATGTGTGGGGAGTTTTTTTGTTGCTTTAAGTGGGCTGCTTTGGGCTTAATTCTGTCAGCCTGTGGCTTGTGGAACACCAGTAGAAATAAAATCATTCACAGGGTCAGCAGGATTAAATCCATTCATTTTTTAAATTCGTATATGTTTTGGAGTACACTACTAACCTGATGTGTCATGCTGGAAACAAAATTCAGTATTTACTCACACGGAACCGAAACAGTGTGCCCTTATTTTGGACGTTCTTATTTGGTTTCACTGTTATTTCCAAAGGCTTTGTTGCAGATGCGTTTCCAATGGCCTTGACTTTTGTGTTATAAGAAGAGTTAATTTCCTGCTTACAAGTTTTATTACACCTGTAGCAATGCACAAATTGTGCCGCACCTTGTTTTATGGTATGATTTTGCAATAAGGTGGATTTTGAACTTGTTCTTTCTTAATAATCTTAATAATCTCTTTCTGAAATTTGACTGTTATATGTTTGACTGTAAATGTGATTGATTTTAGTTATGGGTCTCAGATCTATTCTCTGACTTACCATAGCAGTTTAGGAAACAGATCTTGATTTTTCAATACTACATGCATGTTTTAAATCTCTGGCTCATTATCCACATTTATAAAGTAACATAGGTTTCTGGTTGTGTGTTCAGGCAAATGTTTTGAAGCATGAGCGTCTAAAATATGTTCTCTGGTGATTTTTTTGAAAAACTTTAAGTGATTGGTATGTTCTGCAACTCTAATCTTTCAGACTGAGTGCATAAATACTGTATATGTCTATTAAGTACTCCAGCACTTAAGGAGATTTTTCTGTTTGTGGGAACATCTGAAAAATCTGTGCAGTAAATTGATTAATTGCATGTGCTGTTTCTCAAGTTTCTACTCATTTATTTTTGAGGTTATAAGTGGTGACAATCAAATTATGATTACTTACTGTCATCTCTAAGCGATATTAATTTTCTTTAACCTTCTTTGACTGGTGGCATTTTGTCATCAGTGTTTTTGTGTCTACCCTCCCTTCCTGTCAAAATGCTTTGGTAGCCTTTGAAGTCTTCCTTGGACCATTAGAGGTTTCTTAAGCGTTGGTAGAAAAGCCTCTGCTTTATCTGCACAGAACAGGTTCTGAGCTGAGACAGCATAAGACATAATTGCCACCACACTGAAAGCCTTTAGTGTAATAGGAGTGCTGATGAGCACTTTTAACCTTTTGCTGAGCTTTGAGTCACTAGGCTGTTGTACCACATAGCCTGTGCTGAGAGCCTTAAAGAAGGCAGCTTAAAGATAACTGCCCACGTGAGACGGGACATGTGGAGGAACAGCTGTTGGGGCAGTGTACGTTGCTCTGCTGATGCCATCCGTTTCTGCCTCTCGTTTGGATGCGGCGGTGGCAGCTCCTGGGTGTAAGTGCCTGCCATGAATCAGGACTGCAGCAGGTGATGTTCTGGGATGATGTGTGACCCTGATACCTCCTACTAAGCCTGTGCCTGGCCAGCAGCTTTAAATCTGTGAGCTGTTGCTGACTCTGCTCTTGTGAGGGCAGAGACGGGTAACTGAGCCCTACACTGAGGGATCTGGGAGTTCTGTAATCCGTGTGGTGAAATCAAGTCTGTTTTTTTTTTTTCCCCTTTAAAATTTCTTTTTTTTTTCTTAAGTTTTTGTTTTTTTAAAAGTCAGCCACATGAAGTGAACATCCTCAGTACTGGCTTTGCCAGACTTGTTAGAAAAAGGGCGAAATGTGAGGGAAAGGTTACATTTTGTTTTAGAAAGGCTAATGTTTAGTGGTTAACAGATCATTGGAAGCTGGGATATCTGGATTATATTCACAGCTGTGCTTTTGGCTCTCTGACTAGGGCAAGTCACTTAATTTTTCATACTTGCATTTACTTATCTGTAAAACGAATAACGTAGCATCTGTTTTCTGGAGGTGTTACACTTCATTCATTACAGCCTGTATCGATCACTATGATCTTTGGAAAATGGTGCATAAGCAGTATTAATAAAGAATACTTTAAACAAATGCTGTCATTAAAATATTTACCTCTAATGGATGCTCTGGAAATCCGACTACTTCTGGATCTTTCTGTTCGTAAGTCTGTGAGTCACTGTATGGTTCTTCAGAGGTTTCAGTTTTCTTTCCCTTTAATGAAGCGTTTTCAGCAGCTATTCAAAACTAACATTTAATTTTTTTTGCTCTTCAGGCTTTGTTGGACTAAAGGAAAATTTTTTCGACACATGAACGTATGACCTTCTTTTCAGTGGGGTAGGAAACAAATCTCCAGTCTTCTCTCTTCTCTTTCCCCCTCCCTTCTAGGCTAGCATACATCCTTCTTAATATAGGAAAGAATCTGTCATTGGCACAGCGATCTACTTTTCTCCAATATATAGTGTGAATAATGTTTTCTTGATTATTTAATCTCCCTTGAGAAGGGCATAGCTTGCTGCAGATTGTAAACAGTAAACGTTATGGCCAATGCATCACTTTTATAATATCACTAAATGAAATGGAACACTTCATACACGTAAAATTATTATGGGATACCATTTAGCTCTAGCCATTCTGTTGTTAGCATGTGGGAGGAATGATTGTGTTTTAGTTCTGTCAGAATTGTTTGTTGGTGATAAATGCTTACGTAGACTTAGTTACAGTTTTCCTGGATTATTACTGAAATAAAAAGCCTCGATAGACCTGGTTTTGTTCTGTTGCAGTCCGCTCCGTGTAGATCTCTAGCCATGTTAAGCACTGAACGTAAAATGCAGTCCAGAGTAGCTTCAAGATTACATGCTTTTTGGTTAAAATGTCCAATAACATTGGTTTCCTGATAGTTCTGTTTCTCTGTCAGCTTGAAATGGCTTAGTTCAGTAACACATATCTTGTAACTTCAGATATGGCATGCATTTGCCCTCCTATGTGGGTGACAGATTTCAGCGTAGACCTAGGAATTTGTTCCAGCCTGGTGTGGATGGAATTGTTATGGCCATTTTATATTTTGTCTTAACAGAATGGTGACCTTAAAACTGTCCTTTTTTTTATAGTTGTAGGTGCTGTGATTGACTATGAGTAGCTTTTTAGGAACTTGTTTCAGATGTTAATTATTTTTTTTTCTGGGCTAGAAAAATGAAAGCATCTATTTACTTGACAGTGGTGAATGAGGTAACTTTCTCTGAAAACAGCCAGCAGCTGGAAACTCAAAGTGACAAGCGGAGAGTCTGGTCAACTTACAGCTTCTAAAGCTAAAACTTACTACAATCTTTTAAGTTTTACTGAATTGCTCAATCTGTAATGGACCTTGGGGGCATAAAGTCCCTCTCTTGTTGTTGCTGGATCAGAAGTTAAAACACATTTGTATTCATTGAATTTTATTATTTTTTCGGCCTGCCGTAACACTTTGTAAAAAATTTTTTTGTGGTAGAGAGATGTGATTTTTATAATCATAGTCAGAATGCCTGTAAGGTTAGCAATGAGGTAGCAATGAGTTGTGTCATTTGCCATGTTTACTGCGGAGATCTGTTGGACTTCCTGGAAGCACAGGCCACCAAAGCTAGCAGGCAGGGCACCTCTGCAGAAAGTCTTAGTAGTGATGTCAGAAGTGCAGAAATACTTTTCCTGCTTGATGTGTTTGATACTATTTGCAAAATTACTGTAACACTGGTGGTTATAGCAAGTTTGCCGTTGTCCGGGAAGAGTATTTCCCAAAGCATTCTGTATAGCTGATGGAGACAGAGGTGCTCTCAGGAGAGCTACAGTTGAAGCACTGGAGTTAAATTCTTGCTTTGACTCACCCCATCAAGAAACTTCTCTCTTTCAAGAAAGACTGGTCTCTCTTAGCTAAATTAGGTTTTGTGAATATCTTTCAGTCTGTTTTGATAGCCTTGAGTAGTAAGTTCAAAAACCTTCATCATGTTATATCTCTTACACATGTTGGTACTCTGCAGGGGTTTCTGTTACCATACTTGCCATCAAGTAAACCATTCTTAGACGACAAAAATCAGTTTCTTGTGTATTTTGGCTGAATGAACTCATGAAGAGCGGAAAAGTTAACTTTGGTAGGTAAAAAGACGTGGAGGATATTAAACTCTTGTAGGTTCTATATCTGATTCCTTCCATGTTCTTCCTTGTACCTGTGGCCTTCAATGTGGTTTTCAGTTAGCCACCACTTAATATTGTCTTGTACAGTTAAGGGGAAGAGAGAATCCATTTTTGTAGGTCACACTCATCCTTTACGCTGTAGTAAGGTGGAATAGGATGAATAGATGCGTGCTGTTTTGTTCTTTCTCCCAAATTTTGGTTTTTGTTTCTCTTCCTGTATGTTTCACCACTGTATGTTTTTTATTAGTTTTCTCCACCAGCAACATTACATTCATATACTTAAATGCTCATATCCATCAGTTATTACTGCTCTTTTGAAGAGCTGTCAGTAGACTCCGGAAGATGAGAGTTGCATCAGAATTTGTACACTTGGGCTTGAGGTTTGTGGTTCATGTTTAAGGGGCCTTAACTTACTTTTTTTTTTGTAAAACATTACATTTTTGTTAGGTTTGGCAGTGAGAATCTCATTCTTTAAGGTAAAACATGTTAGCCAGTCATGTGTGTGTATATATATTAAAAAAAACAATTGGGAACCAAAGCTAAAATATCATAATACAGTAGTATTCTGAGAGAGATAAGTTGACAGTCTGAAGTTGTAGCGGCCTTCCTGCTTGCCACCTCTGTGGCGGGCAAACTGTAGTATAGTACTGAAGACATCCCGAAGGAGTAAAAAGATGTTTACTCAAGTTTGGTGCTTTTATTCTCAAACATTCATTCCTTTCTTCTTTTTTTTTTTTTTTTTATTTTTTTACTGTATTAGTAAACCCTAGCTCAAGAAGTAAAGGCAATCATTGTCATGATCATGAGTTTGGGAGAGGCTGAACTGCTGAACAAACAGCTACTTTTCAGCTGTAGTGGTGCCGAGTTCTTGTCTTGTCATTCACTGGTAGTATTTTTGTGGAAGAATTTATGCAAAGGATGTTTAATTGTATGGTACAATACCCAGTTTTGCTGAATATTTTGCCACCATAAGCAAAGTAGGATCGAGTAGCAAATCTGCGGTATGAATGTGCAAAAGCTAGTCTGCAAATTGAATTCTCTTCCATTTGAATAATTGTTTTTTTTGCAGTTATTCTCATTTAAATATCCATGTTGAAACCAGGTTTCTGTGCTTACGAGGAATGTATTATTTCAGCATGTAGGGTGGTCTTAGTAAATGAAGTGTATTCAGTAGGTGACAATGCTGTTTGGGATTTTCTGATAGAATTATTTACAGTGAAAACTAATATGCTGTCCTGATACTGATAATTTCTAGTATGTTTTATAGGGAATATGACTCTGAAGATTTCAGCAGAATTTCATGTACAACTCATTCTGATTAAATGAAAGACCTTGGGATTTTTTTAAGCTTGGATTTCAAGCATGTGAAACAGAAACTGAATGTGTAATGAACAGATGCAAGTGCCAGTCAGTTTTGAAAGGACATAGTATACCACACCTACAGCAAACTTGGGTTTACTTTAGGCACACAGTAGCCTAAGCTTCTTTTTTAAAAATAAAGGTAATTTTTAAAGTTCACATCTGTTCTTTTCTGCTTTCAAGTATAATTGATTTGTAATGCATGTGAATAGTGAATACCAGGTTTATGTACCGGTGAACGACTGTTACGTCAATGTTTGCTCCTCATAGGAAAAGAGTACTCAATAATTGGAAATAGTTTCAAAATAATTATTTCTGTAACCCAGAAGCGGGTTACTAAATATGCCTTTTTATGAAGCGCAAATGAGAACTGACATCATAGAGCAATCAAAATTCATATTTGGGTCACTGGAACACTTTTCACGCGGTGAATCTTCTTTGGCTGCCACAGAATCACAGAATGTTAGGGATTGGAAGGGACCTCAAAGGATCATCTAGTCCAATCCCCCTGCCAGAGCAGGATTACCTAGATCATGTCACACAGGAACGCGTCCAGGCGGGTTTTGAATGTCTCCAGAGAAGGAGATTCCACAGCCTCTCTGGGCAGCCTGTTCCAGTGTTCAGTTACCTTCACTGTAAAGAAGTTTTTCCTCATATTTATGTGGAACCTCCTGTGTTCCAGCTTGCACCCATTGCCCCTTGTCCTGTCAAGGGATGTCACTGAGAAGAGCCTGGCTCCATCCTCTTGACACTTGCCCTTTACATATTTATAAACATTCATGAGGTCACCCCTCAGTCTTCTCTAAAGAGACCCAGCTCCCTCAGTCTCTTCTCATAAGGGAGATGTTCCTCTCCCTTAATCATCTTCGTGGCTCTGCGCTGGACTCTCTCTAGCAGTTCCCTGTCCTTCTTGAACTGAGGGGCCCAGAACTGGACACAATATTCCAGATGCGACCTCACCAGGGCAGAGTAGAGGGGGAGGAGAACCTCTCTTGACCTGCTAACCACACCCCTTCTAATACACCCCAGGATGCCATTGGCCTTTTTGGCCACAAGGGCACATTGCTGGCTCATGGTCATCCTGCTATGATAAGTTAAATTACTTGCGTTACAAGAATAAGGGAAAAAGTACTTTTCCTAGGGCTTTTACTCTTTCTAAGGTCTGTATTTTGTAGCTTGCAAAAAGTGTTCTCCCCTATTTGAGATATTTTCCCCATCCACAACCTTTTTTGTTGATGCTGCCTCCCAGTTGACTTCTCTCCTTGTTTTGGAGGCCCTGGCAGTGGCAGGAGACCCCGTTAACAAGTCACCATGAGCATTTTCAGAACTCCTTCAAAACCCGTGGGCAGCACTGTATCCTCTACAGCACTTTGTAAATCTATTCAGGAAAATACAAAGTTCACAAAGGACAAACCTAAGCTCAGGAGTTAGATAGTTCTGTGCTTAAACTATTGCTTTCTCCTAGGGGGTGGCAGACCATTGTCTTAAATTATTAATATCTTTCCTTTACCCCACATCTGAGTGTCTTAGTTTCCCTCAGGGTAGGCAGACTGTGTGCAGTGCTTGCCCTAAAGGAACTACTGCTAGAGACAACCTGACAGACTATAAAGGAACACCGTGAATTTTAAAATCGGATCTATTACAAAAATTAAGTTTAGAATCTGTAGCAGCTGCTTTGCTGTCCTTGAATTGTCCCTGCCAATTCTCTGGCATAGACCATCACTTTAGCTTAATTTTTTTTTTTTCTCTCTCACTGTGTGAAAGATTCATTTAAGGAAAGAAAAACTGATCATATAGGAAAAGTGGTGAGACTCATTATATGTGAGCTTTTATCAAACACGTGCTGTGAACTAGCTAGATGTTACTAATAATGGTAGGGCTTAGAAATTTGCCTCAATACCTGACTTAAGTGAGAAACTCTAGGACATGTTCAGCCTGCCGGAGGTTCTTCAGGTGAGCCGCAGTCATCTTTTCTTTAATCCTCAGCTATTCCTAAAGAAGCATCAGGGGCTCCAGCTTTTGCATTTATCTTCCTCATTTCTTCTCCACTTAAATTACAAGTGATGGTCGTTCCCATTCTGCTTTCTTGTTCCCCCAGTTCCTTTCTTCAAAATAACACTAGTTGGTTCTTCTCTGTGGCTGCCGTTCCATTTTTTGGGGAAAACGTAGAAAGGCCTACAGGTAATCCTCTGTTTCTTAATAGAATGAAAATGTATAGTAAACATCTAGGTTGTTTTATTCCCCGTTTCTTCTTCCCACTAGGGAAAGAAGTCATACCTAGAAGCTACTGATTCAGCTTTATTTTTCTAGTTAAAAAACATGAACAAGCAAACCCCATAGCCTCCACCCCCAATTTGTTTCAAAGAATACTCCCTTTAGAAGGAGCTTTCTTCAAGATCAAGTAGAAATTATTTTTGATTATTTGTTACTTACACAGTCCTATAAACATGAAGTGATTGGCTTGATAGCTGCCACTAATATGCTCAAAATTAATTCATTTTATAGAGTTTGAACTCTTTTTTTAAAAAAAATCATTCCACCTAACAACTTCCATTATTTTTTTCTTCTAGATCTTCACACTCATGGTGCAAACTTGCTGGAATGACAGCTATCTTTTTCATTAACTACCTTTTCAGCGTAGCCCACAAAATAATCATCATTAAAGGGTTAATACATCTATATGCTGTCACTGGTCCTTGAAATAGCTTACATGTTGCACCTTTAAAAAAAAAAAAAAAGAAGAAAAATGCTGTATTTCAGTCACAAAGTAGGTCTGGGTCTGTCACAGGATGTGCTTGTGTAGACCCATCCTGCAAATGCATAGTCCCGATTAAGGCAATTTGAGGGTAATGGTCCGTGCCAACACACTTTGTGTCTGGTTGTCATCTGAATGATTAGCCGGTAGCAGAAGCACCATAATTAGTTGATTTGGTAAGACTGCTTTTAATCAAACTTAACAGAAAGTTCAAGTTGTTAAGAGCTAAATGGAATACTTCTTAGGTCAAATATACGAGGAAAAGCTTTGTGGTCACAAGTGGAAAATCATCTATCTTTTGCATATTTGAAAAATGGTTGTGCTAGCATATATGTTTGTTAGTGATTTTTTTTCCCCAAAAAATACATTGTGTTCATGTTAAGTTAGTGTTGAGCTTTGAGACTGAATGTGACAGAGCTACTGCATTTTCGTATTAAGAAAATTCATATATTTTCACAGGCTAGAAAATAAAGGTTCCTATGATATATCAGTGCAGCTGATGTGAGTGTTTTATACAGGGGAAAGTTTTTATCCCAGTAACCTTCCTGTCTCTGATTCCCAACTGCTTTTCATTTAATGTTGTTTGTGAAGATGAAGGTATACCGTGTGCATATTTTAAAAGGATTTCAGTGGTGTTAATGCTACATTATGAAGTTCATATTTGGATCATTCTTTTAGAAGTCAACTCTTCTCAGAAGTCAGGCTCTCCTCAGTGGTGCCCAGGGACAGGACAAGGGGCAATGAGCACAAACTGAAACATGGGAAGTTTCAATATGAGGAAAAACTTCTTTACTTAGAGGGTGGCAGAGCACTGGAACAGGCTGTCCAGGGAGGTTATGGAGTCTGCTTCTCTGGAGATATTCAAAACCCGCTTGGATGTGACCCTGTGCAACGTGCTCTAGGGGAACCTGCTTTGGCAGGGGGTTGGACTAGATGATCTCCAGGGGTCCCTTCCAACCCCAACCATCTGTGATTCTGTAACATCTGAATGTGAATCTGTCTGGTGTGACGTATTTCAGTAATTAAAAATTAATCTACAGGAAAAACATGTCTTCCCCAAACTTGTGTTGCCTTGTGGAAGTGAAGCTGAAGTGTAAAGGGCCAAGAGATTGATTCATCATCTGTTCTTGATCCCCAGTTGTTAGAGCCAGAAATACCAGGGAGGGTGTATACTCCATGTTTTATTGTCCACAGGAAGAATTTGTCACTTTCTGATTATTTGTAAGATTAGATAGTATGGGAGTCATTGACAGGCTCTGCAAGAAATCAGATGTCATCTATCAGTAGGAGTAACAATGCAAAAAGACAGTTTTCACAATTAAGGCTCAGAAGACTTGAGGAAGCTGAAAGTACAGAGACCTTTAGGATAATGGTGGGGGAAGCCCTTCTTCCAATACACATTTATTCGAGGAATGGAAGGCATTAAAGGAGTTTCTACTGTTATAATTTACAGTATATTTTATGTGTCTTTTGTCCATAATATAACTTCATAAAACTGAAACAAATAGTCTTGCCAGTTGGAAAGTAGGAAATGAATCCATGTGACGACTATAATGTGTTGTAGCAACCAAGTTTTAAAATAGTCAAGTTCCAAAAATAATGTTATAAAAATTACATCAGAGGAGAAAAGAGTATTATGAGTTATGTTATAGCAACAAGAAACATAAGCTTGTTTTTTGTTTGTGAATCACTTGGGATCATATTGCTGCCTGTGGATTTTGAGGCAGCAGGGGAAGAAGTTTATGCCCTAACACATACTGCACGTTCAGGCGTGGGGGCGAATATATTTTTTTGGCCATACTTGTTCCTGTGACACTTTGAAAGAGCTTAAGTTTTGTTACGTTTTCCTGTTTTGAATATTTTTTATTTTCCAAATCAAATACTAACAGAATGTTTGCCTTCTCATTTGCTTCTCTCCTTTTAAGTTTTTAGGAGTTCCCTTGAATCTTTTGGATCTTTTACCAGGACTTGTCAAAGAATGATTAAGCTTTAGCAACAGAACATTATGAATGAAACTTCAAGAAGTTCTTTTTTTGTAATTAGCACGAGCATAGCGTTATTGGAGGATGCCAGCCTGCAGTGTGAAGTTTCAGCGCATCCCAGAGCAACGGTGAGATTCACAGTGAGTGTACGTGCGTCCTTCTGCTACCTAGCATGCGCACGGGGCTCTGAGCTGGGAGGAGCTACCTGGATGGCGAGGCAGGCTCGCTCTCTACATCTTCTTACCCAAGTGCCAGCTGAGACTATGGAGATCTATTGTAAGGAATCAGCTTGCGACCACAGTGCATGTCTAGTAACTGTGTGAATGTAAGTGGTTGGCAGCGTGGCTCTGTGTTGGATTCAAAGTGTGGACCCAGAAATGGGTTATATCTTGGTCTGCTTGTACAGATGTTCTGCTTTATAAGATTAGTGCGTGCGGTTAGCTCCTTTGAATATGTTTTCATTTGAGAGCTTTGATTTCTAATTTTGACAGGTCTTATCCTCACTCCACAGTGTTCTTTCAGACATACCATCTTCCTAATAGTTAATTTATACAAAAAAAACCTTTTTCAGATAACTGCTAAGAATTAAACATGCATTGCAACCAGAAGTTGAGATGTCTTCACAACTAGAATTGTTCCTCTTTCTTTCCCTCTTCTGTTGTAACTGCCAGGTGACTGACTTGCTAGAAGTATCAAGTCTGGACTAATATATTGTCCCTGAGTGGTACTACTGCTTCAGATTACCTTGGTGTGCATGTAGGTATTAAATATTGAAAGGTGTTTTCATGTTCTTATGTGGTGAAGCTCGGTGTAAACAAGTCTTATTTACTGAGCAGTTTGGGAAGCATGTACACACCGGTATGCCGTAGGAAATCTGCCATTTAAGCCTTTGTCCTGATTTTCTCTGGCTATGATAAATGGAGTGGTAGACAAGGAGCCATAATAGTGTTATGCAGAGGAAGAAGCATTGCCCTGAGAATGTGAAGAAAATCTGTTTAAGCTCAGGAATAACTTAAATGCTTACCAACTACTGTCACTAGACTTCATGAAACCTTTTTCAATCTGTTTTTCAGAGGAATTTGAAAGCAAAAGTCTCTGATGTTGTATAAAATAGTATCCTTATGCTTTAAAGATTTGTACCCCATTTGTTAAATCTGGAGACAAATATAAGCCCTTCTTATGAATATAATTATTAGGAAAGCAAGAAAATACATTGAAGAAGATTGAAGACATATTAACACTTTAAATCTACATGGAATGAATGTTGCTGTGATATAGAATGTAATGCAAGCATATGAAACATGTGAATGGTGTTGCTAATTACTGATAGAGTATAGTTGTACACTTCACATTTAAAAAAAACAACCAACCAAAAAAAAAACCACTTCGGGGTGTGAGGATGTGCAAGTTTTATTTGTTTTCTGCCTCCAAAGGTGTATTGTTAAAGATAGCAGATGCTCAAACCTTATGTATGTTTAACCTTTGCATTGTTATGAGTAATTTGGAGATGTTTTTACACTTCTATATCAAGAATGGGAAATCCTTTCCTTCTTTGCTGAGTGCTAAATAAACCTTTCAGAGCTGGTCTAGCTCTAGAAAGAGAGTTAGAAGAAGAAAGAGAGCTAGCTCTCTTTTAGCTCTAAATTCCCTATTTATGATTTTTATGAATTCACAAACCATTGAATATTGAGTTATTTATTTTTACTACTGAGACACAAAAGGCAGAAACCTGCAGGCTGGTTATGGCAAAAGGAAGTGTAACTGTGAGTAGCCTGTTATTTTTCCATACCTAATGTAATTTTATTTCAAAATGGAATTTTGCATTAGATTACCTCAAAAATGTCATCGTTTGTTGATGTGAATAATTTTACATTCTTCTCTCCCCTGTGAATGATGAATTATTCTTTCATGAGAAATCTAGATTATTTTAATTAATTACTTGGGGGTTTAAATCTTTAAATTTTAAATTAAGTTACAGGTGAGTTAAGCTGTTCCCTGAGGAGCTTTTACTACGTTAGCAGTGGAGAAGGATAATATTTGCTGCATAATTCTCTAAAGGGTTGTTGTATCCTGCTCCGTTGAACAAGATTGCTGTTTTGCTTTTGATTCCTGGTGTGTGTCCAGCATTTCAGGGAGCAACTTAGACAATTAGAAGATATCACCAGAAACATATTTTCTTGTCAGCTGTGGAAGAGAAAGATTAACACCAATTGAAATATATTGCTTTGGGAAGTTGTTGAGAACTGCGGATATTTAATGCAAAACTAAATGAGGCACTGATAACCACATATTTGAAATTTTTGTAGACAATGGCCAAAATACAGAGGTTTATTGGTGTTAATTTCATATCCTGATTTCGGTAGGTATTCCCCTTGCTTAAACTGTTTCTCTTGTGTATGTATATAACTATATACAGTTATGAAAAGGTAACCTTATCAGTTGCTTATGGGCTGTGGGGCTTGAACCAATGCTTATTTTCCTGTTCTTGACTATGATTACTTGTTGAAGGTGTGATAAATTTAGCTCATATTTGGCATGCGTTTAAACTGAGCCTGAGACTGATTTATGAAAAAGAGGGAATAACAAACCTAATTGTATGTTTTCCCTTGTGTGGCTATTGCAGCCAAGCTGCAATTTATTTTGTAGTATCTTAAGTTATGATAAAAGATACATTCGTAAAATAAAGTAGGGAAAAGAGTTCAGTCATTAAACCTTTTATTTTTTTTTAAAGTTAGCTTTCATCATTGCGCCTTTAATTGTGTTAATTACTTCAAAGAATTTTCTTGGAAGCTGGTTGAAGAGCAGAATCAAAGGGGAGAGGAAATTACCTTAAGCAAAGACTTTTTTGTGAGAACATTCCTACAGTAACTTACAGGAGAGACATCACTAAAACAGTCACTTTTAAAATCCACCCTCCCCCCCCCCCCCCGCCCCTACTTCATGCTTTTTTTAATCTTAATATTTTTGTTTTCCTAACAGTCTTCCAGAATACCGTATTTCAATGCCTGCAGCCAATGGTAGAGAGTAATGGTGTCTGTTGAGGACAGGATACCAAGTTAGATTAATTTAGTTGTTGAATTTGGTGTTCTCTCTGGGCTACTTTTTTATTTCCTTTTCTTCCCCCGCCCCCTTGCCTCATGTGCAATGGCTAGGGTGCTAGCCTCTCACGTGAGAGGCCCAGGTTGGGTTCTTCGTTCTGCCTGTGTGACTGTGAGCAAGTCTTTTTTTCTGGGCAAATATTGGCAACTTTACGTGTGCGGCACCATTTAGGGATTCAGGCTCAGAACCCTGGCAGCAGCGTACTGACATCCCTATCTCCCAGTCTACAAACTTTACATTAGCTCCTTATTTTCCTGAGCTAACCTGGTTATCCCTACGTGCAGGACTCCCCAAAAGGCGGTATAGGCAGAGGCAGTCTGAAGAAGACACCCCTGGATACCTTGAGGTCGGAACACGTGTGTACATTGTGCTTCCCACTTCATTGTGCTGTGGAGATCCTCCTAAGGAGGGAAAAAAAAGGTGTCCTAGCCTGGTACCACTGCTTGCCAGGGCGCAAGAGCTAGGATATTAGCAGAAAAATTGGTGAAAAATTTGGATGTGGGCAGTTGCATTTTGTAAAGTTAGTTTCTTGTAGGGTTTTTTGGTGTAGTTGTGGTTGGAACTCACCCATGAAGTTTTGCAGTTGATGTACTTCAGTTTTATTGGGTGGGGTTTTTTTTAGATTTTTGCCATCAGCTATTGCGAAGTCCTCCATTCAAACACTATTTGCAGTTAACTTGGAAAATGCCTGCAAATGATGTAAGATTGCTTTGGGTGTTACAAATTCAATATAACTCTTAAGTTATTAATATTGAAATACAGTAACAGTTCGGGATGTCAAATAGCGAAAACATTATTTACAGAAAATGTTGAAAGTCATTATGCCAAGTAAATAAGAACTTTTTATTGGCATCCTGTGATACTAAAAAAAAAGTCCTTGTTTATTTCCTATGTAAAGAAAGTTACATCCAACCTGATTTATTTATTTTTTGCTTCATGCACAAGTGGTCCTAACACATTTTTAGACTGAGGCAGAAAGTAATCTCCGGGTAACAATATTCCGTGCTATTTTAAGGATGTGTGCCCTACTGATGATTTTTAAAGCGCAAAATAATGATGACATACCGTGCAGAGGTCTTGCTTGCCTGAGGCAAATGGGCTGAATGCACTAGATGCAGACTTCTGTTTGCTGATGAAAGTGGTGAAAAGGAGCCAGGTTTCATTGTTTTGTGGTTGGTTTTTTGTGTTTGTTTTTTTTTTTTTAAGTTGCTATTAATTATACTGCATTCAATTAACAGATGAAATATTTTACACAGAATAAGAAAAGAAGCATAAGGGCTTCTGGGAAAGAAGTTTGGAGCTCAGTTTTGGCAGAAGTAAAGTTCAGTTGATTGCTTGATAATGGCAAGAAGAATGCCAGGCAGTTCAGACGAAGCGTGCCAAGCCAGGGGCAAGGTAGCTTTTCCAGCATAGCATAAGGGTCCTGACAGATTTCCTAGCAAGTGGGGAATAGGAGTGTTACCACTAAATTATTACAGAAACAGCTAATGAGAGAGGAAGGAGTCGAGAAGGCTAAGAAACCAACAGATTTCAAGAAGGAAAAGGAAGAGGAGTAAGTTACAGAAGTCAGATTAAAGAGGAGTCAGGTGGGGCATGTGTGTGCTAAGGGTTGATCATGGTGAGGTTGTTAGAGATATGTGTGAAACGATTCCAGTTTGCTTCCAGAGCGTTCCAGCAGTTTCAAGAGGTTTTCAGCTGTGTAGTGCCTCTAAAAGCTAAGCACTGTGAGGCTCTTTTCATCGCTTTAAATTGAAAACAACAGAAAGATGTAGTTCAGCAGACTAGTGGCTCCCCTTACAGACAGCAGTTCATGAACTTCATTTGTCTTGCAATGCACGTCTGTGTTGTGCATACACGGTCTGAGCCTTTTTTCAGCATCAGTGTGTATCTGTCAAGTAAAATTGAAAATACTTAGTATTTTTCATACTCATCTTCAGAGAACATATGATACATAGAGGAATGCAATGTGACTTTTTTTTTTAATTGAAGAGGTATGTGAATAATATACAGGAAGAACTATAGGGAAGGAGAACCTTTACTAATTAAAACTTAGACGTAATCCCAGACGTGCCTGAGTGTGCAAATGACAAAGCATTAGTTTATTGCAAGTGTATTTGGACACAGGAATTGGAAGTGCTTTCGTATTCTCTTGGGACTTACAAATATTTGGTGTAATAGCTTTCTGTTTTGTAGTGAAGTAAATTCAATTTTAGTTTCGTAATTTGCAGAGGGATTTAATAGTTCATCTGAAATCTTGTATTGACTCTTGTAACAACTCTTGCACCTTGAATCTCTGGAATAGAGGTATTAAAACTCTGCAAAGCTTTTCCTTTGGCAAGGGAAGTAGTCATTGCGTTGTTGGTTCTCAATCTTATGGTTCAAAAGAGCTCTACGGAGGAAAAATATAATCTGTAGCAAACTGGGAGAGAACAAGAAAATCCCTAAGAAATGTGAATCTCCTTTTCCTGGAGGACAAATGAAAGCTGTGCTGAAATCAAGAAATATTGTGGAAAATGAGGTTTGTAGCAGACTACTGTGTCAGAAATTATAAACCCATATAGTTACCAGAGTTCAGAAATAAATCAAACAAATTTTATTTTTCTTTTCCCTATTTAGTACCAAAAATATTTGTTCCATATAGGATAAGTGCATAAGATATATTTATTATTGCTGTATTATTGTTATTTGAGTTTTAATTGCCTCTTTTGAGGAAGAAAATTTTTTAAGGTGGAAGGAAAAAAATCTTTGCACCTACATGAAAATGACTAATACTTCTGCAAACTTTTAAATATTTGAGTTTTAATGATTCAGGGAAAACATCTTGCAGTTAAACAGTTTTATTAACAGAAAATCATCTTTCCTGATCTATTGAATAGTTTATTTCTGAAAGCATGCAAGAAATCTTTTTTTTTTGGTTGGCTGC
Source organism: Nyctibius grandis (assembly GCF_013368605.1). Classification (NCBI taxonomy): domain Eukaryota; kingdom Metazoa; phylum Chordata; class Aves; order Nyctibiiformes; family Nyctibiidae; genus Nyctibius; species Nyctibius grandis. The sequence goes on from NC_090658.1 coordinate 80,261,106, forward strand.
TAAGTCATGTGGTAGGGTAGCTTTAACAAGTAGCTTAAGGCTCATTGTGTTGACTGGAAGAAGCAGAATTGGCCAGAGTGGTCTTGGATTTTGATTTCACAAGCAGCTGAGTTGGTCTGATGGCTGTTGCTGCTGGAAGGGAGAGATCCCATTCTTCTCTTCCCTGCTCTTGTCTGTGCAGGTCCACCCCTCCTGTGCATTGGCTATGGTGTTGGTCTGGCCTTTCTGTGAACTATAGTAATTTGTTAATCCAGGAAAAGAGAAAAACAGGTGTTTTCTTCATTTTGGGCTTGTTTTCTATTGGGCTGACCTGATCCACTGATGGAGGTGGTTTAATATATACTCTCTTTCAAATGCATGATATTTAGGTTCCTTAGTGAGGCTGCTTTGTTGTGGAGAAGTTACTGTTTCCCTTTCTGTGTCAGTAGTCTATAAAGACACTCTTGCCTCAGCTTCTGAAGTAGCACCTGAGCTTCTAAACTCTGTGGCACCTTGTGTGGTTACTCTAGTTCTCTGCCATTTCTCCTTTAGCTGAAATGAAAAAAGCTTTAACAATTCTCAGGTTCTCGCCTTGATTCCAAAATATGGATGAATGGCCTTGCATGTTGTAGTTGTTCTTCCTTGCTGTTGCTGTTACTGCATATTGGTTTCATTTATTAATGTAGTTCTACAAACAGGCAACCAGGAGTAGTATCAAGCCACAGTTTCAGGCATGTGTCTAGAATTTGTCTATTTACCCCTTCATTTCAGGATCAAGATAGAATCATAAAATGGTTTGGGTTGGAAGGGACCTTAAAGATCATCTAGTTCCAACCCCCTGCCACAGGCAGGGACGTCTTTGCACTAGACCAGGTTGCTTAAAGCCCCATCCAGCTAGGCCTTGAACACTTCCAGGGAGGGGGCATCCACAACTTCTCTGGGCAACCTGCGCCAGTATCTCACCACCCTCACAGTAAAGAATTACTTCCTAATATCTAATCTAAATCTACCCTCTTGCAGTTTAAAACCATTACCCCTCATCCTATCACTTCATGCCCTTGTAAAAAGTCCCTGTCCAGCTTTCCTGTAGGCCCCCTTCAGGTACTGGAAGGCTGCTAGAACGTCTCCCTGGAGCCTTCTCTTCTCCAGGCTGAAAAGCCCCAACTGTCTCAGCCTGTCTTCATAGGAGAGGTGCTCCAACCCTCTGATCATCTTTGTGGCCCTCCTCTGGACTCGTTCCAACAGCTCCATGTCCTTCTTATGTTGGGGGCCCCAGAGCTGAACGCAGTACTCCGGGTGGGGTCTTATAAGAAGAGTAGCGGACCAGAACCACCTCCCTCGACCTGCTGGCCTCGATGCTTTTGATGCGGCCCAGGATATGGTTGGCCTTCTGGGCTGCAAGCACACATTGCCGGCTCATGTTGAGCTTCTCATCAACCATCACCCCCAAGTCCTTCTCCTCAGGGCTGCTCTCAATCCATTCTCCACCCAGCCTGTATTTGTGCTTGGGTTTGCCCCGACCCACATGCAGGACCTTGCACTTGGCCTTGTTGAACTTCATGCGTTTTGTACAGGCCCAGCTCTCAAGCCTGTCAAGGTCCCTCTGGATGGCATCCCTTCCCTCCAGCGTGTCGACCACACTGCACAGCTTGGTGTTGTCGGCAAACGTACTGAGGGTGCACTCGATCCCACTGTCCGTGTCGCCAACAAATATGTTAAACAGCACTGGTCTCAATACCAACCCCTGAGGAATGCCACTCATCACTGGTGTCCACTTGGACATTGAGCCGTTGACCGTAACTCTTTGAGTGCGACCATCCAGCCAATTCCTTATCCACCAAGTGGTCCGTCCATCAAGTCCATGTCTCTCCAATTTAGAGACAAGGATGTCATGCGGGACAGTGTCAAATGCTTTGAACAAGTTCAGGTAGATGACATCAGTCGCTCTTCCCGTATCCACCAGTGCTGTAACCCCGTCGTAGAAGGCCACCAAATTCATCAGGCATGATTTGCCCTTGGTGAAGCCATGTTGGCTGTCACCAATGACCTCCTTATTTTCCATGTGCCTCAATATAGTTTCCAGGAGGATCTGCTCCATGGTCTTGCCGGGCATGGAGGTGAGACTGACTGGTCTGTAGTTCCCCAGGTCTTCCTTTTTTCCCTTTTTAAAAATGGAGGTTTTGTTTCCCCTTTTCCAGTCAATGGGGACATCAGCAGGCTGCCACAGCTTCTCAAAAATGATGGATAGCGGCTTAGCAACTTCATCTGCCAGTTCCTTCAGGACCCATGGACACACCTCATCAGGTCCCATGGACTTGTGCACCTTCAGGTTCCTTAGATGGTCTCAAACCTGATCTTCTCCTACAGTGGGCCATTCTTCATCCTTCCAGTCCCTGCCTCTGCCTTCTGCGACTTGGGTTGTGAGGCTAGAGCTCTTGCTGGTGAAGACTGAGGCAAAGAAGCCCTAACCTGATCCCTGGCTGCTCAGACAATGTCCCAGTATTCCTCCCAGGCTACCTGTCCGTTCTTCCACCCTCTGTAGGCTTCCTTCTTGTACCTGAGTTTATCCAGGAGCTCCTTGTTCAGCCATGCAGGCCTCCTGGCGTTTTTGCCTGCCTTCCTCTTTGTCAGGATGCATCGCTCCTGGGCCTGAGGAGATGTTCCTTGAGTATTAAGCAGCTTTCTTGTGCCCCTCTTCCCTCCAGGGCTTTATTCCAAGGGACTCTCCCAAGCAGGTCCCTGAAGAGGCCAAAGTCTGCTCTCCTGAAGTCCAGGGTAGTGAGCTTGCTGTGCACCCTCCTTGCTGCCCTGTGGATCTTGAACTCCACCATTTCATGGTCGCTGCAGCTAAGGCTGCACTTGAGCTTCACGTCCCCCACCAGCCCCTCCCTGTTGGTAAGAACAAGGTCCAACATGGCACCTCTCCTTGTTGGCTCCTGTATCACTTGGAGAAGGAAGTTGTCATCCATGCATTCCAGGAACCTCCTGGATTGCTTGTGCCCAGCTGTGTTGTCCTTCCAACAGAGATCATGGTGGTTGAAGTCCCCCATGAGGACCAGGGCCTGTGAACTTGAGGCTACATCTGTCTGTGTGTGGAGGGCCTCATCTGCTTGGCCCTCCTGGTCAGGTGGCCTGTAGCAGACACACACTATAATGTCTCCAGTCCCTGCCCTCCCTTTAATCCTGACTCATAAGCTCTCTGTCTGCTCCTCCTCCATCCCCAGACAGAGCTCCATGCACTCCAGCTGGTCATTGACATAGACGGCGGGACAGTAGGGGAGCACAACTGTTGGCATTTCTTGTACGTGTCTGGTAGGAGCGATCCTTCTCTATGTTATGGTAATTTCATCTTAATATAGAGCTCGGTGTAGGAAAAGATGTGTTTGTATTTCATAAACTCTCTAGCCTTGTGAGGTGAATACGTGTCAGATATGCCCTGAATATTTTAACAAATAGTTTTGTCTTGGCCATAGAAAGAGAAGATTACAGATCTATTTTCCTCTTAAGGATAGCCAAGGTCATGCCCAGTCACCTCCATATGTTTTCTGAAGTTTTAGTTGCCTTAGGAATTAAATGCATTTCAATGCTATTTTTTTAAATACCTTGTCTGAAGAATCTCAGGAAAGCTGAGATGAGGATGGCTACTCTCCCAGACAGGGGAAGTGGGATGCTTGAAATCTTCCAGCTGTTTGTCAGATACTTAACTCTCCACTCTGAAACTGCTGTACCATCTGTCTAGCTAAGAAAAGGTGCACTGAGCAAGAAGAAAAGCGTCTTTCCAATTCAGATGAATCTACTGCATCCTGTGAGATAATAAAGTCACAGATGATTGTGGGAACAGTGAATTTTAAATTTTATAGGAATAGCTTCATAAAAGACATGAAAGATGAAGTTTGAATGAATTTGGCTTCTGGGTGTCCCAAAGGAGCAACATCATACCATCCTAAGTTTAAAGTCAGATTTTTGCCTGCTACGTGAATTTATTTGTTATTCAACCTTGCTTGTAGGTAATAGGTTTTTTTCCTCTGTAAAATGTGTAATTTTATTTAAATTAATGGTATTAGCCATTCATTATTTTAAACTGTCTGTTACAAGTGCCTTATTTGATGAATAAAGATTTTTTTTCTGAAATTTCTGAAGAGATGGTGCAGCAGGAGGACAGGGTAAGCTTTATAGATTTGGAATAATCAAGTTGCTTAAATGATGAGTTCTACAGTACAATTCAATGAACATGAAATGAATGAATTGTAAATGGCCTCCGACAAGAAAAATAGGAAAATTTCTCAGCCCTGAGTGCCATCTGCAGGATTGCTGCTGGAACAGGCAGGGAAAGTAGGGGAGCAGAAATTTGGGTGGCACTTTGCAGTGTCTGATGAGAAAACAAGAAAGTGTCACCTCCAACAAAACCTGATGAAACACAATTTCTTTGTCATAGTGAGTTTCATAACTATGTACATGTCAGTTTGTTTTCAGCTTGTGAGCGGCATTAGGTTTGTTGGGTAGGGAATACACCGCGTCATGAGGTTGCTCAACACATTTTGCTTTCTGCGTCTGCAGTAGCAGGTGGCTTTACCAAGCTTGCTTTCTTTAGACTTCTTGAAAGAAATATCAGTTATTTAAAATCATACATCCACTATGAGCCGTTTTTGGCATGACTTGGCCCTATGGCTCTGCTTCCTTTTTGAAACCTGTCTCATCAGAGAGGAGTGATGGACCCTAAATATTTTCCTAATATTCCTTCCATTGGCGTTTATGTAAAGGTGCATGTCAGAAATAATGATGTAAATCTGCAGATCCTCTTCTAGGTCTATTTTTTTTGTAGTACTAGAAAAGAATTATTTTCTCCACAGACCAGTAGGTAAGCTGAGTGTAGACGCTCGTGCTAGTAGTAGGCAAATGATGTATACTGCTTGAAAGTATACATGCTATGTATACACTGCTATGAAAGGCTATAAATAACAGCCAAGAAGAATCAGAGCTGGGGTTTTGGGAGAGGGTGAGTGTAAGCTGAAACCAAATGAGGGTAAGATGGAGGTGCTAATGGTGATGGTATCTGGAAAATTGTTAAGCCCTACGAAGTTGCCGTTGGTTAAGAGTACATACCCTCTGTTTGACATGTGGCTTCAGCAAGACATCTGGGAGTGTTCCCATCTACTCTGCAAGTGCTTAGCATTCACAAGGAATGTTTTCTCTTTCCTCTCGCTGACGGGAAACTCTCCCTTGTCAGAAGCTGACCTGACCTCAATTACTTACCTATTCATCACTTTCCTCCTGACTATTGTAATGTGATACTCCTGGGCACAAAGCCTGCAGTTCCTCAGAAGCTCCAGCCGGTTTAAGGTCTTGTTTTGTGTCATCTCAGCAGCACTGGCTGCCACAAGTTGAATCTGATCTTCCTTTCTATGCTGACTTTCTGCAGAACAGCAAGCTAAGGTATTGGTCCTTAGTCTTCAGGATACTTGCTGGTTGGGGTTCAGCATGTGTAAAAAGCTGCAGGAAACTGCAAGGGGAAAGCTGTGGCTGCTTGCTGTGCTTTCTGGCATACTGGAGCCCTTTGGGGTGAAAATTGTATGTGGCAGAACATTCTCCAGGACTGGTCTCTCGCCAGAGAGGTAGGTCCCTTTGGGACTAAGGACCTCTTCAATCTCCATCGGGCAGTTTTCTGATAGGTGTCTGTTGTACACAGACAGTGAACCATGTAAATTTTTGGAGTATCTTGGACTTGGGACAAAAATTTCAGGCTGTGTGTTTACATGTCAATCAGGAGTTAATTTTTGCTATGTCAATGTCTGTATCTAAGGTTGTTGCTGTGGACAGCCTTTATAGTGAGCATAGGGGAATGAACGCTTCGGAAAGCACAATCTGTGGCACCCTGTGCTATGTTACTAAAGGAAGTTCGATGGATGTCTTTTTGAGGAGCTACGCAGGAGGGATGTGATTGATGCATGCTTACAGTGTTTCAGGTCTACAGGCATCACTACTTCGGCTAAAACTGTGAATCTCTAAAATTCAGTAGTCGCTTTATTTGAAGGAGTCCTTGGATCAATGTAGGGAAGTGGATATGGGAGGGAAAGATTTCTAAGTGAGATCAGAGGTCCGTTGAGATCTTTGTTGCTGCAGAAGTGGAGATTAGACATATGATGGTAAGTCAGGCATACAGGGTTGGTCCTGTACTTTTGTCTTGTGAAAACCTGTATCAAGAGAGATTCTCTTAATCCCAGGAGAGCAGATTTTTTTTTTCCCCAGTTACGTGCACTACCACAGAAGGGACACCAAGACTTGCACAACAACGGCTGGGTTAGTAAAGCAGCTTCAATACTGAAAGAGTATCTTTACTCATGAGGCTGTTATGATGAGCTGCTGAAAGCAAGAAAGCAGCACTCTGGCAGGACCAGGGGTAGGAAGAGGCAAAGGCCTTACTTTTTAAGGAGTTTCTTTGTTAGTAAGCTTTTGCTTGTGTAAAAAAGAAAAAAGCTGTAGTAGAACTATGTGTGCATCGACTATACCTCTCTGGCCTGATTAACCTAGCATTATGGTTCAGAATTGTAAGAAGTTTGCAATTTATGAATCAGTTCTTTGCTTGGATCAGACCAAAACTTAAAGTTCTGAGGTGAATTATGGCTCCTATAAGCCACCAGAGGAAAGAAAACAAATAGAAAAACTTAGCTGTATTGTAAGTGCACAGTCTTTGTAGAGATGCACATTGAACAAGTAGACTCCTGGCCTTGAGTTGTCCTAGGAATGCTATACCTTTTCATTCTGTCCTTTTTTGGATTAAAAATAAAATATGAAAGCGAACTTCTGATGTAGATCAGACATTATCAAAAAGCAAGGGTGTGTGGAAATGGTGTTGATGCTAAGTGAACAAATTATGGGAAAGTTGCCATTGGGCACTTATTCATTTTGCACATTTGAAAGGCAAGTGCCTGCTCATGCAGGAGCATCTGGAAGGAGATGTTTCCATACAGAAGCATCAGTTCATTTCTTGTGACAGAAGTATTTTAATCTGCAGGATAGTGCTGGCTTTCATTGTTGTTTGTGTCCTGTCTGTTTTGATTCTGTCTTGGTTTAGAGTATTATTGGTGTTTAGAAAGCATGCAGGGATAAAGAAAAGTCTTAAACAGCAGATTGTAGTATGTGACATCAGTTCTGCTTAATTAAAAAAAAATATCCATTCAAATCTTTTAAAAGTCTAACAGAAAGCAGTATTTATTTGCTGTTGCTTATTAAGAACTGAGTAGGAATCATAAATAGTAGAACAGTTTGGGCGGAGCAGAAGATGTTTCATTGTTTAGAGGTGGATGCTAAACGAAGTGTCATGTACTGCTCTTTAGCTGAACCTATGTGTTTATAAGCTCTCTCTCAATAATTGATTTCCAGGGGCCTGTGGAGAAGAGAATAATTCCATTAGGCAAGTTCTTGTAGGGAAACGTATGTACTTTTGGCCAAAGTTCTCCTCTAATTTGAATTATTTTCTTCAAAAAGAATTTGCCTATGAATGCATGTGCACTGAAAAGCAAGGTTAGCATTAGCATGAAAGAGTAAAAGCAGATGCCAAAGTTGATCCTCGATTAGAAGAGCTTTCCTCTTGGTTTTAAGTGACATGATTAGTCCCTCACAATGACACGGCAGGGAAGGTTTTCAGTGCAGCCTGCAAGAGTGCAACAATGAGTTCCTGTTCACGATGGAAATGGCATAGTTAAATCCTCACGCGTCATGCTGCGTGTCTGTCACATCATGTCAGTTATTAAGATATGAACCTACTGGGCAAACTAAAGAGCAAAACTTAAAACGCTTCTCAGGATAGTATTTTTACAGCTATTGGAAATTTTTATATTATCAGAGCACCAAATTTATGTTAAGGTATTTGTGTGAATGTTTTTCTTTCTATGCCCCTTTTTATGTGAGAATTTCAGAGGGTTGCTGTAGAAGTTACTAGGACCGATAATTAGTTTTGTAAGTTAGCTATACATGTATAGTCATTACTTGTTCGGTGCTGTGCTTAGATTGCAATGAATAAAGTGACATTTAAAAAAATCCATACAGTAGGATGCTTATGTCCTTGCGGGTAAGTAGTCAACAGTTTGATATTTCTATTCAAAAGTAAAAGCATAGAGGGAGATAGAAGATTTTCCACCTTAACTCTCCTAAGATAATTTGACAAAACCCTATTATTATTATTATTATTATTATTATTATTATTATTATTATTATTATTATTATTATTATTCCTTTCCTGGCAGTGAAAGAACCTGCCTGGGTTCAGGGTTTTGGTTTCATCTCCTAGCTTCTTTGAGCCTTTTCTCCCCTCCTTGTCTTTTTTTTGTTAAAGAAAGAACTAGCTAGCTGAGGCGCTTTTTTTTTTCTTTGTTTGTTTTTCATTTTGTTTTAGTTTTTTTTGTTATTTTAACTCAATTCATGGCTGCAGGAATCCTGCTGGTAGTGAAAGTCCTGAAAGTGAATTCGATTTTCTAATGTATGGCCACTCTCCTAACACAAAACTTTCACTCAGCTAAAGAGAGAAGCACCAGCCGATAAAAGTGGAAGATTGCTCTGTGGCCAGAAGTCAAGAAAAGCCCTGGAGCCAGAGAGAACAGGGAGCTTTCCCTGTATGGATTTGTAGTTAAAATGTAAATTGAGGCACTCCCACTTCATCTTACTTTCTCTGGAACACTCCAAGAGACCCTGTACCCTAGAGTTGTAGGCGGATGGGATGGTGTAACAGCTTTCCAAAAGGAAAAAGTGAAGAGCTCTGACCAGGTGCAGAGGAGATTTTCCTGATTGTGGACTACTGTGCTTATCTTGGGAACTCCAAAGGCATGTATGGAGCCATATAGATTAAAGTACTTATAAAATGGACATTTGGATCTCGTAGAGTTGAAGGATGCTTTTATGGAAAAATTTCTGTTTTCTGTAAGTAACTGGATCTTTCCAAGATGTCATGACATTAATTTGGGTGTTCATTTGGGTGCTGGCTGTAGGAATATCTCACTTTAAATGGTAATCTACACTTACAAAAATGGTGTCATTTTTGTATCCTATTTAACAAAAAAAAAAAAAAAAAATTTACATCCTACATGAGGAGAGGTGGGCAGGTGTTAAACACAGACTCGCAGTGGCCCTTACAGTGAAAATTCTGTAAATTCCTTGAATGGTTTTAAGATGTATTTAGCTGCATAATAGTGAATTTTTTTTTTTTTTTTTTTTGGTGCAACCACAAAAGCAAAACCATGTGCTAAATTTCCAGAATCTGTCCTTTGTATTGCCAGTGGTAGCATACTGTAACTGTACAACATTATCTCAACACATGTGATTGAGTCTTAAAACCAGAAGTGTTTATAAAGGGTGTGCAGTCAGGTTACTGCTCATCTTATGAGCAGTGAACTCTGAATAATATGCATGCACCTAGCCCCAAAGCATATGCAAAATAATGCAATGTAGCTTGACCTTTTCTCATTGCGGGTTAACCTGAGTCTAATTATCTTGGATTTGCCTCAGGCTAAGAGTGGACAGGAATCACAGCTTGACTGAGTAGTAACTTTTTAACTCTTAGTAACTTGCTTTTGTGTTTACATCCTGTGTTACTAGGGAGGAGGCAAGGAACTGGGGATAGAACAAAGGAGGACAAACCAAAAGCACTTGTAGCAGCAGTGGTAATAGCCAGCTAGAAATCTTGCCTGAAGTTCAGGCCCTGTCTATTAGGTGTTGTCTTATAGAGTCTTCGGTAACTTACAGTCCAAACAGCTTTAGGACCGATCCCGAATATAAAAAGGGATCAGTAGCTTTGTATCAGCAGCACTGCTCCTTTTTTTCATTATTTTTTTTTTCCTTTTTGACATTGTGAGAAAATGAAGCTGAATTGTAAATGCACAGTGTTGAAACTTATACAAGTGTCTAAAGTGAAGTTCTTAAGTTTTAATTTTTTAATGGCTTTGTGGTAGTGGGGGAATGACATCTTAAGTATCACATTTATTTCTTTAAACTTGTGTAATTTTTATTAACAGTTACAAAAGTGGTTTCATTTCATAAGTCTGTTTTCTTCACTGACTCCAAATGAGACAACTGAAGTGGGGATTCAGTGCTCCAGGTTTAAAGTTTAGAACAAATAAATATCCAGTTTTAAGAGATGCTTTTTTTTTTTTTCTGTGCCCTGTAAATTCATAAATTTGTTGCTTTGCTCTGAGTGTACTCTAGATAAGGTTAACAAAGTAAGCTCTCAGTCATGTGCTGAAGTAGCTGTTGTGGCAAGGCACTAGCAGAACTTTCCTTTTCAAAATGCCAGTAGGAGGTTTTTCTTATTTTTTTGAATGGTAAGTGCTTTCCTTGCTGTGTTTTCTGCAGGGAGATCTTGGTCATCACAGCTTGAGATACCAATTGAAAAATTTGTAGCTTATACTATCAAGTCATTTCCAGAAGTCCATGCAAATTTTTGGAGGTCATATTTGTGCCAGTATAGCTGAAAAACAGGAATTTCACTACTTCATTGCAATTAATGTGTAAGGTCATGAAACTGGGAAATGTACAGCTACATTCTAAACTTGCGAAGTGCCGTATAGCTCAGCATGAAATTGTGTTTCACGAGTTACCAAAAAAAATCACTGTGTAAAGCTTAAAAACCCACACTTACAAATAACTTACTTAAGCTAGTGATGGTACATGCCAGGTATTCTCAATGTGTTTATGCCTTTATTTTGAGTGTGGTTCAAAATCTCCAACACTTCAGTTTAGTTTTTGTAGCTAGGCATAAATATACCAAATAAGCAGCCTCCAAATGGGAACGGATTTATGCCATAGCTATTCATGTAGCCATAGCAAAATTAGACGTGAGGTAGGGAAGTCTTGACTGATGAACTGGACTTCAAAACTATGTTAGCAAGTTTGCCATGAATTATTTGAAAATGTTGTGTACCTCTGGACATAGGAGACTTTTTCATAACACGATAGGGATGATTTAATGCTACACTTGCCATGCGTGCAGCAGCTACAGCATCCCTGGGGAATTGTTGAAAAGATTCAGAAAAACATTCGAGCTTTATTTTGAAGAAACAGTAGCCTTTTTTTTTTTTTGTGTTAAGATTATGGCCAGCATCCATGTTATCCCGTTTCTTGACTTTGCTTTGAAAAAATAGTTTTGGTCTGGAAAATGACCAATTTTACCCTGAAGAAAAATGTTTCTGTAGAACTGTAGGAGAAACGGTGAAGTCTGAATTATGGTACACTTGCAGTTTTGTTGCTTTTTTTTTCTGTTAACTCAAAAAACAGCCTTCTGTTTTTATCTGAAACAGCTTTACATGACAGTATTTTCAGCATCTCTTCAGACTTATGTAGGGTATATAGCTGAAGAAAAAGACAATATAAACCCATTCATTGATACTTTCAATAATAATTTTGAGCCAAATTCTGCTCATCCTTTTTGACATCAGGAAAAATTTCTATTGTACTTTGTAATTGACATTGCAATGTACAGTCCAGGTAGTAATACACAGTATTTTGCTGTTGACCTAGGAGACAAAAGGATCAGCCTGTTGATTGCTTAAATGAAAAACTAACCTGTTGACAACCCCCCACTCCCTACATAAAACTAACACACTAGACCATGTGTGTGGTTTGGTGGTGATGGATTTTTGGTGTTTTTTTTAATAGGAACCTACCTAGCAATGATGCTTTCTCTACACACAGAATTGACTGGCACAACTATAGCACAAGAAGCTATTCTGGAATAGGGTGTAGACTCTTTTACAGAATAGAAGTGGCTTATTCCAGAAGAATTGTGGCTCTTTCTGAACAGTGCAATTATTTATAATTGCTTTCTTAAGTGGTGTTTGCCTGTAGTTGCTGACATGACCTGTAGCGGTGGTCCACAAGCAGCATCATGTGAATAACATCTTGCTTATGTGATTCTTTGTAGCCCTGGGAAAGAAAAAGTCAAAACTGATGCTGCCACTGCTATAATGACATGGAGAGCAAGTTACTGTGACGACACTTTGTAGGCCATCTTGCTGAACATTTTCCCTGGGTCAGCAAATGTTTTGTATTGCTGCTCTCTAGCTATTGCTGATAAACTTCATCTTTCAGTTTGCTCTGTGTTCTTGTACGAGAGAAAACAGTTGTCATCTTTTCAGTTGATGCCTGATGATGCTCAGGATGTGCTATGTAGTGCCCTACACCTAACTGAATTTACCCTTTCTGCATATGTTTGAGTATAAGAAGCCTTGATGAATGGTGGAGTCTGTAAGCAGGGTTCAGGCCTCTTGAGGAGGAAAGCAAGTGAACATCAGCTGTGCCCTCTGGTAATGGATGTTTTGGTCTCCCCCGAAAGAAATCTATTTGCCTGGCTCCTTGAACAGTGCACTAGACCACCTCATCCCACGTGCCACCAGTACTGCTTAAGAACACACTTACCTGCTGCCCAGTTTCTAAAATTTTAATTGTTTTGCACAGAAATGGGATTGCTGATCATTGACCTGCAGCAGCATGTGACATTAGCCAACATATTCATATTCATGACCCTCGGGTTTAGATGAGAACGCATTTCTAGAGGCATTCAAAATGATTAAATGGCTACGAAATCATGTGAGAGCTCAGTGCTTATAGTGCTTATACCTGTCTATAACTTTGTGGTTCAGCTTGCCTGTGGTGGTATGGCAGGAGTGAGTGACCCAGCACTGTGGTGTCTCTGATCCTCTTTCTTCAGCAAAACCCAGCACAATGACTTAACAACAGTTATTTCCCTGCCCTGGGCACTTCAAGGAGAGCTTCCAAGCTCTTCCAGAATAATGTGCTTCTTGAAGAGATATGTGAAAATAGAGACCAAGTATTGTTAGCTGAAGTGTTCTTGCTCTACATCTTTTGGGACTTCAATTCCAGAGGAGATTTAGGGAAATTTTGGAGTTTTGTTGTTCCTAGAAAACAGCAAAAACCTTTGTTGAAAGATCCTTCCACCAAAAGAATATTAATAACCATCATCTTTCACTAACCTTAATAGCTAAGGGGGAAAACCTGCCTCTAAACCAGTTGAAAGCAGGGCATATTAATTAGAAAAGGAAAACAAAGCTTTTCTCAAGCTAAGTTTTACCCTGAAATGTAACATGTGAGAGACCAAATGTACTTGAATACGTAATTTTCTGTGGATTTCATGTGAGAGGTATAAGAAGTAGTGATGGACCTCAGTCAATTATATCCCAGGGTTACCAAAAGAAAAGAATGCAATTTTAAGAGTTAATTAACATTTTTGCCTTTCACTCTTTCCCAGTGTGCTGTTTTTTCCCTTCCCCACGTGTCTGATGGAATAACTGTGACTGTAAAATTTAATTGGCTTAATGCAGTTTGGCATGACTGCCACCTTTTCCAAGATGAGATAGGAGATTGCCTCTTCGGTGCTGCTTCAGCAGTCAACCTCCTCCTCCTCCGTTCCCAGCTTGTGCATCCCCCTACATGTAACCTCGGCCACAAGAAGAGCAGCTTCAATGAGTGCTGTGACCTGTGGCACAGCCACCAGCCTAGCTCTGTCCTTTCTTTTTGCTTTCCTTTCAGTCCTGTCCCCCCTCCTTGGGCTATAAGAGCAAGGACAGGATCTTTAGCATGTGTGGCAGTAACTGCTGCAGTGAGGAGGAGCAAGGTTAATAGCAGCATGGCGTAGGCGAAAAAAGGGGAGGTTGGGAGCCAGCAATGCTGCAGGATGCACTAGCGAAAGGTCAGTGAGAGAGTAGCCCATAGCTCTAGTCCAGCCACAGAAGCTGCCGAGATTGTGTTTTACAAGGGCCTTCAAAAAATCCCTGTAGCCTGGATTAAGAAGTTGTTAACCTTAAACTGTATTGTAGTCTTTCTTAGGGATTGAGGATAGTGGTGATGGAAAACAATATTAACTTCTGAAATAAAACAATAATAATAATTTTTTAAAAATTAATTAGACACGGAGTTACATTCCCCAGAACAACACCTTCCTGGTATTGGTGGCAGTGCTACCTTGCGTTACACAGCAGATATATACGTTCCATTGAGGATGCGATGCTGCATTAGCAGTGATTTTTTTTTTTTTTTTTTTTATTAGGTGTAGATTGTGTTGGGAGAGATCTAATTTGAGTTGCTGTGTGCTTTACTACGTATCACTTACAAGGACCGTATCCTGGTGATGTCTAGTTAAATAAGTTGTTCCTCTCCCTTCCCCTCTATCTCACCCTTCAAGAAAACTGTGTGAAAATTGTTTATTTAAAAAAAAAAAGTGAATAGCAAGATATGCGGCTGGACCTTCAACATTCAGGAAATGCTGATGTTGTGTTTGTAGTCTTGTATATATATTCTTGGAATAGTCATGGTACCCTCTTAGATGAAATAATAAAACGCAACAGATGGTTTTCTTTTTTTAACTGCAGGATAATAGTAGGATTGTAGCAGATCCCCAAGAATAAGAGAGTGTATTAGAAGCACCAAGTCCATGCTATTTGAGATAAGATCTCATTTTCTTTTATTAATGGTACTTTATCCTTTAGTTAAATCAGTCCTGCAAAGAAGTACAATCATGCCAGCTTCATGACTCTGTAGAGTTACAAGATACAGCTATTCTCTGCAAAACTGGAAGGAAATACAAGGTTAGCAAGGGAGTATTTGTTCCCATCTCTGTTCACCTCGTAAGTTGGATTGAAAACTTCCCTAAAAAGTGAGATGATTCTAAGAGACTGTCAGAAGAACTTTAATTGCACACTCCTAAGACTGGGAAGTTAGTATTCACCACAAACTGTTTTTCACGTGAAATCGATGGAAGACCATGACTCGAAGGAAGAATTAAAATTCCAAGACAAGTTCTTTTTGTATTAGACACTCCATATTTGCTACAGTGGTTTTAATAAGAGAATATAATGCGAGGGTAAAACTCTATTCTGAGTGTTTATGTTCATAGCTACTATTATATTTGAATATAACAAGCATAATCTGTGTAGATATAAAAGTACTGCATAATTTCTATATGATGAAAAAGGGAAATTATTTGAAAAGAAAGACATAGTGCTGTTTTAGAAATCATTGGCTTGAAGTAATTTAAGTCATCAGAGTGACATTTCAATAACTTTGGATATACCTGGAATTATAGATTGTGTAT
Source organism: Nyctibius grandis (assembly GCF_013368605.1). Taxonomy (NCBI): domain Eukaryota; kingdom Metazoa; phylum Chordata; class Aves; order Nyctibiiformes; family Nyctibiidae; genus Nyctibius; species Nyctibius grandis. The sequence continues at coordinate 80,276,179 of NC_090658.1, forward strand.
GTGACTTGTCATTTATAGCAGCTAACTTTGATTTTCTACTTGATGTACTGTCTCAAATGCTCCTCTTCTTCAGAGCTAAGTTGAAGTGTTAACAAATTCCTAAGTTTTCGTTTTTGTGGATTTTGAAGATATGTTTGGTAAATTTGATGCAGCATCATTGACAGACAAAAAAGAATTCAGATGTTCCATGTTTAGGCGTTATCTTACAAGAAGCGTATAACAGCATTTATGTATTCTTTTACAGAAAGAATGTTTTAAAATGTAGTGTTTGGATTCTTCTGCAAGCGTAATAGGCCTGATAAGACTGAAACATCAGTACTACAAAATCATTGTCACATGTGGTAGTAAGAATTTGCAAATATAAATTAATGACAGCGGGATATTGGGCTTATCTTAATATGGAGTCTTCGAAAGAGGGATTGTCCTAATACATGAATGTGCGCTGGAACCCTGGTCAAGGACAGTATATTCTAGTAAATTTAATATTAAAGTTAGCAGATGAAACACCAAGAATTAGCATGTCTGTCCTCGCTTTTATTGCCTGGAAGAAGCATTGACATTAAATCATGACATTGTCATTCAAGTCTCTAGATGGCACTAGCAATGTCCTCTGACACAGTCACCAAATTTCTGTCTAATATGAAGACTGGATACACTATTTCTATTCTTTTATCAAAATAGGGTCTGTGGAGTCAGTTCTAAAAAGGTCAATAAGGGGAGCTAATTAAACTTTACTTGTTGGGAGTTTGCACCAGGATTGACATTTTCTGTATACAGTCTATTAACATTTACAATTTCTTATTTTTAGATTTCCGACTTACAGATAACTTTCAGATATACCCTTGACAGTTGAATTGTAATTTTCAGTCATTAAATCTAGAGAACAAGAATCTGATTACTTAAAGACTACCAGCTTTGATTTGATCTCAAGTTCTGCTCAGTGACTATAACTAATAACTACTGTTGTCGTTAAATTGGGTTAGCATGCATCGTTCTAGATCCTGCCATAGTGTTAAAGTGCCCTCAGGAGTTGCTGTGTTTTTAAAGCAGTGATTTCAGTACGTGAAGAGAAAGGACTTCTCATGAATGGGTGTTTCTATATGTATTTGCAGTGGTTGAGAATGTGAAATACTTTCGCTTATGGACATTATTCACCGTATTTTTGTTCTGTGTAAGTAAGTGAAACCATATAGCCTTCTCTGTGAGATGACAGGCTGTCAGTAATTTGAAGTTTATTCTCTGTCCAAGATGGGCAAAACTGACACTTTCTCCAAAGGTGTTATTGTTGGGAGTTATCCTGCTTATTGAGAAGTGTCACTGTGGTACTATCATTCTGGTTTGTAGCACTAGTCAGTAGAAGTGTATTTCTGTAGAGAGGACAGTGGTCTTCCAGAAGCATGCAAATCCCAAAGTGGACCTGAAGGATCACATTTGATTTTCATCTCCTTCACTCTCTTACTCCTAGTCCTTAAAGAATAGGAACCCTGACTCATAACTGATTTCAAAGTTTTGTTTGTTTTTTTTTTTTCTTGTGGCTTGCTAGTAAAAGCCTGCATGTCTCTAGTTTATAATGTGGTAAAAGAGGAAGTAAGTTGGGGAGCTTGTGGAGGCTGAGGAGGGCACTGCCTGGTCTCTGGTCTGCTGACATAACAAAGCTCTTGCAAGTTTGCTTTTGGAGTGAATCCCGTTTGGAGTGAGCATGTGTGCAAAGAACCCGTTTTGTTGTTTGAATTTTTAAAATTTGAGAAAGTTAAGGAGCATGGTAAGCATAAAATCTGGAAGAAAGTTGGCTGTAGTGTTATCAGACTATAATGGAAGTTGTACTTCAGTACTTTTTAGTGTGTTGGGGGTTGGACTGAAAGCTTGCCTAGCAGGTTGGATAGAAAAGTCAGGCTAGCCTCAAAATATATTGATGGCCTTTTTTCATCACTGGCTTTTGCAGATTTATCTGAAGAATTATCCAGGTTACAAAAAAAAAAAGTATGTGTGTTCTTGGATGGTTTTTTCCTTCTGAGAGACTGAATAATGTTTGTGGCAGGAGGTGATGGATCTACAGTTGTCTTTCCACATAGACACCTTTCCTGAAGCTCGGCTGTTAAGGAGCAATGTAGATGGGCTGAAGTGCATGTACAAACGTTTTTTTCTGAATTATGTCTTGCCTTTGGGTCAGACTGTTCATTGTGGCTGGAGACTTTTGTACAGTTTCTACTTACTTTTTTCCAAGAGAGTGAAGTGTTTTTGGTTTCCTCACAACAGGGTTGCGTGTCTCTGTAGAAATTTGTCATGAAAGACCTTTATGATTTTTATTTTTTCTTGAGGAATGAGTAGCTAAGATAGAACAAAACGTAGAAACAGATACTGGTTTTTAAGGGAGAATCCAATTTCTTCGTTTTCTGCCTTTTCTTTATTTCTTATCACTGATGCTTCACCACAAAATACTACTCTCATTTCATTTTAGAAACCTCAGGATCCGCTGTGGCTGGCCTTGTTGGCAGAAAGGAGACATCTGAGCACAAACACAGAAGCACCAAAAGGTTCTAGCGTTCTAGCTGGCTACCTTGTAGTCTGGTAAAAAGAGAAAATGAAATCTCTGAAATTTTTCTGGAATGGCATCTAACAGTGCTAAAAGCAGTATTTGCCAACTGGCAAAAGCAAAGTTGATAGGTAAAGAATATTGTTGAGAACACTTTATTATGTATTGTAGTGGTACTGTTTTTTTTAAAAGCTCTAATATATAATTCCAGTGACATGCTTCTTAGATATCTGTACATTTTTCATTTACATTTTGACATTTAAATTTACATCATTTTATGATCCTGTAATTTTACAGCTCATCTTACATACTCTTTTTTCAATGGCAAATTGAAATCACAGATGAAGTGCGCTTAGCTTGAGTAAGGAAGAAAAAAAAATGTTTAGTGGGATGGGGGAAAAAAAAAGGTTGTAGCACACAAACATATTCCTTGGCTGCAAGCCTGTGTGTGCAAATTAGGCTCACTTATGAGAACAACCTTTTTCTTTTTTCTTGTGCTAACAAATCCCAAGGAAAGTGCATATGGTTTCTCAAAGTATTAAAATGTATCCCACTGTTGGCATGGTAGGGAACACAGTTTGTAATACTCGAGAACTTGCCAGCAAACTGCGGTAAAAATATAACTGGACTGTTGGATTTTTGGTGTAATAAGTTTAGTGTTTGCTAGAAGTACTTTGACTATGATCCAAAATTAAGTTCTACCCTTCAGATGTAAGATAATATAGGAGAAGAAGAAGTTCTTTGTTTATTTCTTTTGTCATGCTCTATCTCTTAGCGTCTAAAAAATGTTATTTTTGTAAGTCATGTATCTTGGAAGCATTTTCTGCTGAAGTATTTGCCCTAATGTTTGTCTTCTAAAAGAAACTTAATAATTACACATCTATACATTAGAGAGAATAAACAGCACCATTCTGTGCAGTGTAGTGGTAAGAAAATTTTATTTGAATGAACGGTATTGTTCTGACCAAAGATAGACAAACAGAAGAATAGAACAGGCTGGCACTCATCATAAATTTAAAATCTTGAGCGTGCAATCTTAATGTGTTTTTCCTGGACAGAAATTGTGTAGAGAGTATTTAATTCATCATGTCAAGCTTAAGCTCCTCAATTAATTGAATGATTTTATGTGTAAGTAGTACAAAATAGCTATTTCTAAAAGCTTATAGAATGGTGTAGAAATTTAAGTGAGACTTTCAAGGCCATTCAGTTGTGCTGAGGTGGTAGCTCTCTTCTCAAATTCATTCAAATTTACTTACAGGAACGTTTGTCATTGCATGTCATAAGCAGAATGTAGTTAGCATTGTTGTAGCGATTGATCAAGTCATGGCACATCAGGCAATGTGTATATTGGATTTTGTCTTTTCCACTGTCTCATGTGAACTAAGTGAGGTCAGGCATAGTTGGCGTTTAGCTAAAGTAACAGCTGGAGAACTGGTGGAGGGAAAACCAATGTTAACAGATAACTTGTTAACTTGTTTCTGCAAGTCAGCACTCTACTAATATTGAGAAAGTAACATTTGAGAAAAACTGTTTCATAGAAGCAGCTAAATTTGAGGTGAAAGTTTAACAAGATCCTGAAAACTGAGATTTGATTTTTGTATAGGTTTTTGTGTAGATGAGATGTAGTGTTGCCAGTTACGTGCAATAGTTGTTACATGTTTTCTGGAGCATTTTTGGTTTTTCAGAAGGTGGTAGTGATTTGTCTGAACCACTTTTTTCTTAAGGTCTTGCTTTAACTTCTTGAGTGTATTGCTAGAGGTAATCCTGAAATGGTATTTGTATTTCATTCCGGAGGTGGCTTATATAACTGAAAAAAAAAAAAAAAGATAAAGGAATACTGGAAACTATTGTCTCTTTTTCATAATAATATTTGCTGTTTGTTTTTGGTTTTGTTTTTTTTTTTTCTGAAATGTCAGGGCACTTGAGAGAATAAAAAGCCTGGGAACTGTCACAGTTTTCAGTGATTTATATCTTTATGTGAGTTCCTTTTGCCATTGACAGTAGTAACAGTTTGCTTTTGATATAGCTAAAGAATATTTGAAATAAGCGTAGAATTACTTTCAGAAGCATTTGACATCTTTTGTTGGAAGGATGTTGTTGGTTTGGATCACATCACATTGTATGGCTGCAAGCAGCATTTTGTTAATCTTCATTCCAGATAAAATTAGAAACCTTTTTTTTTTTTTTTTAGGATAAAAGTTTAGATATTTTTATTGTAATGTTGAATTGCAGTTTATGTATTAAACAGAAACATTCTTTCAGATCTTTAAAGAACAAATAGATAGTCTTCAAAATAAGCTGAACTTCTGTAGCAATTTGAGTTCAGATCTTGCATGTAACAAAAATTCTATCATAAGTTGTCTAAGCTACTGCTGAAAATACCAACCCTGTTCTGAGTTACTGTTAATGGAAACTTAGTGTTGTGAGTTACATGGCAAGATGTGTGCCAGGTTAGAATAAAATATCAGGTCCACCTGGATAATCTACGTAGTTTTATAAATCATGTAAAAAACCATTAGTTATCTTCTTCCATGTCACAGCCGAAGGTTTCTCTCTCCTCACTCTCACTCCACTTTGTCTCAGCAGAGGTTTAATACCAGTGCTGTATTCCTTTGTCAGAGCCTGGCATTTCATTTTTATTTGCCTCTGTATCTCTTGGAGGCAGGATCAGACCAGTGACTTAAATTTCCTTCCTTGTGACTTTTAATTCTGGGATAGTTTTGCTTCTGGCAGCTTTACCTTGAGCTCTCTTCAGTTTTCGCTAGGCGGTGGACCTTGGAAAACCTGTATTTTCATATTGCCTGAAGAAGATTCCTCTATTTTCACCTTTCCTATTATGATGTTTGTCTTGGAAATTTTTCCAAGGTTGCCTGACTTATATAGTGAATAACAGTGTTCCCTGTATGTAGGCACCTGAAGTGGTAGATATGCTTCTTTAAAACAAATTGACAAGTCTGGCATGTCATTCACTTTTCATTTCTCTTTTCATTCTTGCTTCTGCTCCAAGAATGACATTTTTAGTAAGGTGCCCTCCTTTTTGGCAGTTCTGGAGTGGCTCTTTCCCCCCCCCCTCTGTTAGCAGTGCTGCTTTCCACTTGTTTGCTGTGCAGTCGAGGTCATGCCAGTGGGGAGAAATGAGGTTCCTGCTTCACATTCCAGCATTGCTTCCTCTTGCCAGGTTTTTCTCGTGGACTCCAGTAATTCCTACAGACTATGTTCCTTAACTTTGCCCTCTAGACTCTGGCACCAGGCAGTCCAGGAAAAATTGAGGTGGTCATTACCACCAATGCCTTTCCTGAATAACTACATAACTTCAGTACAGAAGCTCTGTCTCTTCTTTATTTTTGTTGGTGTCCTGTTTTGAAATTGTGGTCCATCTTTTTGTATTATGTCCTATGTAAATAAAGCAGTTGGTGTGAGGGCTGCGCTGTCTTACGTTGTATGAAGTGTAGATTCCTTTTGAATGCTACAAAACATGGTTTTGCCTTTCACTCCCCATCCCATTCCAAATTTGGTGGTGGTCTGTATACTCACCAAACTGAAGTTCAGGCCCTTCACACAATGCTTGCTCTGGTTTGCCACCCCTTTTAAAAGGGCTTTGTTAAACTGCAGTCTCATTTATTTGGAATGCTAGTTAAAGGTTTTACCCCTGCCTGCGTACCTCCAGCTATCTCTCTAGTTTTTTAGTTGCATTTCTGATTGTTCTTAAATGTATTTTTTTCTTGTGCAAAAGAAAGGCCACACTTAATGCAGTCCTGTTAATATTAAAGTCCGAATAATTTCTTCTTTTAGTCTCTGTCAGCTGTAGAAATTCTAGGTTTTTCAAAAATAACCCTTGAAACAGTTAGACAGAAATAAATAGGTAAGCAATAGGGGGTGAAAAAGAAGATGAAAGAAAAAGCTTATACTCGAACTCAATAGTCCTCCTGTTTAGGATCATTTTACTGATTCACTCTTAAACTGCTATTCCCGTGCAGTTTAACACTAATACCTCTGTTGTGCTCATTCAAGGAAGAATGAGATTAAATATTCTGTCATCTTTGTTCCCTCCCATCAGTTGTTTATGCACATTGATTTCCCTGAGCTTTCTCTTCTTGAGGCTAAACAACCCCAGCTACCTCAACCTCTCCCCTGTGAGAAACATTCCAATCCCATAATCATCTTTGTGGCCACTCACACCAGGGTATCTGTGTCTGCTGTACTGGGGACCCCAGACCTGGTCTCACCAGTGCTGAATAGAGGGGAAAGATAACTTCCCTCGACCTGCTGGCAATGCTCTACCTATTCCTGCCCAGGAAGCTGTTGGCCGCCTTTGCTGCAAGGGCACATTTGCTGGCTCGTGTTCATCTTGGTGTTCACTGGGACCCCAGAAGTCCTCCTCTGCAAAGCTGTTTGGTCCTCTACCTATATTGGTGCCTGGGGTTATTCCTCCCCAGGTGCATGACTTTGCATTTCCCTTTGTGGGACTTCCTGAGTTGTCTGATCATTTCTCCAGCCTGTCCACATCCCTCTGAATAGCAGAACAACCTTCTGGTGTATTAGTCACTCATCCCAGGTTTGTATCATCTGCAAACTTGTTGAGGGTGCACTCTGTCCCATCATACAGGCCATTAATGAAGGTATTAAACAATATTAGCCCCAATATCAGCCTCTGGGGGACACCACTAATGACTGACCTACAGCTGGACTTCATGCAGCTGATCAGAACCCTTTTAATGCAGCTGTCTAGCTTGTTTCCAATCCACCTCATTGTCCACTTACTCGTACTTCATCAGTTTTATCTATGAGGATGTTACGGGAGACCGTTTAAAGTCTTGTTAAAGGTGAGAGAAACATCTGATGCTCTCCCCTCATTCACTGAGCTTGTCATCTCACTGTAGAAAGCTATCAGGTTGGTCAGGCATGATTTCCCCTTTATAATTCATGCTGACTACTGCCAATCATCATCTTGTCCCTCATGTTTTCAAAATTGTTGCCAGGGTTACTTGCTCCATTACCTTCACAGGGATTGAGTCTGACCAGCCTGTAGCTCCCCAGCTTCTTCCTTGCCCTTCTTGAGGGTAGGAGTGACACTTGCTTTCTTCCAGTCCTTGGGAACCTCCCCTGATCACCATGACTTTTTAAAGATTATGGAGTGACCTGGCAATAATATCAGGTAGTTTCTTCAGCACTTGTGGATCCGTCCCATGGATTTGTGCAGACCTGATTTGTTTAAATGTTCTCTAGCCTTATCCTCCTCCACCTGATATTGATCAAGTTTATATATCAAATGTAAAAATTAACACTGGATTTATCTTATGGTGGAGCTAAATCACCTGGAGCATGGAAATGGTGGGTTTTGATGTAGCCAGCAGGTGAGCAACAGTACCCTAAAATGACAAAAGTATATTGGGATTGCTGGAATGTTGATCATGGCAGTGGGCAGCGGCTTGATGCGTGAAGGCAAAGACAACAACGGGGACTTCTTACCAGCTGTATATGAATGTGTACTTCTTAACGGGCTTGTGCGACCAAACCGAGCTAGGAATTTCATGCTAAGTAGTGTTAGGTACATACAGTTTAAGCACTGTTGGAAACTGTTGGGATTTTGGCAGAGCAGACCCCACTGTTAAATTGTACTTGTATATCAATTGCGTGGTATCAAACAGATAAATATAAAACTAGCAGCACAAAAATTATGTGTCATTATCTGTTGAACTTGTTGCTTAATGCCGTCCCATTTGATGTGCAGGAAGACTTCTCATCCATACCCTAGCACATTTCTGGCTCCTCTGTGCATATTGGATGCTTGTTATCCTCTTGATCTTTGCCAAACGTGTTTGCATCTTTAGTAGTTCACGCTTTTCCTAAATCTATTATTGATGGTTTTATGAATTTGAGTGGGTTTTGAGAGCTTTGGGTGCGTGGGGATTTTATTTGAATCTCAAGCTTGTTAGTGGTAACTACTGTGATATTGGCAGCAGATTGGATAGGAACAAACCTGGCAATTTGTATTTGGGGTAAAGAAAAGATAACTTTTTAGGTATTACATTTGTCTTTGAGATGCTACTGCTTAGTGGAAAACCCACCAGGCTTTACAAATGCTCCACTGTTTATTTTTGTTAACTATTTTGTGGGGACTTCATGCGCAAGCACTGACTGAAACTGGAAAATTACATGAATTTCAGTCGGAGCTGGATCAGAATTACTGGTATTTTTAGTAGTTTGATAATAATTTGTAATCTTGTTAGAATACAGGTGATACTTTGATCTAAAATGTGTAATTCGGACTCCTGAAATGCAGTCAGTAAAGTCAATGGGAGTTTTGCTTCTACCTTTCTTCTGCCTTTTTTTTTTTTACAATTTATGGCATGAAACCTATTAGCTAAAACACTGGAGGAGTAAGTTGAATGCAATGGCAAGAATCTATGTTAGCTTGCACTGCTGGTAGTTAGTGCTTCAGTATTCCAGGGAGGTACCAAATCAAATGCTGTACCAACTCAAATTCTCTTGATAACTTCTAGCCATCTATAAAACCAGAACACTTGCACATGGTGTAACATAGCTGCAACTCAAAGATTAAAATGCAACAAGTCGCCAACAAGAATAACCTCTTATTACAACATGATGAAGGTGAGTTTACAGTTTGCTGCATCTTCTCTGAATAATTCCAAATGTAATACAACAAAAACGTCATTCTAAAGCACACTTTAATACCAGTGGGTGTAAATATAGTCACATTTCTATTTCCTGTTTGAATTCATTATTTTAATCCCTGACAGATTCATATTTGTGGTAGTAATGTACCCTGCATGGCAAGTGCTGAGAAAACATTTATAAAAATCTTTGCCAAAGAAATCTGACTATATAGACTACAGTGACTTTACTGTTGAGAATCTTCATGTGTTTATGGAAAAAAAAGGTACTAGTTAAGCATGTCTGATTTGTAGATTTTGTTGCTCAAATACCCAAGTTACTTAATAACTCTAATATACGAGATAGAGTAGTACAGCAGTTCTATTGATATCCTGGCAAAGAAGCAAACATGACCGGTCTTTACCATCTGTTTATAATGCTATATAAAGAAGACCTTACTCGTTGCCATGGGAACCAGCATTTCCAAAACCACAACTGTTTGCTTAAAATCTCAAGCCTTCTAAAGTCTTGTCTTTTCTGAGGGAAAAAGAATAGAAAATCTCTATAAAGTTTTCCAGTGATTTTTTTTTTTTTTTCCAACAGTTGCTTCGCTGTAAAATGCTTTCAGCATTTTTTGTGCTCTGTCTTGTTTCATGACTTCCTGAATGTAAAGCATGCTGCTGGTAACTTAATGAGCTTGTTTGATGCTTAGCAATGGTCCAGGAAAAGGGAGCAGATATTTGTTGTGGTTTGTGTTTATCTTTGTAAAAGGAGATTTTGCTGTTCCGGCAAACTCGCCTGATTTTGATATTGACACAGTGGAGTGAAAACTATGGAATTTGGGTGAAGGTCACATTGAAAATCCTTCTTACCTGAGTAAAAACCCAGATTCATCTTAATTATCAGTGTCAGCCACCTGGGGCTCACTGAGGAGAGACTCCTCTAGAGTCAGTCATCTAGAGAAAAACATCAAAATGAAGATTATACTGGTAAGAGTTATGGTTTAGGTTTGTCTGTATTCTCCACTATTGGCTTAAAATTGTTTTTTTACTTGAAATAAACCCTTGAAAGGCCCTCAGTGTGTAGTATTTAGAAGTATATACATTTGTCACAGTGTCTGCAAGTATTAATGTTTCTTCCCATTTGTGACCATATGTACATATTGCTGCCTTGCATTCCGTCCTGATTCTCCACTGTGTTTTAAGGTGGTTTTTTTCCCCACCAGTTTATGAAAGGCTTCTGCTGTGTGTACCCCTTAACTTCAGTAGGTAACGACAAATCTGTAGAGTCTTTAGAAGAGGTGCTGTGTTTGGACTAATGATGCTGGTTGATTTTCAACCACTTAAAAGAATTTCTCTTTCTTTCTATTTAAAAGGAAGATTTGTATTTACAGGACTCTGTGTATTTGGCTTAAGTTACTTACTTTAAGTGAAAACAATCCATTGAAGCACAGAACTTGGAACCTCTTTTTCACTACTAGTAAGGCGCCTTCAGTGTTCTTAAGGAATAAATATTTGTAATAAATTAATCTGAATAATGCTGAAGATCAGTTAAGTTGTTAGTTAGAAATATTGTTGAGTACAGAAGGTTAAAAGAACTTTTTAGATCATTCTGTAACGACAATACATATCCTAGCATTTTTGCCTTTTTATGCTTCATCCATTTGTAAAACATGCTGTGAGCATTTTCAATGTGAGATACTGGCCAGGAGTTGACCTATTTCATTGTTGCATTTCCCTAGTAGAGTTTATTTAATGTAAAATACATTTTTATGACAGGCTTTACAACTACAATATTGCTGAAGTGGCACTGGACCTCCAGAGGTGTCTGAATTCATTAGCCTTGTGAAGCTAATCATATATCTGTCATTCACAGCGCTCCTCAAAAATATTTGTATTGCTTTCACTTAGCAGAATATTCCTGCGTCCGAGAGAGCCTGTTTTCAAAAAGGTAGTCTTGTGCTTCAGTAGACCTGTTGATATTGGTCGACAGTGGGGTGCTAGACCTCCTACAAAGTTTAAATAAAGTAAATATTGATGGAGAAATCAGACACACAAAAATTAGGCTTCTGTCTAAGTATTTGTGGTTAGAAAAATAAGGGTGCCAGACCTGCAAGCTACTGCTGGTCAGAGTAATTGCACTCAGACACTAACTGCATTTTTTGGTGTTAGCTTGCCTGCTAGCCACATCACATTCCAAGATGAAGTCAAACACTGACCAGGAGAAACAGCAGAGACTGGCAGTTGGTTTAAAAATACATTTTGGTGGCTTGTTTTCTGTGTGGTGTCTTTAGTGTCATCCTTAAGGCCTTTTTTCCCTGCCCCTTTTACTCATAAGATCTGATGGGTGGAGGGTAGAATTATTTAAATAAAAAAATCTTTTTTCTGAATCATCAGTATCTTTGAGATAAATATCTGATTATAGCTGCCCTTTATTTTTATAGTGGGGTTTTTTTTCTGTGTCCATAGCAGGCTGTTTTCAAATCTTAAATGACCATGCAACCTAAAAATGGCTCTTTTGAAACCTTAGTTTCAAACTGTTTCTGTGTGTCTTCATTCCAGTGAAAAAGTTCGCAGTTCCCTTCTTCTTACCAAGCAAAACTTTCTCCTCTTCGTCCTCAGCTGGTCACCTCTCCTCACGGGGAGAGGTGCCATGCTGGACCTTGTTCTTACCAACAGGGAGGGGCTGGTGGGGGACGTGAAGCTCAAGGGCAGCCTTAGCTGCAGCGACCATGAAATGGTGGAGTTCAAGATCCATAGGGCAGCAAGGAGGGTGCACAGCAAGCTCACTACCCTGGACTTCAGGAGAGCAGACTTTGGCCTCTTCAGGGACCTGCTTGGGAGAGTCCCTTGGAATAAAGCCCTGGAGGGAAGAGGGGCACAAGAAAGCTGCTTAATACTCAAGGAACATCTCCTCAGGCCCAGGAGCGATGCATCCCGACAAAGAGGAAGGCAGGCAAAAACGCCAGGAGGCCTGCATGGATGAACAAGGAGCTCCTGGATAAACTCAGGCACAAGAAGGAAGCCTACAGAGGGTGGAAGAACGGACAGGTAGCCTGGGAGGAATACTGGGACATTGTCTGAGCAGCCAGGGATCAGGTTAGGAAAGCTAAAACCCTGATAGAATTAAATCTGGCCAGGGATGTCAAGGGCAACAAGAAAAGCTTCTATAGATATGTCAGTGATAAAAGGAAGACTAGGGAAAATGTGGGCCCTGTCCGGAAGGAAATGGGGAGATCTGGTTACCCGGGATATGGAGAAGGCTGAGGCACTCAACAGCTTCTTTGCCTCAGTCTTCACCAGCAAGAGCTCTAGCCTCACAACCCAAGTCGCAGAAGGCAGAGGCAGGGACTGGAAGGATGAAGAATGGCCCACTGTAGGAGAAGATCAGGTTTGAGACCATCTAAGGAACCTGAAGGTGCACAAGTCCATGGGATTTGATGAGGTGTGTCCATGGGTCCTGAAGGAACTGGCAGATGAAGTTGCTAAGCTGCTATCCATCATATTTGAGAAGCTGTGGCAGTCTGGTGAAATTCCCACTGACTGGAAAAGGGGAAACATAACCCCCATCTTCAAGAAGGGAAAAAAGGAAGACCTGGGGAACTACAGACCAGTCAGTCTCACCTCTGTGCCTGGCAAGACCATGGAGCAGATCCTCCTGGAAACTATATTGAGGCACATGGAAAATAAGGAGGTCATTGGTGACAGCCAACATGGCTTCACCAAGGGCAAATCATGGTGATTTGGTGGCCACAAATTTGGTGGCCTTCTATGACGGGGTTACAGCACTGGTGGATACGGGAAGAGCGACTGATGTCATCTACCTGAACTTGTTCAAAGCATTTGACACTGTCCCGCATGACATCCTTGTCTCTAAATTGGAGAGACATGGACTTGATGGATGGCCCACTTGGTGGATAAGGAATTGGCTGGATGGTCGCACTCAAAGAGTTACGGTCAACGGCTTGATGTCCAAGTGGAGACCAGTGATGAGTGGCGTTCCTCAAGGTCAGTATTGGGACCGGTCCTGTTTAACATCTTTGTCAGTGACATGGACAGTGGGATTGAGTGCGCCCTCAGTACGTTTGCCGACAACACCAAGCTGTGCAGTGTGGTTGACACGCTGGAGGGAAGGGATGCCATCCAGAGGGACCTTGACAGGCTTGAGAGCTGGGCCTGTACAAAACGCATGAAGTTCAACAAGGCCAAGTGCAAGGTCCTGCACGTGGGTCAGGGTAATCCCAAGCACAAATACAGGCTGGGTGGAGAATGGATTGAGAGCAGCCCTGAGGAGAAGGACTTGGGGGTGATGTTTGACGAGAAGCTCAACATGAGCCGGCAGTGCATGCTTGCAGCCCAGAAAGCCAGCTGTATCCTGGGCTGCATCAAAAGCAGCGTGGCCAGCAGGTCGAGGGAGGTGATTCTGCCCCTCTACTCCGCTCTCGTGAGACCCCACCTGGAGTACTGCATCCAGCTCTGGGGCCCCCAACATAAGAAGGACATGGAGCTGTTGGGAGTGAGTCCCGAGGAGGGCCACGAAGATGATCAGAGGGCTGGAGTACCTCTCCTATGAAGACAGGCTGAGAGAGTTGGGGCTCTTCAGCCTGGAGAAGAGAAGTCTCTGGGCAGACGTTCTAGCAGCCTTCCAGTACCTGAAGGGGCCCTACAGGAAAGCTGGAGAGGGACTTTTGACAAGGACAAGTAGTGACAGGACGAGGGGGAATGGTTTTAAACTGAGAGAGGATAGATTTAGATTAGATATTAAGAACAAATTCTTGACTGTGAGGGTGGTGAGATACTGGCACAGGTTGCCCAGCGAAGTTGTGGGTGCCCCCTCCCTGGCAGTGTTTAAGGACAGATTGGATGAGGCTTTGAGCAGCCTGGTCTAGTGGAAGGTGTCCCTGCCTGTGGCAGGAGGGTTGGAACTAGATGATCTTTAAGGTGCCTTCCAACTGAAACTATTCTGTGATTCTATAAGTTTTGCAGAAAAATGGGAGTTTAGAATGTTCTTCTGTTTTTTAACAGCAACTCCTCCCATTGATCCTAGGGTATAACCTATCCTCAAGGAAGTAAGTACATCAAAAAACCTGTAAAATAATATGTAAGTATGTGACTGATCTTCATGGCAATAATTCAAATAACCTCTGCCTTTGGGAAACCCAGTAAACCTAGTAGTGGTGGGCGGTAGACTGATGCAAGTGTCTAAACGGAGTTCTACAGGCTCGAGGGAAAACTTCGTTTTTTTTTCTTTCAAGAATTTGAAGGCTATATTGGTTTCTAGGAGCTTTAAATGCTCAAGTACAATGAACTGCAAGTAACCAAGGCCAGGTATCAGTATTTGCTTTGCACCTGCCCAAAAACTGCAGTTTCTTAAACTTCATCTTTATGATAAGACTTGATTTTTGTGGGAACTTTATTTAACCTTCTGATTTTTATAGTTTCCTAGAAGGGCCCATCTTTTGCGATCATTGTTGTGGTTAAAAGGTTGTTGGAATTTTCTTCTTGAAAGTCCTACAATATGTGGGATATATACTAAAACCTGAAGAGAGAGGTACATGTAGCAACTCTAGAAAGAGATCAGTCTTTCTTCTGATCTTGAAGGATGCTCTGACTTTTTCTAGAAATCCTTCAAAAAATTATGTCTTAAGACTCTCTTGTGATAAATTAGTTCTGGGAATGATGCAATTGACCCAAAGTTCTGTGCACCTCCTGCTGTTCTAAGCATAGTTTTCTACACTCCCAGTCCCTGCGAAGGTCACATTTAATAAGCAATGGAGTAATGAAACTTTGTATGGAATTTTTTGCCTTTAGTTAAGAAATGTTTCTCCTTATAAGCAAAATCCTGTGAAGACTAAGCAGCTATTTTCTACTCTCACGGAGTCACTCAGGTTGGAAAGGACCTTAGGAGCTCTCCTCCAGAAGCTTCCTGTTCTAGAAGGTACGCTCCTGCAACCTTCTTCTAAGATAAAGCAACTAAGATACTCTTTGTTATGTTTCTATTCAGTTTGTGAAGAATATATTTAATATTTTAAAGGCACACATTATGTAGATTCCTGGGACACTAGAATACCTACATTTCATACAAGCTGTATTAAGTGTATCTTGAGTGATCTTTAGTCACTCTCCCCAGATGAGTTGGTGTCTGAGATTTCATAAATGCAAAAAAAGTTACCCAAATCTATAAAGTTCTTTGCATCCCAAAAAATGCTGCAGCTTCTGTGGAACTGAGCGTTTTGAGGCCAGTTTTTCCCTGAAGGCCTTGGTTGCAATTCATGAAGTATTCTTAAGACTAAGACTAGCTAAATGGAAGCACAGATACAACATTGTATAAGTTACTCAGTGACTGAGGGTCAAGCTGTGAACCCGTAACTTTCAGGCAGGTACTTTCTCACTGGGCCACCACCATTCTTCTTTTGCATGTGAGCAAGTTACCATCTTGGCTTAGTCTTAATTATCCAAGCATCACACTCCATGGTGCTCAGATTTATTCAAAAGTTGCTTTGTATCATAAGTGAAGGCTACACTACTTCTAAATTGCCTTTTTTAATTTTTTTTTTGGCTTTGGATGAAAAGCCAGTACAGAGACAGGCCTCTGTCTTCTTCACACCAGAGTCCTTTTTGGTTTTTGTCTGGGAAATCTTGTGTTTCTTTGTGATTCGCTTCACAAAGCTAATGGGTTGAGAACCCTTGTTTACTCAGAGGCAGGGAGAGCAGGAGCGCTGTTAGAAAGACCTCCCTTGTAACCTGCCATAAGAGCACCTTACTGCGAAGTGGGATGGGAACATCAATTCCCCCAAGCCTGGCCTGACCCATTACACAAGTCTACTCTTACTGGATAAACCCTTTAATTACTAGACAGTTACATAATGGTAATGAGCCCTATCACAACCGTGTTTTTCAGGTAAAGACATTCCCCCAACCCCAAGACTTATTTTCTGTATGCAAAGAGATGTTCAGTTGTTCAAGCCCACGAATGAATTTCTGAAATGTTCTCATCTGCAGCCTCCAGTGAGCTTTTAAGTTCAGATGGTTCATGGGTTTCAGAGCATCCCTCCTTCTATTGTTTCCTGTCAGCTGGATATTTAGTTTGAATCCCATTTTTAAAATTTGTTCTCTCCATGTGAAGTAAGTTTATCTTCTCCACCAGTGCTGAATTGTGCTCAAAACGTGCGTCTGACAAGGCTGATTCCCCCTCTACACATCTGGCCGTGGACATTGGAATGGACCAGGGTTTTTCATGTGTTTTGAAGCTATGTTATGCAGAAGGGTATTTAATATATAATTGAAACTTGAGTAGCAGGTGAAAATAAGTCACTATAGACTGCTGTTAACATACACCAAATATATAAAATTAAATGCTCTGAGTATTTAAAGGTATGCATGTTTGAGTGTGATCATATGGTCATATGGTGAATCCTGTGATTCAGATAAGTGCATCTATAATACAGTAGTTTAACGTCCATTTAAAAAATGAGTATGTCAGAGAGTTTTCTCTTATTTACTTCTGACAAGTCATTAATAAAGCAAATTGGATAAAAGCCCTGAGGCTGGTAGAACACTTGCATTTCTAATAAGGAAGCCGACAGTCTTGCCAAATAGCTCCACGCCTTACCACTAGTGCTAGATATAGAATTGTCAGTTATAATTAATTTTGAAAAACAGTGTTTTGTTTTTTTTTTTCAAATGTACCTGCACCTGTAACCATGTGTGCATCCTGATAACCCTTCTATATTGAGCAAAATAGATGTTACTTCCCTGAGATGTTATAGATTTAAAACTGTGCTTATATTGTCACATCTGGGATTGTCAGTTTGAATAGAGGGGGTTTTTTTTCAGAACAGTTTGTATTTCAGCCTAAAACTAGCCTGTGTTTTCAATGACATTATCCTAGGCTTATAAATCTTCTTCAACAGCATAATTGATTTTGGTTGTGTTACAGACTTTCCCAGCTGCTTTTTATTAGAGCTGTGTGAACAGGTGATTTTTTTTTTTTTTTTTTCCTCCTTTTGTTTGACATCTGAAGTGGGAAGGTAGAGGAATGGCTCATCACCACCGCGTATCTCTCCCTGTTTTCCTTCCCCTTGTATCTAAACAGAGCTTGTGTATGACCTGAAACAAAAGGATTGATCTTGTCAGTGGGACACCTTCAATAAAATGCATGGAAAGGAAGGGAAAAATTGCCAGCGGAAGAGAGGACAGCGATCTGTTCACTCAGACCCTGCCAGCAGGCCAGTGGCAACCCCTTTTTGACCCTTCCAAAATACCTTATCACATCTGTGATTGGAAATCTGTTCTGTATTCTTAGTGGTTAAATTTGAAGTAGCACTACTACCCATAAGTATGCCCTCTTCTGCTACACCCACTTGCAGAGTCAGTTGAATTCACAGATGCCTGTGTTTTTGATGGTAGTTTTTTTTTTTTTTTTTACTCCCATTTGGTATCATGAAATTTCCCCCATGTCCCATCTCTTCCTTACAGTATTTGTATTTGCCATGTTTCCTCTCTATTGTTTGATTTCAGAGTTTAATTTAATGAAAAAAAGTGGTAAGAACATTAGCTGGTTTTGTCTCATGCAAATAATTTTAATCTTGTCAGTATTTAAATAAGATTGCTCAAAAATATGAATGGTGCTTGTGATAGTAAATTTATTTTTTTAATGAGAGTGTGAATTACTGATGGAGTTAAACATGACAATTATTGGAGGTTAATATTTTAACTGCGAAGTCTACTGAAATGGCTGCACATGTGGAGAAATACACGAAGTATTAAGTGAAATGCTCATGTTTGCTTGATTTATTCTCTGCAGCAGACGGACTCTAGTAGTAGGAGGTGTAATTTGCAGCATATTAGCTATTAGCCAGTGTCATTGCTTGAGTGGGTGGTGTGAGTCTCTTGTGCCTGTAGAGTGTCACACTGCACATGTGTCAGAGCTAGGCGCTTCTTCCCTGTGCTGTACGATGAATTTTTTGTGAACAGTGTTCTGTATTTACAACTGTGAATCTGCCAGTTTTCAAATGGGGTATTCTGTCACATGGATAATATCTAGAATAAATGCTTCTTGTTTTTTTTTGGTATTTTTTCCCTTCGTGTTTTTTTTTTTTCCCCAAATTCTTAATGTTTTGTAAAACTGAATTGTAGAAGTGTGTGACTTACCTACCTTACTTGGTATGCAGTCGCCTGAGGATGAAGTATGTAATTTGTGAGATACCCAACCTGTAACTTAGAGCAAGCAAAATTGTGCTAATGTTTCTTTTTGGGTACCTTATGCATGTACTCATGGTGTTCACCAGAGGTTTTCCAAAAGAGCCTCTGCTTAATGCATCTTTTTTTTTGTGTGCACAATTTCGCTTGGGTTGCTTTTAGTTCACTTTTTTCCCTAGAGGCACCTGTCTCCTGCCACATACCCATCAAGACTAATTGCACCATCTGGAAGACTTTTGGTGTAGCTGTTACTCGTGCAGAATCTCTCTTGGGAGCTTAATTCAGAATGTGAATGTGACCCCTGAAGCCATGTCAAGTAGCTGCAGTAGTTTCTAGTGTCTAAAGGATGATCACCGTAGGCTTTATTTGTTTCAAGTCTAATGCAGTTTGCTTTAGTGTGGATATGTTACATGTCAGTAGCACAACTTCAGTCATGTTTTGAATGGAATGAGACTTTGACTACTGGTTTGGTAATTCATAGAAAATCCTGTCTAAAATTACATCCAAACCATATATAACGTATAGGCTATATGATTAGGTGTAGAAATGACAGACATGTTGCTCATTATTATACTATTTAATTTTTATGTGCTGTTCTCCATCCTCCCCATCTGCACTTCTCATTAATAGTTTTCTGCTGAGAATGCAAGGCATTCTTTGCTAGCGGTGTTGCAACCCCCCTGAACAGCTCTGAACACTTATTTTTGTTATTGCTGTGAAACTTTGAGTATTTTCAGCACAGGTAATGTTCTGCTGCTGTTCTTCACCTAGTCTGAATCAGGTAAAGAACTGTAGTGCTTCACTTCTAGTGGTCTCTATCTAGGCAGAGACTTATTTAAAGGCCAGTGCTTTGTAATCCTGTGGTGAACACCTTTCTTCTCTACTTCTGTGATATTCTGTCCCTTGGCAAGCTGTACAGCACTGGGCATGAAAAACCAAAGTGTTCTGATTGTTAAAAGTATCACCATAATTTGCTATTTTTTTTAAAAATGTTATTCCTCTCTCATGGGATCCTGCGTTTAGTAAGGCACTCTGATTTTACCAGCATACTTATGTGGAAAAAAGCAATTTTTTCCTAAAACCACTTTTCTTTTAAAATGATGGAATTGTAAATAGTGTTGAGGAAATATATTTGAATTTAATTGCATCATCTTTGTAACTTGTGTGCTTTTGAGTAATGTGGTCAACAGAAGTTCAAGCCAGAGATGTACTTACACCACCACCACCAATTATGAGTTCTGTATACAGGATACATACACACTATATATTATTCATTATATGTATTTTCTGTTTGTTCCTGGGTAGTTTAACGTTCATTATGGCTCTGGCTTTGGAAATCTATAGATTTTTAAGTGTTTAACTGTCTTGGCTGCATTCTGTTAACTGTATATTGGAACCTGGTAGGAAAAGTTATTTATTTGTGTGCTTGGTGAGAATACAGGTATGCAAGTTATAAATTCACAGAATACAGAAGGCAAGCATCTGTCCCCTCCTCTTTAAAATCCCTGACTACATGTACTCGGGAAGCAAAATAAAGGTGAAGGTTGCAGGACCGCAGCATGTGCCCTCAGGGAGCTGCACAAGTTTTCCTGGGTTTGAGTGGTTGGGAAGTACTGCGGACTGGTCTACAAAAGAAATTATCTGCTTCAGGAAGTTATATGGTATCTTCCTTTCATTGGTTCTTATGCTGTTTTATTCAGGGTTTGTTTTGGTTGGGTCTTTGCGGGTCTTTGAGGATGGAAGAAGTGAGAGCTGGTGGCTCCGTGGCATGGTTTCTGCTGAGGAAGTTCTGTTTGGATCTCATGTGCTAAAATCTGCGCTGAATGTCTTCCACTAAAATATTGATTAGCCATGTTCTCCTAGTTTTCAGAAACATTTTAATTGGTTTATTTTAAGTTACCTAGCAAGGTAGTGTGTTAATTGCTATTTGCATTTTGCCGCTCCATTAAGAGAGACTAACGTGTAATTGCGTTATTGCAGATTAAGATTGGTGGCTAGCGCTTGCCTTTGGCTAAATTTCAGCTTTGACTGTTAAACATTTGGTATCACTTGGTTCTTAAAACCTCAATTTAGTTGAGGCAAACTCTGTTCCTGTCTGAGGCCGTACACACTTGCTCTCTCTTTTGGAAATTTAGCAGAAGTTGATACCTTCTCTAACACCACACGTTGCTGAGAGTGTGGAGGTGTGGTGCCACCAGGCTCAGTACACCCCACCCCTAAGTTGTCCTGGGTGTGCCAGCCTGTTAGTCTACAGGTGAAGCAAATGGGATGTGGGCATGTTAGAAAGGCACAGAACAAAAAGCCATGGCCTCGTTCGGCTCATTAGACCCCACCAGAGCTAAAAATGTTGTGGGTTGTGGTAGAAGCCATACGAGCCGTACTGGCCTCCTCTTACGTTAATCATGAGTGGTATTTTAAGCTGTAGCTGCACTGAGTGTGAGCTCAGGGCTTCTCTGGACAGGGAAGCATCAGCCTGGAATCAGTGCAGGTGTGAAGGTCAAGCTGAGTAGCTGTCTAGTACCATCTACCTGGGCAGACTCTTTCATTCTTCTCCTAGAGCTTTTTGAGACATGTAGTTTGGGCCATTTCCCCATCGCTGTAGGAAAGGTAGTAAAGACTCAAGAAAAGAAGTCAAGATTTTTTTTTTTCCAGTGGCACAAGAGCTTTCACACAGAAGGGTGCTGTTTAAATTATTATTTTTTTAGTGTTTATATGTCTCTGTAAATGAAATAGTATACTGAAGATATTCTTGCGTTGTGAAGTGGTGTAAATGTAACGAAAAAAATCCAAATGAAACTTTAGGTTGCATCTACTGTTTTCTTTATTCAAATGTACTTCCAAGGTCAACATCTTAGATTTCCTTTCAGATGTTTTAAAGACAGTTCTGCTTTGATTTCCTTCAGTTATTAGGGCTAAAATTGTACTCTGGAATAAAATGGGTTGAAGTGCTTAGTAATCTGTGATGTGGTTCTTCATACGATGTGTTTAACCAATATTTAGATGATATCAGAGATATGGGCTCTTATTTATTGGAAACTAGTTTACAAATTTAATAGCATCTGGAGTATATTATCCTTTCTTCTAGCTATTTAGCCTTATTGATGAACATAGAAAGTAGAAAGCAGCTTGACAAGGACAGGAAGAACACAATTGGAGACGCTGCAGTCAAAAAGGAAAAAAAAAAAGCTTGCTTTAAAAAAGTTAATTTCTGAGGTGGTATATCTAAGTGGTCATTTAGAACTGCTTTCAACAGATATGTTTTTGGGGGGAGGTTTCCTTCTGACTCCAAATGTAAAGGTTCAGCATTTGAAACAGTACTTTTGTTTAAAACGGCACATCTCTACTTCATTTATCTCTAACTTTTATGTCTTTCATCAGGTTCTACAAAGTCTATTCCTAATATACTTAGACATGTTGTATGTATTGTGCGGTCTGTTCATAACCACTCTGATCTGACCAGTTTTCTTGCAGCAGGTTATAGATTTTTGATTGTACCTTTCCCTTTCTTCTCTTAAAGTACAAGGCTTCTTTTGGCTTTTTTGTACTTCAAACAACAAACTGAAAGCTCTTATGTTCCTGTTACAGTAGATCACATGGAATTATTCTGAAATACTCTTTTCATGACATGACATGAAATGCAGGAGATATGGTGCTCCTTGGAAATAAACAAGATTTAATCCTGAATGCTTGCTTTTCTCTGCAATGGTAGTATTTCATTGTAAGTGTCAGGTAAAAGATGACAAGAGATCATGATTAATAATTGCAGCTTATTTACATGCAAACATCAATATTAAAGACTTGATGAAATGATGGTAGCTTGAGGTCTGAGTCTTTCTTTCCACTTTGGTATGACCAGTGAAAATGGATTGTGAAAACATGCTTTTTTTTTCTTTCCTTTCTGCAGGGGTTTTGTGTACGATAGCCGAAATAATTTACAGATGCGAGGTTTGGTCGTATTGCTTATTTCCAAAGCTGCTGGACCCAGCACGGCAGACCTCTCTTTCCAGCACAACATGGTCAGTGGAATTTATTTCAGGTATGTAGTAAGTTTCTTTAGCAAGATATGCCAAGGTACATTTGATGGGCAACTTCATGGTGGTATCGAAGCATCAAGTAGCCTGCTCAGCTGTTAACGAAAATCAGTATTTACCTAATTACAAAACTGTTCCTCAGGGTTTTTTTAAGCTTTCCACGGTGAAAACCATTTCCTACTCTTTGTATAGCTCTTATAATATCCACACCTATATCTTATTGTGGCTTTTGGGCACAACAAAATTAAAAACATTTGGATCAAGATAGTTAGTTGAAAGTTTATATTGAGAGGTACTTGGATTCAAAAAAGTAAAGATGCTAGAAAATATTTTTTAATAGAGCATTTTCATTTTGAGTTGCTCAGGTGTTACTGGGGTACACACCTACTTACTAGAAATTTCAGAGTCAAATTGCCAGTCTTGTGGAATACCAGTTGGTTTCACTGAGAACACAGGTTTTGCTGTAGCCCCTTTGGAGGATATTTTCCCACGAAACAGCAGTGTAGAATAAAGTTTTTACCTCTCAAATGTCACAGCAGAATTACTGAGCCTACCATTAAGGTTCCTCAGGCTCTCACTGCAGTAATTCAGCTCCATCGAGTTCCTGAATATGTTGTTGAAGTATTTAAACTAAATGACATAATACTAGTGTAACAACAGTAATCAAAAATAGTGGTTGCTCTCCTTTGTATATTTGGCAGTTAACTGCTCTGCTGAAGTAATAAATGGGATCTGGTTGAAAAATTGTAAAATTTGAAGTTTTGAAATCCTTTTGGAAAATTGTGAGTGTTGCTTGGTTGAGGGAACAGATTGTCCTATTTTCAGTTGTGTTTCTGACCACTGTGATGTATTAAATGAAGATATACAAACTTAATGACATGTTTGTATCCTGATTTGTTTTAGAAGTGCAGAGATAGCATTGTAAAATTGGAAAGACCAAACAAATAAGGGTGTTAAAATATATGTGGCATCTTAAAATAACAGAAGAGGAAAATATGTGTGAATGGGTACAGATAGAAATAACAATAAGTAAGAAAAAAGACAAGGCTATGGAAGAGGCTTGTTATGGAGGGCTGTGTTGTCCCTTTAGCTGTTTAATTCTATTCTTGTTTTGTTTCATCCTTAATGTCCCCTTAGGGTTGTAAAAGTTTTATATTTATATGCAAATAATGCTGTATGAAAGCATAATTTTACTTAGTTAATTATGGCACAGGAGGTATTTTAGTTTGTTTTGTAAATGATTAAAAAAGTTTACCTTAAGCGAGCCTCATAAAAGGAGAGAAAAAGCATTATTTTTTGATAACTAAGTTCTTGAGTATGATGATTCTGACCATGGAAGTAATGTTTGAGCATTTAAAGCTGCATTTGGGAAGGTGACTAGTAGAAGTAATCATTAAGGGGCAAATAAGACCTTGAATTAATAATGAGCCAGTTGGTGTAAATGGGCATCATTGGAACTATGCCAGTTCAACCAGCTGAAAATCTAACCTAATAATCTAAGTTTGAGCAAGTCAATAACCATTATAATATCTAGTTCAGAGTTACAAAGGTACTCCAAAAATGAAGCAGTTTTAAATACGTCCACACAGGTTCACTTAAGGTTCATTACTGTCTACAAAAGTGATAACTATGAAGTTGTTAATTTAAATGGATTTTCAACGACACTTTGAGTCTGTAGCGTGGTGTAAATACGAGCAAACTGATGCATGCCGGGAGAATGCCGATGCATTGTTTCATTTTGTTGCCATAGTGGTCAGTTCTTGCCCTCCACTGCAGTCGCTGTGGGCTTTGCCTTTGACTTTGGACTCCTTTCCTTATTTAAGGTACTTATCCAAATACACTCTTAAATGTGAGTCTGGTTTCTGATTTTGATTTCTCCATTGCATAAAGCTAAGAGAACAGGCAGCATGTAAAATTGTGATCTTAATGGGCTTTTGTGATTTGTTTTATGTATTAAAAATAGTGTTTTACAAACTGCTTTCTCCTGAATAATAAGAAAAGGACATCGTTTTCCATAGTACATTTTTGTCTGCTGTCTTGGTTACGGTGTAATTATATATGGTGTGTATATTAGACATACATATCAAAAGCAAAATATATCCCTCAGTGATATGAAGTGAAGAAATATGCTTAATCCTTTATTGTTCATGTATGTCTCCAACTTTGGAAAGTATTTTTTGGAAATAGATTCTTACAGATTTTCAGCTTAGCTGTAAACTATACAGCTCTTTTTGTTACCATGCCATATAGTTACTTCATCTTTATATATAATATTTTGCTGGAGATATTATTTCTGGCACTATGATGAGCATCTTCATTGCGTGATACTTACGTGCTGTGAATGTTATATTGTGGTCTATTAGCTGGGATATGGCTCACTTGATTTTAGGGTACTTATTAGTGATTAATTAATTGCATTCCTGAAATCTGAGCATGAGCTGAGTTGTTCCAGTACTTGTCAGCGATTGCACCAGCCCAGTCTTTCTTTTCCCACTGTTTGTGCTGGAACCAGCTCTTGTGCTCTCTTTAAATATTCAGTCCCACAGTGGATAGCCAGGTTACATCAGTCAGCTATATCTGCACTATATACTACACTAAACGTACAATCTGTGACCAGGAAAATGTAACAGTGCGATAATTATTTAACTTAGAAAACCACAAAAAAAACACGGTGGACTTTTTCATCCTGGAATCTGGCATGTTCTGCCTAACTACTTCTCCCTATTTCATATTCTTGAATCACAATATAAGCAAGCAATACAATAACTATAATTAAAAGAGAGAGACACTGAGAACTGAATTCGGAATAGCAAAAAATTTTTTTTATCCTATTCTCCTGTTCTCTAGATATGTCAGTTCATGGGACAATTGACCTAAATGTATAAAAATAGATTAGCTAGCTGCTTAGCTGGCATCTGTTTTTTCTGGGTACACAATGGAACAAAAATGATGCCTGCTACCAGAGAGCAATCTTTTCCAGAATAATGAGGATTACAATTTAGGTAGTTACAGGAACAGGGATAGCGTAGTTATATGGTGCTGCCTCTGGCCAGCATTGCCTCCAGCTTTAGCACTTCATAATTTGCAGGAGACGTGATCTGCCCACATTAAGCTGGGGGTGTGGGGGTCATTTTATGCAAGGATATCATAATAACTGCTGGTTGCCTTACGGGCCGTGCTGAAGATAAGGAGGGAAGTGTTATAAAAGCCTGCTTGACATGCTTTACTCTGTACCGCCACCTCCCTATCATGTTGCCAGCAACCTGACTTTATTCCTGTTTGCAGAGAAAATAACCTGACTTTACTTCCAGCTCGGCACCAGTGATCCCAAAAGAGGGCGAAGAGGAGAAGCAGCAGCATGATAAACAGCTCTATTTCGGCTGCTGGACAGATTTCCTAATATTGAAACTTTCTGCTGGTCTCTTAGCCTTTAGGAAAATATTTCCTTGGCTACAGTAGCATTGCAAATGTAATGATGAAGTGCAGTGCTCATTACAGAGTATGCAAGCAGTATCATGTAAGGATTGATGTCGTTGCCTGTATTCAAGCAAAGTGTGCGTCCTGTATTTGCTTGAAACTCCTTCCTACTCCTGTGCTGAAGAGAAAGCAAAACTCTCATTTGGGTTTAGGCAGAATCTAAGTAATGATAATTTATCATGCTAATAGTATCAGAGAACACCTTAGATGTGACACAGGAGCCTGGAGCTTTGTAAGAGCTTTGAGATGCATTTCCTAACTCGTGATTATACTAAAGTCTGACACTCCTCTCTGTTGCCTTCTTGGAAAGCCAAGTAGGCAGCCTGCTGTTCTTTGACTTTGCTGCTGGAAATGAGGTTCTTAATTGAAGCTCCAGGATCAAGTGGTTTCTGAACACTCACAACTTTATGCTTCATAGTTGAAGCTAGATTCTTACAGTTGAAGATACCGAGACTGGCTTGGGTCCTCTCACGAAAGAGCCAAAGGGGTATCTTCTTCTGTTCATGTCTGGCACTGCCAGACAGTACTGGCTGGGGGCTGAGGAATCTTCTTGACTTTATATTGAGTAATGAATTCCTGACATAGCCTCTATGTTGCAGCTTCAAATGCAAGTGACATCAAAGAACAAACTTGCACCATTTCTTCAGGCCTAGGTATCCTTGGCTCTAATACAGGAAGTTATTTTCTTTTCTCTCTCACGTTTTGCATCTTTTTTTTGTCATTAGTGCCAGTTTCAAAAATACCCTCTAGTATTGGCATCCGTGGAGTCAGCTCTGCAGATTTCCTTGGATGCTTGTCAGAGGTTTCAAAAAAAAAAAAAAAATCCTTTTTTCAGTCAAATCGGCCTTTGCATTAACACTGGTGAATCCTATGGTCATTGACAGGCAAAGACCTTTTTATTCTACCAAACTCAGCAAGTGTGTGTCTATGTGTGTGTAGAATGGAATATAGAAAGTACTATTTCAGATCTGTACTAAAACCTGGTGAATCCAGCAAACAAATTGCTGGATTGGTACTATCAATATTGGACTCTGTCTGTGCCTCTTCTCCCTCAGATGATGCAGCTGGCCTTTAAAGTTCCAGGAATTAATCTCTTGCAAGATGAACATGCTTTCCTGCAAGAAGAAGGTACTCACTGGATAAACTTGTCTCTGAATCAGAATTCTTCCTGCTGCTTTTGGAAGAGTGGTGGTAATACTGTAGTGACAGTGTTCATGAACATATGCTCCTTTTATGCAGTGTTTTAGTAATGATTTTGGAATTAGCGTTGATGCTGCTTCCACCAAAAGCCCAGTTTTAGTGGAAGTTAGCAGCAGATGCCAACTCCTTGTTATGGTGATGGATCTTTTGCTCATCGGGTACCAGTAGTAATTCTTACTAAGTGCCCTGGGTACCCTTTTTTGGAGACACACACACAGGTCACACAGTCTGATTTCACATGCTCTTTGTCATTGTGGCTATGCCAAAGTCGTCTTGTTCTCACCTTTTCTATAGGAACATTGATTTGCAACTTAAAGGTCTCCAAAAAATACCAGATCTTAACCAGAGGATTCATTCATCCATTGGTTGCTTTTCCTCTGGAAGTTTCTTCAGTTGCAAAGAAGTCGGGAGGATGTAGGCATCATTCTAAGGACCCTAACGACAGAGGACACACTTTTCTGTCCCTTTGCTATTCCATATAGCTTACTCCCGGCTTTTCTTTGCTAGATATGAAAACAAAGCTTTGCCTTAATTTAATTTCCTTCCTCTGATTCCAAAGAGCTTTATGCTATCTTCAAAGAAAGTTTAGCCTTTCATTACCCTCCTTTCAGGATAAATCAGATGCTGCTGATAGTACATCTAGGTTTACAGGATAATTCCAGTTGGAAGGGATCTCAGGAGGTCTGTAGACCAGCCACCTGCTCAAAGCAGAGCCAGCAATGAGGTCAGACTCATCTAGCTTCCTTCATGAAGGTCAGGTCTTTCAAGAACATAATCTTCTTCAGAAGGTGATAATCAAAATGTGTTTTAAACAGATGAGTGAACTTTCTGCCCCCTGCCTTTAGCCTCATGCTCCATGTTTAATGCTGTAGGTGGTGTGCATTCATGAATATGTAGCTCACAAGAGGCCACACTGATGTTGGCATGATCTAGCCTGTTAGGTGTCCTTAAGGTCATTTGAGAGCTGAAATAGCCAAAGAACTTTCCATCCCAAGATTTTCAGAATTCGTAACGTGGGCTTTGTCAAGGCCTACTATGAGAACACAAGCGTAAAGGTCTTGTCTGTTTTAAGGATATGCCACCGAAAGTGGCTGTGTATTAGTGGGGACACTAGGAATCTCTTCCATTTCTCATAGATGACAACTGGCCATCTGCAGCTCTATCTGTTCTTTCTCCATGCCATGGCAGGCGTAACAGAGGTGATGCTGTGCTTGTTAGAGCAGTCTTTAATTGCTGTATGCATGAAAGGCAATCAGGCTGCCTCCAGGGAATTGAAGGGAATTGAACCTATGTGAATGATGATCCTTGGACAACTTCAGTCTGTAGAGGTAAATGTGGACTACTGTAGTCAAAAGTGTAGAGGTTATATACTGGTTATAGTATGCTTTTGAGACTTGCAGCCTGCACAAATTTACGCATATGGACATTGGTTTGTTGACTTCTGCATGTGTCCTGGACTGCTGCTGAACTGGGATTTTATGGTTGAGAGGGATCTGAAATGGCAATACTCTGCTTTCTAATGTATGGGGTGTGAGCACACCTTCTCTGGAGATTGAGAAAATGTAAAAGGTATTCCACTTAGAGTGATGAACAGAATAAATACGCCACAAGAACGTGCACCTTGGGCTCTGCATTTCCCGAGAGCTCCAGTTATTGGCAAGTAGCTTCTGTCCTGTCCTTGTGAATGCAACCAAACAACGGAAAGATGATAATACTGTTCCTGACTCAGAACACTGTCACATCTCCATTTGGAGTAGATGACTACAATAGCAAAGGGCTACCTTCTGGTTTAGGAACAGACAAATGTTACTCTGGCAAAGGAGGTCTTTTACTGTGTAAGCTATATCTTCACTTGCTCAGCTCACCAATAAAGTTTTGCCAGTAAATTCTTTTTACTGTAGACAAGCTTAAAAATGTTTGTAATTCTTCATAATTGCTTTCCAACTTGCTTTCCAACTGAAATGTGAGTGCCTCCACAGAAATCTGTATTTGATTAATTAATAGTTCTACATGAAGAAATCAGATAGTTTCCATTTAAAAGGAAGAAAGGAAAATGCAAATCCATTACAAAGCCTCTTGGCTAATAAGCCATGGCAAACATCAGTAAATTTTGGTGAAGGTGAGATTAATTGTATTATTACGGTGTAAATGACAGAGGTTGCCTTGACCTGTTTGCTACTAAATTTTATAAAATCCTTCTTTCTGCCTTGCATGGTATAGGTTTATCTGTGGTCAAATTCTGTTTGAAAGTTATTGCAAAAGGCAAAACTCAGATTAAATAAAATCAAAGAATGACCATACAAATCATGATTTTGGTAACTACAGAAAGACAAAGAGCGTGAATGTGTGACTTCTCACCTCATCTTCAGACCTTGCCCTTCTCTCAGTTTCTGTACTCTGAACTGTATGGCGTATTAACTTGGGAGATTGAATTTGACTGTTTCTTACCTTCATATTTTGAAGTAAATAAATGATGCCTAACTTTATCGTGGGCTCCTATCATGTGAAGAGGACTTCTGTATTTGTAATAAGTTTTTTTGCCATTACTACTTGTCTGAGTTTTCTTGTAATGGAAAACTAAATTAGATTTACCCTGACCTGGTGCAATGCAGAAGGAGTGGCTATGAACCAGAGTCTGGGAGACTTCACGCTGCAGTGCACCTATCTCCATCAATGATGTAAATCATGAGAGAACAGGTTTAAACAAAATAAGCAGCAAGAAATGAGAAAGATGTGTTAAGACCAGTAGTGTACGTAGGAACTCAAAACTCAAAAAAGGCAGAGCTTTTTTCTTTTGTCTGGTGTAAGTATTCAAACTGGGAGCTTTAGTGCAGAATAGCTGTTGCACTTTAAATTCACACTGCCTTATTGCACACGAGCCCTGGGTCTCAGCTGCAGATATTGCGGAGATTAATCTTATTAATGGAACTGCTAATTGGTATTTGACTTCTAATTATAGTAACAATAGGCCATAACAATCAATCCTCACCTTTACTGGGGCACATTAGGACTCTTTATCATAAAAATTATTTCCTTTGGGACTTACTGTTCTTCTCCTGTCTTCTGGAAGACTGGCTTTCATCGAAGGTGCAGTATCCCAACTAGCATGTGCTTTGAAAGCTTAGCCAATTAACTGGAGGAGAAAATGCATGGTCGTAAAATATTCAGTGTCTAAGTACATTAAGAAGTATGATGCTCTTGACAAAATAATTTGTTTGAAAGATAACCGGAAAAGTATCTCAAAATATGAGCAGTGGTGTCTTTTATAATCTTTAAGAAATGTATAATTTTGTTTCCCAATCCTTGGTAGCTTTCCATTAGCTTTTAGTGAGAGGAAATCTAAACAATTATTCTAAATTATTCTATTTAGTATTTGCTCTCCAGGATAAATCTGGTGAGATTCTTCATCTCATTTACAAGACGAGTCTCAGGAGATGAAAAGCACATACAACTTGATTACATATGCCTGTTGATCGTCTTCCACCCACAACAATAAAAATCAACTCCAAATAAGAATCTAACAATATTACTAATTCATTGCAACCAGTACTTTTCTTCATTAACTTTTTTATTGTTTTCAGCATACACAGCCTGTGCAAATACAGCAATTATGCGTAGAATAAGAAAAGGTCCTGTCCTTATGCTGTAGAATAAACCAAAAGACACTTCATTAAAGCTAATCAAAGACTGTGCAGAGAGACAGGACTCAAATCTTGTTCAAAATAAGTCTCTTTAGCACTAGATAGCTGAGCAAGGTAAGCTTCGTATGTACATTACAAAGGGTTTTTGTTTTGTTTTTTAAAAATGAAGTAATTTTCAGTATCATAGAAAGCACAGTAGGGATGGCTTACCTTGGAGAAACTATAATGCTGCCTGCTGTCTGTCTGTCCAGCCCACCCTTTTCCTGTGGAGCTTCCTCCTCCCACCGCTTGTGAAGCGAGTACTGGACTGCCATGATGTGCAGCATAGCATACAAAACCAGAGCAGCACTGAAAAAATTCTGGAGTGGGTCAGGAGCAGCTGTGGAAGCAAGAAAGTCCTGCCTTCACCCCAGAGGCAACTTTTCAAAGAAAGGCCAGGTGACCTGTGGGTAATAAGACCCAGTACAGCCTTCCTGGGGCGTGACATCTCTGCACGCCAGAGCACTTCGCCAGAGCTGTTCTTTGGTCGTTTGCTGTAAAATCTTTCCCTTGCAACAAATTTCTGCTTGAGAACTTTCACATTTTCTTTAAAAAAAAAAAAAAATAGTATTTGTGAAGAGAAATTTCCAATCATCACCTAAGTGCAATCCCGTGCTGTGATGAAACCACACAACAGCTCTGGGGACTGCTTATCCCTCAGAACTATGGTGTAAATATGACCAATTGCTTCACAGCAAGTTCTTACGTAACTGTATCTATGTAACTTATTTGTCCTACAGTCCCAAAATATCTCCTGTGCTTTCCCATCTGCTGAAGTACCAGCTGTCCTCTTCCTAGGCACAACCTATTAACTTCTCCCTTGACAAATGTTACAATGCAATTATGCAGTTTCAATACAAATTTCTGCAATACTTGGAAAATTGTAGCAATATGAAGTTAAGTATTACGAGGCTTACTGTACCAATTAATTTATTTTCTTAATATGATTTAGTCAGTACTCTGATATAATGTAACTGAAGATATTACAAAATTTTTCACCTGCTGGAGTGGAGTTGAGAAGGTCTTCATTATACTCCACAAGTATATAAAAATATGTACTGATCCTTGGCATATTTGGATATGTATAGGGAATATGTTGTTTCTGTGGTGGTAACACATTGTTTTGGGATTGAGTATAAATAAGAGTGGGCCTGACTTGCTAATGAACAATGCCCTCTTCACTCAGAGGTATCCTTTTTTGCTTAGAGTTCATGAGGCTGTATAAAGACTACACAACATCCATTCCCTTCCATTTGAAATAACGGCGTGTTGTGGACCCTGATCACATTATACATTAACTGAACGAATATTTCTTATCACTTCACTGGTATTTAGCCTTTAACTTTCAGTAGATTTTCATGTGGAATTTGACAGCTCTGAGATGCTTCTAAAGCAAAGAGTAATAATAATAAAAAAGCATATTATTGCAAGTGGTGTAGACAGGGCATTGTGCTGCTGGACAGAGAAGCTTGGTTATTTATAATATATTCCAATATAAAGATGGGCATGTGAGTGCATACAGACAGCAGGTAGATTAGGAAAATACAAGGAAAAAGAGAGAAGTTATGACTTACCACTTATTGTAGTGCTGTAGCCAGGACTGTTCAAGGTAATAAAAAATTTTATTTGGCGTGAAAAACAGGAAGAGAGGCAAGAGAAGACTGCGTAAGAACCTTTTGTGGGTTTTTTGTTGTTGTTGTTGTTTTGTTGGTTTGTTTTCTTTTTTGAAGGTGGGGAGAAAGGGTTCTAAGTTGAATTCTGGTAAAGAATGTCAAATCAAAAAAGCCTTATTTCAGAAACTGAATTTTCTTCAGGGGGTGACAGCTGGATTGAGAGTAACAAATGTTTGGACTGACTCCCTTTTAAGTAGACATCGACTGTGAGATAAAAGTGCATGCTGAAATCTTCATATGGTAGATCTTCATCTTTACAAGCAAAGTTTTTTATTTGATGCAGTAGTGGAAGAGGGATTACTAAGGGACAATAGCAAGAATTAACCTGATAGAAATGATTCATTAATAAAAATGAATCATCTTTGCAGAAACACTTTCAATGAGCATGAGATGGTATTTCAGTAGATTGGAATGGATTCTGTTAGTCCTTGTTATGTTGCATCTTGGCTGATAGAATAAGAGGAAAGTTAAATTGTTACTTAAGTTAATAAAAGGTTTTATGTATGGATGGATTTCAAGACTAGCAAGCCCAGATTTGGAGATAATTGTTGCATTCTGAGTTTAAGTTACTAGAAATACATAGGATGACAGTGACCAGTGATTTGAGAAGAGGAATAAGGAGTTACAGAATTAGGGATAAAGATTTCAAGAATATGAATACAACATGGTATTCTAATGGTGTTGTATTTGAGAAGGTGCTTAGGCAGTCAAAAGAGAAATCAAAAGGTGACGTTTTTTTCTATGGTTTGCAGCAATTGAAAACTGGTGATCAGCACTGACAGCATGATTATGGAGTATGTTCAGCGCACATGAGAATTTGGGGGCCTGATTGCCCAACTCTTGAAGTCCATTGAAGTATTTACAGTTGTAGTTTTTAATTTTTCCAAAGACTTGGCCCAATTTCTGTAAATTTTTGTGGAAAGAGAAGATGTAGTCAAATAAAGTCTTCATCTAATATTTCCAGAAAGGGAAGGAACATAAGAAAGTTTCAGATACTGTACAATGTTTCTGATTTCTTTCTCATAAATGTTATGTTTCACCAAAACGGTGTTCTGTGGAAAGCTTACTTCAGTCTCCTACAGCTAAAATTTCATTCTGGCTTCTGATATCTATGCAACAAAAACAGTACAAAAAGTTCAGCTAAATTAATGTGCTGTTCCAGTCAGCAAATTGAATTTTACCAAAACTATAGTAGTGGCTGCAACCAATAAATGATCCTATTTTGTGGACTCAGGTAGGAATTCTGCAGAAATTAAGTTTGTTCTTGAAGGTGGTTTATTAGCGTATAGCTGAGTCTCCACCATCGCTCACTTGGGGTTAATGTTGCTTGAACTGGTTGATGTCATGTCGCTGCTTATTAAAATGTGTAGATTGAATCATTCTGGGATGAAAGGACCAAAAAATGAAAGCATGAGATTTCCAGATACCTTATTTACATCAGTTCTATAAGGTAAAAATAGATGGAAATTATGCCAATGGTGTAGTAGTAGGTAGTTTTTTTTCATCAAAAGACACATTTTCTCAATATCACGCGATACTCCGTTTGCATAAAATATATACTAACGATAGTGGTAAAACTTTGCGGACATCAAGAGCACCAAATGCTTGTTACTGTGCTGATCTGGTCCCAGAAGCAGCAGTCATTGCCTTGCTCCAAAAGGTTTATTATCCTTTCCCTGCTGGCAATTCTGTCAACACACCTGGTGTAAAGGACAAGGTCTCCGAGAAGTCTGCCGTCTCCTTTAGCTATTAGTCTCATTCCTTGTACGTGGCAGGCAATATCCATCTGCTGCGTACTTCTGCTTTGTGAAAAGCAAAAAACACTCCTATAATAAACCATTTAAATATATGGTATTAATGTCCCTATCCAATTCTGAACACTGAAAGTTCAGGAGGGGAGAGGAGAGCAGGTGTTATAACCATACTTTTAGTTGTTGACTAACATAAAGGCAGTTACAGCTGTTCAGAATAGGACAGGTTTCCTTGATAGTATGGGGCATCTGTGGTTGTGCAAGCAGTGTATGTTTTAATTTTATTTTTTTTCCTCTGTGAGTTGGATATTTATTGGTATTTCAGAATATACAGTATGTTTTATGTAAGCGTGATTAAAAATTATATATTTATATATATAAAATAAACCCCAACCCTATCTGGTACGCTGTATTCTAGTGATTCACATTTTGCTTTTTAATGCCTTTTTCCTGTGCAGTTAGACATATGAACAACCTATTCTCTTAACAGGACTGCTCATTTATCAGGTGTTCGTTCTTCACTGCATAAAAAAGGTTACCTTCTTTTCCCTTGCATAAAAAGGTTCCGCGTATTTCAAGTGTCATTAGCAGCAGAGCTTTAATGTCAAGGTTACTGCACCTTAACTTTCAGCTACATTGAATGCAATTATAGACAAACTCTTCAGAGATATTTCAGAGAAACACTTGGAGTGATAAGTCATGCTGGTGGTCTCTGCATAGTTGACAGTACACAGTAATGGGAATTTCTGTTATGTTGGTTCAAACCATCTCCCATAGTCATTGCAAATAAAATGATAGCTATGCTTCAAAGTCTTGGAGGCCTGAGAAACAACTAATATAAAGTAAGAGAAAGTATAGTCATAAAATTAATTGTTAATAGCCTGTTTCTTCCGTTCACCTGCAAGTGAGACCTTTTATTTCCCTTCATATCCTTGCAGTTGGTTTTAGTGCAAGTATTTAAATATTTCGGTTAAGTAAAACACAGAATAATCAAAATTTTTAAAACATGATGTGAAATTTATTACGGAATAGATACATGAGATGTAATTGGAGGATACTTCTTGTTGAGGGCCTCTAGAGCAAATCTGGGTAATCCTGGATGGATGAGCATCCTGGATGGTGTCTAGTCGGTCCATAAGCAGTCTGGCTGGCACATGCTGCTGACATAAGGGAAGGAATCTTGGTCATTTCCATAACAAAGAGTATGCTTTTTCTTTATCATTGTGTTCCTTTTGATTTCTGCTTTGGTGACAGCACTGTCATCCAATCCACAAATTAATCGTTTAGTTCATACCTCTTCCTTTGATTTTTTTTGATCAACATACCTTATTGCATTCTGAGTCTTACCGTCTTTCCTTGCATCATGTATCATACCATCCCATTTTTTCCAAGGCCATGCTATAGCAGCTGTTGCCAAAGCTTTTGATCACCTCCTGTCTTGCCTTTTTTAGACTCCTGTTTACAATACCTGCAACTTGCTCACTTCAGGAAGCTAAAACGATGACCTTTATGCTAGCTCCATTTTAAACTCTTCTTTTGGCTTGCTCTTATTCCACCCCATCAGGTTCAAGCATCTTATTTTTACCTTCAGTTTTTAAAAATGTAGTGCTGCTGTGTTAAAGAAACAGTGGTGGTTCTGTTGTTTCTAGACCAGTGGTAGTTGTGCAGAGGTGGGCTTGCTTGTGATCAGCTTTCTTGGAATTGGCCACTGGTCTTCCATTTTTGAATCAATATTAGAGAACTTAAACCTACTCTGAATTGTCTGGAAACTTAGCGTGAAAATAACTACATAAAACTTCTGCATCGTGTTTGGTATGTTCTGCTTAGACCTTTAAATTAGCCTGATGCCCTTTGGATTTTGTAATGAATCAGGAGCTTGCGTTTGTTTCACATTGCACAGGTTTCGTATTTGTTTCATATTTGCTGGTGTCTCCCTGCAAACATGCCACCTTGTTGGGGTAAGTAGTTTTGTCAGCAATAAAATGAACTGTACAAACGGCAGGTAGTAGAGTGAACTTGAAAAATATTGTTGTTGATAGAAAACAGTTTACTGTATTTAGTTATCAGTACCTGTTATCATAGACTTACATTGCCAGAATTAATGGAATTCTTTTTAATTTTGTAAGCACTTTTTTTTTTTTAAGGCCATATTAAATAAAACATGCTTTTTATCTTTCGAACAATTGCAAAACACGGATAAGATTTGTTGGCTAGTTTAACTAGGAAATTACCTAGGTGGGATTCCCAAACTGGAGATGTGCTGTTAACACTGTTTCGCGTTCTTTAGCCACTGACTAAGGATTCACTGAGGTGAAGTCCAGGCTTGGCTTCCTCAAGTATTTGAAAGGATGCAAATCCCCAGTACTCCTCTGTCTTGAATTTTCAGAAAAATCCTCTTCACACAAAGATATAGGATGCCTAGGTGGGGAATGCCCAAATATGTAGTGTTGTTTCTCTCCCAGTAACTTCATGGAGCAGGAACTGGAGTCCAGGTGTCCTGCCTTTCTCTTCCGTAATCTCCTGGAGACTGACTCTTTTCTGCTCTCTTGCCATCTGGCTGAATGAATAATTCAGCATTTTTTGTAACGGCAGAATAGCTCAGCAGGAGAGGCCAAAGAAGGAGGTATAAGGATACCCTGGTCTTGTGAGCTGGGTGGCTGCCAGATGTGAGACCCAGATTTCAGAATGATGCTCTACATCCTTCAAAAGAGGAGCTTCGGCTGAAAAGCCAGTTCTCTGCAGTCGTGTTGTCAGGTGGCATGTCCAGTGCTCAAGTCCTCCCTCTCTCTCTCGCAGTTTTTTGACTTCCAGATGCTGGCTGTCACTTGGTTTGGGGAACATGGGCATGGTTTTGAGTTATACACATATCCTTGCTTGTGCTGACAAATATTCACATTTGCCTCGTTACATCTTTTCACCCTCATAACTCCTGTAAACACAGAAAGGCAGGAAAATTAATGTCTCCAACAGCCATTTTCTAGCTGGAATTGACCATATGCAGCTGGGTAGAAAGGTACTTCAAATCATATCTTACAGGAGTTTTCTCAGAGATGGCACTCTAGTTATTTGAGACAACTGTTTCTTCAACCTGCTGTGAAGGATGAGTTGCCTTTTGGACACTTAAATATTGCTGTGCTGTTAAAGCAGCAAATTGAAAAGCAGACGAGAAAGTTCAAAGCCAAGGCCAAAAGTTCAGTTTCAGCTTTTAGTTTTATGACTTTTGTCCCTTTGTGTCACAACCTAAATGTTGTTTTCACTTCGTGTTATTAATTAAATAATATAGAGTTTGCTCGTTTAAAATAGGCTATCTTTCTTTATGGCAAATGACAGTGGATTTCATTCTTTTTAGTATCCTGTGTTAGATAATAGTTGAGAGAATAATAGATTTCAGGGACCTTTGATCTACCATTACTGTAAAATAAAAATACAACTTAATTTTTTTTCCCTCTGACCATAATGATTTTAACCTTGTGTACTAATTTTACTGGGCTTGTGGGGGCAGAGTCTTAAATGAGACACAAATGAAGGAAAAATTGCTAATGCTGCCACTGTATATCTAATGAGCACTGTGTAATAAACCATAACCTCTTCAACATTTCTGTGGAAAATGGTGTGATTATTTTGGATGGCTGGCCCTTTGTGTATGGCTCATTACCATCTGGCATAATGTGTATTGATATAGCCTGTAATTGTCAACTCTTATTTGACATGCTGCCTTTAATAGATGTGACATGCATGGCTAGAACCCCCTAATGGTTATATGGAAAACTGTAATTAAAGAAAATATATATACTTAGATAAAATACACACCCTTACATACATAAAATAATTTTGTAGATTGTCTCTGTTTTTCTTTATCTCCAGTTCTTTGTGGGAATACTTGTACATATTCCCAGTTTAGTACAGGGCCAAATACATTGCATTGCCAATGCGAATACCTAAATGTGGAAAGACAGACGTGACTCCTGAATGTAGGTTGTTTCCTCTTGCAGAACTTGCTTAAAATGAATTTTGCAATGTTTATTCTCTATGTGCAATAAGATAGAATTAAACTCAATATACCTGTGGTTCCCAGCCTGCTGGTGGCTTTGGATGCTCCTGAGCTGGGAATGGGAGGTGACTGTAATGGGCAAAGTGGCTCTGGGTTTGCTGTGTCTCCTGAATAAGGTGGCTGAAATAAATGCATTCAGAAATCCCAATGCAGAAAGCATCTGTACCTCCTTAAAAGAAAATGGGCTGCTGGCCAACAGTAAGTTTTCAGATACGGGGACTAACATTAACTGCTGCCAAATCCAAGTTGTCTTTTGTTTATTTTCTGAAAAGTTCCTTCCCTTGGCTTTACGGTTCATGAATACATGAATAAGTAAGAGACGTCATTTTGCTGATCAGATTGGCTTGGATTACAAAACAGGCCATAGGATTTCCCCAACTTTAGTCAGATCTAATACTTGTGCTTAAATGGGATTTCGTCAGATATTGTCTTCAATTGTAGTATTGTTGGAGGATCCATCATTACTCTTTGTAATAGCTTTTGGCAAGTGCCTTCACCTTAGTCTTCTCTGGATTTGCTTAGGTTCAAGCTACTGGATTTTATTTTATCTTTGCTTGATAATCCAAGTATTTTCTTATCTTGATTTTTTTTTTTTTCTGTAGTGAGATACTTAAACCTTCTTTAAATGGTTGTGACCAAGTCAATCTACAGATTCAGTATCAGCCTTCTCTGTACATTAAACATATCTAGTTTCTCACTTTGTATGTTTTCTTTTATTCTGATTGTTAGTGTGACTCTTCTCTAAACTTTTTCCTGCTTTCCCAAATTCTTCCTGAATTAAGTTTACCAGTAATGACTTCTACTGGTATTGGAAAGCCAGGGTTGAAATGCTACTTTGCTGGTATTCTTCCCTTAAGTCATCAGTGGACCCTGTTAGCCTTTTTGATCACAGTGGTATCTTGTATTTTAACCGATTATTTAGGATGATCTGTTCCTTCACCCTTCTTCCACCCTTTTCCAAACCTTCAGTGTTTTCTGCCTGAAAGAGTCCCTAGTCCTGTATGTATATGGTCTGCTTCCTGTAATTCTAGCTGAGATCTCTTGACTGATCTTTTTTGCAATGCGTATTTTCACTTGAGTAAAGCATATTGACTCTCAGTTGACTCTGTACTGAGGATGATTCATTCTCTTTGCTGTTTATCAGTTACGTCATTCCTTTTCTGTTGCCTTCCCTCCTGAGAGCGAGTTCTCTGGACCTACTGACTATAAAATCTTAACCATGGCTGCTGTTCATGAGTATTATTATTCACTGCTGAACTAGAAGGTATTTATATCTGGTTGTGTAAATATATTGCTTAAAAATATAACAGGCTTTCTAAAATCCTTTGCCTTTGTGTTGTTATGTTTCTGCCCACCCTTACCTAATGGACCAATGTAGTTCTTAAAATTCATAGAATCATAGAATCATAGAATGGTTTGGGTTGGAAGGGACCTTAAAGATCATTTAGTTCCAACCCCCCTGCCACAGGCAGCGACACCTTTCCTCTAGACCAGGTTGCTCAAAGCTTCATCCAGCCTGGCCTTAAACACTGCCAGGGAGGGGGCACCCACAACTTCTCTGGGCATCCTCTGCCAGTATCTCACCACCCTCACAGTAAAGAATTTCTTCCTAATATCTAATCTAAATCTATCCTCTCTCAGTTTAAAACCATTCCCCCTTGTCCTGTCACTACTTGTCCTTGTCAAAAGTCCCTCTCCAGCTTTCCTGTAGGCCCCCTTCAGGTACTGGAAGGCTGCTAGAAGGTCTCCCTGGAGCCTTCTCTTCTCCAGGCTGAAAAGCCCCAACTCTCTCAGCCTCTCTTCATAGGAGAGGTGCTCCAGCCCTCTTATCATCTTTGTGGCCCTCCTCGGGACTCACTCCAACAGCTCCATGTCCTTCTTATGTTGGGGGCCCCAGAGCTGGACGCAGTACTCCGGGTGGGGTCTCATGAGAGCGGAGTAGAGGGGCAGAATCACCTCCCTCGACCTGCTGGCCGTGCCGCTTTTGATGCAGCCCATGATACGGTTGGCTTTTTGGGCTGCAAGCATGCACTGCCGGCTCATGTTGAGCTTCTCGTCAAACATCACCCCCAAGTCCTTCTCCTCAGGGCTGCTCTCAATCCATTCTCCGCACGGCCGTATTTGTGCTTCGGATTGCCCGGACCCACGTGCAGGACCTTGCGCTTGGCCTTGTTGAACTTCATGCGTTTTGTACAGGCCCAGCTCTCAAGCCTGTCAAGGTCCCTCTGGATGGCATCCCTTCCCTCCAGCGTGTCGACCGCACCGCACAGCTTGGCATCGTCGGCAAACTTACTGAGGGCGCACTCAATCCCACTGTCCATGTTGCTGACAAAAATGTTAAACAGGACCGGTCCGAATACCAGCCCCTGAGGAACGCCACTCATCACTGGTGTCCACTTGGACATTGAGCCGTTGACCGTAACTCTTTGAGTGCGACCATCCAGCCAATTCCTTATCCACCAAGTGGTCCGTCCATCAAGTCCATGTCTCTCCAATTTAGAGACAAGGATGTCAGGACAACAGAAAGGGCTTCTTCAAATACATTGCAGGTAAAACCAACACTAGAGGCAATGTAGGCCCACTGATGAATGAGGTGGGG
This sequence comes from Nyctibius grandis, assembly GCF_013368605.1. Taxonomy (NCBI): domain Eukaryota; kingdom Metazoa; phylum Chordata; class Aves; order Nyctibiiformes; family Nyctibiidae; genus Nyctibius; species Nyctibius grandis. Next base: position 80,316,989 of record NC_090658.1, read on the forward strand.
GCCCTGGAGACAGAGGATAAAAAGAAGGCGGAGTTACTGAATGCCTTCTTTGCCTCTGTCTATACTGCTGGAGGCTGTCCTGAGGAGCCCCGGACCCCTGAGGCCCCAGAAGAAGTCAGGATAGAGGAGGAATCTGTCTTGGTAGATGAGGGCTGGGTCAGGGACCAATTAAGCAACCTGGACGTCCATAAATCCATGGGCCCTGATGGGATGCACCCGCGGGTGCTGAGGGAGCTGGCGGAAGTCATTGCTAGGCCACTCTCCATCATCTTTACTAAGTCGTGGGCAATGGGAGAGGTGCCTGAGGACTGGAGGAAAGCGAATGTCACTCCAGTCTTCAAAAAGGGCAAGAAGGAGGACCCGGGTAACTATAGACTGGTCAGCCTCACCTCCATCCCTGGAAAGGTGATGGAACAACTTGTTCTTGATGCTGTCTCTAGGCACATCAAGGACAGGGGGATCATTAGGGGCACTCAGCATGGCTTCACCAAGGGAAAGTCATGCTTAACCAACTTGATAGCCTTTTATGAGGACATAACCCGGTGGATAGATGATGGTAAAGCTGTGGATGTGGTCTATCTCGATTTCAGTAAGGCGTTTGACACGGTCTCCCACAGCATCCTCGCAGCTAAACTGAGGAAGTGTGGTCTGGATGATCGGGTAGTGAGGTGGATTGTGAAGTGGGTGAAGGAAAGAAGCCAGAGAGTGGTGGTCAATGGGACAGAGTCCAGTTGGAGGCCTGTGTCTAGCAGAGTCCCTCAAGGGTTGGTACTGGGACCAGTACTATTCAATATATTCATTAATGACTTGGATGAGGGAATAGAGTGCACTGTCAGCAAGTTCGCTGATGACACAAAACTGGGAGGAGTGGCTGACACACCGGAAGGCTGCGCAGCCATTCAGAGAGACCTGGACAGGCTGGAGAGTTGGGCGGGGAGAAATTTAATGAAATATAACAAGGGCAAGTGTAGAGTCCTGCATCTGGGCAAGAACAACCCCATGTACCAGTACAAGTTGGGGACAGAGCTGTTGGAGACCAGTGTAGGGGAAAGGGACCTGGGGGTCCTAGTGAACAACAGGATGATCATGAGCCAGCAGTGTGCCCTTGTGGCCAAGAAGGCCAATGGCATCCTGGGGTGTATTAGAAGGGGTGTGGTCAGCAGGTCAAGAGAGGTTCTCCTCCCCCTCTACTCTGCCCTGGTGAGGTTGCATCTGGAATATTGTGTCCAGTTCTGGGCCCCTCAGTTCAAGAAGGACAGGGAACTGCTAGAGAGAGTCCAGCGCAGAGCCACGAAGATGATTAAGGGAGTGGAACATCTCCCATATGAGGAGAGGCTGAGGGAGCTGGGTCTCTTTAGCTTAGAGAAGAGGAGACTGAGGGGTGACCTCATTAATGTTTATAAATATGTAAAGGGCAAGTGTCAAGAGGATGGAGCCAGGCTCTTCTCAGTGACATCCCTTGACAGGACAAGGGGCATTGGGTGCAAGTTGGAACACAGAAGGTTCCACATAAATATGAGGAAAAACTTCTTTACGGTGAGGGTGACCGAACACTGGAACAGGCTGCCCAGAGAGGTTGTGGAGTCTCCTTCTCTGGAGACATTCAAAACCCACCTGGACGCGTTCCTGTGTGATATGGTCTAGGCAATCCTGCTCCGTCAGGGGGATTGGACTAGATGATCTTTCGAGGTCCCTTCCAGTCCCTAACATTCTGTGATTCTGTGATGCGGGACAGTGTCAAATGCTTTGCACAAGTCCAGGTAGATGACATCAGTTGCTGTTCCCCTACCCACCAGTGCTGTAGTCCCGTCGTAGAAGGCTACCAAATTTGTCAGGCATGATTTGCCCTTGATGAAGCCATGTTGGCTGTCACCAATGACCTCCTTGATTTCCCTGTGCCTCAGTATAGTTTCCAAGAGGATTTGCTTCATGATCTTGCCAGGCACAGAGGTGAGACTGACTGGTCTGTAGTTCCCCAGGTCTTCCTTTTTTTCCTTCTTGAAGATGGGAGTTATGTTTCCCCTTTTCCAGTCAGTGGGAATTTCACCAGACTGCCACAGCTTCTCAAAAATGATGAATAGCGGCTTAGCAACTTCATCTGCCAGTTCCCTCAGGACCCGTGGGTGCACCTCATCAGGTCCCATGGACTTGTGCACCTTCAGGTTCCTTAGATGGTCTCAAACCTGATCTTCTCCTACAGTGGGTGGTTCTTCATCCTTCCATTCCCTGCCTCTGCCTTCTGTGACTTGGGTGGTGAGGCTAGAGCTCTTGCCAGTGAAGACTGAGGCAAAGAAGTCCTTGAGTACCTCAGCTTTCTCCATATCCCAGGTGACCAGGTCTCCCCATTTCCTTCTGGACAGGGCCCACATTTTCCCTAGTCTTCCTTTTATCACTGACATACCTATAGAAGCTTTTCTTGTTGCCCTTGACATCCCTGGCCAGATTTAATTCTATCAGGGCTTTAGCTTTCCGAACCTGGTCCCTGGCTTCTCGGACAATTTCCCTGTATTCCTCCCAGCCTACCTGCCCTTGCTTCCACCCTCTGTAGGCTTCCTTCTTGTGCCTGAGGTTGTCCAGGAGCTCCTTGTTCATCCATGCAGGCCTCCTGGCGTTTTTGCCTGCCTTCCTCTTTGTTGGGATGCATCGCTCCTGGGCCTGAGGAGATGTTCCTTGAGTATTAAGCAGCTTTCTTGTGCCCCTCTTCCCTCCAGGGCTTTATCCCAAGGGACTTTCCCAAGCAGGTCCCTGAAGAGGTCAAAGTTACTCTCCTGAAAGCCAGGGTGGTGAGCTGGCTGCGCGCCCTCCTTGCTGCTCTATGGATCTTGAACTCCACCATTTCATGGTCGCTGCAGCCAAGGCTGCCCTTGAGCTTCACGTTCCCCACCAGCCCCTCCTTGTTGGTGAGAACAAGGTCCAACATGGCACCTCTCCTCGTCGGCTCCTCTATCACTTGGAGAAGGAATTTGTCATCCATGCATTCCAGGAACCTCCTGGATTGCTTGTGCCCGGCTGTGTTGTCCTTCCAACAGATATCAGGGTGGTTGAAGTCCCCCGTGAGGACCAGGGCCTGTGAACATGAGGCTACATCTGTCTGTCTGTGGAGGGCCTCATCTGCTTGGCCATCCTGGTCAGGTGGCCTGTAGCAGACACCCACTATAATGTCTCCCGTCCTTGCCCGCCCTTTAATCCTGACCCATAAGCTTTCCGTCAGCTCCTCCTCCATCCCCAGGCAGAGCTCCATGCACTCAAACTGATCATTGACATAGAGCGCAACACCCCTTCCTCGTCTCCCCTGCCGGTCCTTCCTAAAAAGCCTGTATCCCTCCATTCCAACACTCCAGTCGTCAGAGTCATCCCACCATGTCTCTGTGATGCCAATAAGGTCGTAATTCTTTTTGGCTTTGAGAGTTTTTTACTATATCCTTTTAAAATTGGTTTGCTCAGCTTCCTGTCCATCTCTGCATTTTCTCGTTCGTTCCTTTATCAGTTTTCTTCCTTGCTTGGTTTCTCTGATTTGCTGTTTTCCAGTTTGTTTGAGTTAGAGAGGGAAGGAATTTATAGCTGGTTTGGCGTTGTCTAAGCCATGATTTTTTTGCTTTGTTTTTATTTTTAATCAGCTTAGTCTTTTTAACTGGGGAATTGTGGCTTTTTGGTCATATAGCAAAATATGTGACTACTTTTTGGAAACTATTCAATAATTTTTCTATTTAATTTATCTAACTGATTCAGCTTGTTTTATCATTGAAACTATTGCTTATGTAGAATATTATATGCTTCTGGATATTATATGTCATATTTATAAAGAATGTTTTTATGCTGCTATGGTTTTGATTCTATTGTTTTAATATAACAAATGTATTGAGGTCATGTTCACTTGTACCTAAATTTTTAGTTTTGATGTGAACTCTTTGTAGCAAATTAAATTTTTAATAGAGAATTCAAGTTGAATGCAAAATTTCTTGAGGTAGGAAATTTCCTTTTAGAAATTCAAGATAGTGACAATACATTATATTGCCGATATACATTTTTGGGATTATTCAGTATTCTCATGTAATATTAGCATCATTGTTTGCAAAATGAGAGAAGTAGCTCTTTAAAGGAATAAACATCTTAGCTCTTGGTATGACTTAATGTAGTACTTGATATGGGCTACATAGCTGTTAAGATAATCTATAGGGAACACAAACTAGAATTTCAATTTGTCTTATTTATTAGAAGTTTAAATCTCGATAATTGCCTTATAAAAAGAGAATATTGCATTTGACAGCTTTACTTCATTTTGGAAATGTGAATCTTCCTATAGGGATAACCAGTGATTTTAAAATGGAAATTATGGTATGTGATTTTAATAATGCCACATTTTAATAAATTTAACAATATGCTTACAAATTAGTAGCTCCAATTTTTATTACCTGATTTCTTAGCATCAGTGTTCAAGTAATCCAAGAAATCTTTTTCCAGATATCTTACTATTTTTTTTTCCTTACATCTTCATGAATATTCTTGGTTTTTTCTCTGGTTTGATTAGTTAGGTTAAGCTAGCCAGCCCTGCTTTAAAAAAAAACAACCCACACATACAAAAGAAAGCCATAAAACATAAACTATAAGCCCCCTTTAATTTTAACAATACTTATGTAACTATTGGCTCATGTCTAGAGTCTACTTTTTCTTCCCTAGCACTGTGGAAAGGGTCTGTAAGAAAAGGAAAAGTAATGGATCTCTCCCTTTTTAACACTTTCTAATGCTTATGAAATCTGTAAAAAGTGAAATAAGATGTGAAGCTATTTAAGTTTCTCATATCCTTGTCTATGGGGCTTTAAAAACATGCCTAGGCTTGCTACCACACCTCACATCTGGCTTGAGCAAAGCAAATATTCTTTTGATACCTCTCCCTTGCAGAATGTCCTTTGCACCCTTCTTACTATAGAAGTCCTACCATGACAAGAACTGTCTTGATGGCTACTGTACCTGAATTCTTACCTTGTCAGCCCAGCCCGCCTGCTCCTCATCTGTTCACTCAGTTGGATTGTCACTCATTTTCTAGGTCTTGGAATGATCAGATACTTCTTACTGTGCAGGCTTCCTCTCGACGTTCTCGTTTTTGTTGGTCCCAGCCTGCATGTCTGCCTCCGAGTCCTAGAAAACATCAGTTTGACTTATTGATTCTGATGGTATTTGTCTGCTGGCTTCTCTAATTAACACTTTTTTTCAAACTGGACTTGGGTAGTGATTCTTATCAGGTCTTTGTCTAGATTCTCTCACCTCCTTCCCAGAATTGATACTTTTGCTTCCAGGCTGGCAATATTTTTCTTTTAGCCTGTGCACTTTGAAAGGGGAATTACCATGATGGTGCCATACAGCACAAGAAAGATGTGCTGTGCTGTAGCAAACTCTTAATTTGCTGGAAACTGATGCCGAATAAAGGAGTGAGCCAGACAGAGCCTTCAGACTCTGAACTTCACCAGTTGGGGCTTCATTTTGCCGGGAGATGATGATGCAAATACAGATCGCTTGCAGTTCAGTGCAGTCAGCTGTCTCCAAGGCTTGACGGCTCCTAGCTATGCTTCAGTGACGCAGTGGTGGCCGTCTTTGCACATCAGTGGCACTAGTTGGAAACTGATACAGATTGGTTAAGTTTCATGTTGCTGTCTGGAGTACAAAGGGGGAAAGGTCCTGTGGTAGACTCAGTGAAGTCAAGGCTGCCAAAACCCTTCTTCATAATTCCTACGTTAAGAAAAGGAATAGGAGCCTGACTTCAAGTGCCCCTCTCCCCCTCTGCTGACCATCCACAAGGCTTAGGGAAACTGGCTTGCTGAATTCAAGTGAACATCTGCTCACTAAAAATCAGAAAACGTTTTCAAGTCCTATAATGGGCTGAGGGAAGAGCTTACTAAGCCAAATTAGGGGGAAAAAGAAATTAAGCAATATTCAATGGTGGGGAAGATAACAGAATGAAAATGTAAGATCTTTTCAAGAATAAAGAAGGAAAAATACATGAAGGAGTATGGGAAGAAGTTTTACTTCAAAAACTTTGTGATGCTAGGAAGGGAAGGAGATGAAAGAGGTAAGATATGTACCTAGTTTAAAAATAAATTGATCGACAGGAATGCGACTAATCAACATGTTCAATGAACTTCTTAGAATTGGTGTCTTTCAACTTCATTTATCCCTCAGGTGGAATGTGCACCTACAGTAGCTTAGTGACCATGAGAGGAGGAACCACAGAAGTCTTACTCTCTGACCTTGTTAAAGGATAACAGTGGGTAGATATTTTCTGCTGGATAACAGATACATGATCATGCAATGAGTATTTGGTGCTGTGCTGAAGTCTGCTGCTTTATCCTGAACATTTTTCCTGCTAGTGAAACCACAGTGCCTGCCATACATGTTGACTAGTTTAAACACCTTCCCCCCACTTTAATTTCTTGTAAAAGAAGACTATATAGAGAAGATGAGAATGAGACTTTCCATCACCATGATGCTGTTTGTTATTCACTATACATTGTTCCTTTAATTGTGGTACTATTAACCATGGCATTGACTTGGACTGCTGAATGGAAAAAAAGAACTGTAAAAATCCCAGCCCTTTCTTGCTGCGTAACTAAGTGGGTTGTCTTGGTGCAGCACAGTGACCAGAGCATACAGGATGAACTTGAATTTAGTGTGTGCACCTTCTTGTCTTTACAAAAGTTTTTCTTCCTGTTTGTTGGTCACAAAAAAAAAAAGTAAAATCGGATACCTAGTTCTGCCCAAATACATTGTCAGTGCTCAAGATTATTACTTTAATTCTTTAGTTAATGTGTTTTCATATGTAATTTTCCACTAAAGAACTACTTAGTTTTTCAGATTCATAGGTTTATATAGGTTATTATAGCTGTCACTAAAATGGAATGGATACTGGTATTTTTTTATGTATTTATTTTTTAAAGAATCCTGAATGTAAGACTTTACAATTAATTACAAACTAATCCTTTGTGTATTGAAGGGAAACTATTGAATTGACAATCACAGAGAAAATGTTCAAATATTTGGTATATGCCTTAATTCAAAGGTTCAATGATAAGAGTTCTTAAAGAATTTTTGGTCTATCAGTTCCATTGTCTTTGTTCATTGCAGTTGCTTCCTTTGCTGAAAATTTTAGAATATGGATTTCAGTGGCTAATTTAAGTCTTTGGTCCGTTTCTGTGAAATATTATATCTACTATTAACATTTTAAATTATTAAATGGTTCTTTGCATAACCTATCATCCTTTGAGAGGGCCAGTATATTTCTGATGGTTAGCTGATAATGAAAGGTAAACTGACGCAAGTTTTCTTGCTGTTACTGAGAGCTTGAGTTTCCATCGCAAATATTGCAGAGGAGTATTTAAGCTGAAGTATTCTTTTGTTCACGGCAATGCAATTGCACTACTTGATGTTTCTATTTTATCATACATTTTGCAAAATGCTATTATTTCTTTTTAGAGTAGGACTTGAAATTAGGGACTGAAGTCACTTATAAGAACTCTTAAAGAGATCATATTCAGGATGCCAGGAAGGAGTGCTGCAAAATTAATTGTAAAAGGTTGCATAGGAAATTTACTATCAAAACCTATTTTGTTTCCACAGAATTTTGTTTCAATATTTTGCCAGTCCCCCTTACCATTTCTTATAGTTTTGTGTGGGCTTTAAAATTTGTGTTGAATTCTGCATGAGATGTTCCTCTCCGTAGTAAGACCATTAGTAACAATGATACTGTGATGAGGCAGACTCCCAGGCATACAAATAGGAAATTCTAATGCAGAACAAAATTGTGACATGCATTTTTTGAGATAGAAGCATATTTACAAAGTTTCTCCATTAGTTCTTTACTTTTCTCAATAGATGTGGTGCTGTATAACTGTGGCGTTTCTACAAAACCTGTATTCCTTACTTCGGCATCGCAGCAGCAGGATCTTACGGCTACTGCATTAGTTTATAAGGGCAGATAGAAAAGATTTCTTGAAGTATGCTCAGCGGTTTATCAAAGTTCACCAAAACATACTTGAATGTCAATGATCTGTGAGACTTCATTGGGGGAAGAAAGCAAAGAGGAAGAATAGCAGTTGCACTTGTGTTTCTTGTTGCAGGATGCTATATAACTTAATTTTACATTTTTCTAATATTTTCCTACAAGCTGGTGTTTTACAGTCCTAGAGTCAATATAGCTCCAATTGACCTTGCTGAAGAGTTTTTTAGTTACTCATGAAGTTAGTGTTTTCTTTGTACTTTCCAGGATGACATTTACGGCTTGAGGAGCTCATAACCTAAGGGACATTTTATAGCAAGAGTTTTACAGAGATTTAGATTAGTTACACTAGTACTAAACTTGCAGGAACAAGGAATTAAGAGCAGAAAAAGAAGAGGCAATTTACGTGTTGCTCCCTTTTACGCACCACAGGCAAGAAAAGTCTGTAAATTTAGATTTTTCATGAAGTAAAGAGTAAAGCAAAAAAAGAAAAGAGCCAAGAACAAGTCTGAGGATCTTATAAAAGACTGGAAGAGGGGGAAGAAGTATTCACTGAAGTGGTAGATAGTAATTGGCTCAAAAGGGCAATGAGCCAATATGTCCTGTTGTCCTGTTTACAGGCTGCCCAAAGAGGCTGTGGAGTCTCTGTCCTTGGAGATATTCAAAAGCCAGCTGGACACAGTCCTGGGCAACCATCTCTAGGTGGCCCTGCTTGAGCAGAGGGGTTGGACCAGATGGCTTCCAGAGGTCCCTTTCAGCCTCAGTGATTCTGGGATTCTCTTAGTTGCGAGGGTGGAAGAGGGAGGATCTGTGTTTCACAATTAACTCTGCTTAAATAATGCATCTAACAGTGGAACTTGTGCCTGTTTGACTGCGACCCACCAAAACTTTTTAGTAAGGTCCCCCTGATACTGTCCAAGCCTCTGTAGCACTCTCTTTGGAATGACATTACTGCATGTAGGTTGATTTTGGAAGCGGAGAAGGAAAAGGAGATTAAGGGACATGTGGATCTCAAAATGGTGTCGTCTCTTGAAACGTGACGTCTGTATGTGGAGTCTCTGGGGCAGTTGGTGATGGTTTGCAGGGAGTTCTTGTGTCAGTGGCGAAGGCCGTGAAAGACAGATGGAAGTATGTTGGCATTGGGTGAAAAAGCATTCCTTATGCTTAACCTGCTTCCATTTGGAGACTTCATGTGTTTTAAAAATGTTGACTATTTTCTCAGTACTACCTTGCTATGTAATTCTTGTGGCAGCCACTTCTTTGTTGTGTGAACACGGGCTCTGGAGCAAGAACAGGATGGAAGCAGTAGGAGTTCATAATCCTGTTGCCCTGTTGTTTCTGCTTTTGTATTCTGTCGTATGTTGTTGTAAGTCCAGGATTGCATAAACATTAATTTTTTCTATTTTGGGATTAGCTGCTTTCAAATACAAAATTATTTAATCACTGAATTGTGTTTCAGATTGAGAAAGCTGTATATAGTATTGCTTTAGCCATTCAATAGCAACGTTGTAACAGTGGTTTGGTGATGGTTTTTTTTTGGTTGGATGCTTTATAAAGTTATGTCAAGAACCCTCCTGTATCCGTAACAGCACTGTGGACTTCTTGCATCTGGGATTTATGGGGGTTATCGCAAAAAACGTTAAGAAAGCTATTGCCTGGGATTTCTGCAGTAGCTTTGGTTCTTATATTTTTAGTTTGCTAGAGAGAGAGGATGGAAGAGCAGTGTATAAGATCAGAATTAGATGCAGATTATCTGCCTAATATGCTTTTCTCATTAGCACAAATAATATGAATACCGTTTGGAGAACAAACGGATTACAGAAAAAGAAACGAAAACGTACAGATCCCGAGCATTTGGGAAGCATGACACTGATGTATTTGTGTAACCTTTTCATGAAGAGCAATGCTGAAGTCAGAGGATTTTGATTTCCTTCATTAAAAGCTTATTAAATGAAGAAATAGGACAGTCGTCGCTTTGCTTCAGTAGTTGGGGGTCACAGAGGCGGGCCTGATCTCCTCAGGATATTAATGCCTGCTTTCAGCCGGGGGAAATGAGCCGTCGCTTGAGTTAGCTGCAGCTTTATGTGCTCGTCACTAGGGATCCCCATATGTCCTGGGATCTGCAGCCGTCGGAAATGGCAGCAGGGAGCAGAGGGCTCTCATTGCTATTCATGACAGGTAACTCAGCTCAGTCTGCCCAGAGCAAGTCTGTTTAATGTTGATCAGCTGTCCATCTGATAAACCGAATTGATATGGACATTTCCTCCAAGGGCTGCCCTGACAATGACAGCAGGAGCATCGGGATGTCTTGTTAGTCTTTTTCTCCAAGCTTGAAATTTTATTAACCCTTCATTAGAGCTGAGCCAGGCGTGATTACAGTACTGCGGCTGTAGGTTGTGTGTGTTCCTCCCTTGCCTCTCTGAAAAACAGCATCAACCTTCAATTTTGTGGTCTACATGGAGAATGGCTAGCTGTTTTGCTTTCAGATTGTTTTTCTCTGCATGGAGCAAAAATTGTGAATTATAAAGGCAGGTTTTAAAACAGCTTAGTTCTTTTGTGTGTGACAAAATACATTGGGGGCCTCTGTTTATCTTCTCCCCCCAGCTCATCTACCTTTTGCATGCCTGCCCAGGCTGTGTGGCTCTACCAGCTCTTCTCCTTTGCTAATTGGCACAGTCACTGGCCTGAAACAGTTGCTGCTGGGGCTCCTCACAAGTCAGATATATTTGGGGCAGAAGGTTACTTTAATATTATCTGGGGAAGGTGCAACACATCTTCACTGTCCAGAGGAAACAACATTAATTTACTCAGTATTCAATCATAGAATCATAGAATGGTTGGGGTTCGAAGGGACCTTAAAGATCATCTAGTTCCAGCCCCTCTGCCATAGGCAGGGGCACCTTTCCACTAGAAGGTCCCTACACATCTGATATCCAGAGGTTCAATTTCCATTAATTTGTGCAAGCCATATTGTGCTGGCACTGAGGCAGAATCTAACTTGAGTGTGTATGAGCAGGTACATGCACGTGTGAATGTATGGAGCAGTTCGGTTACTCAATGAATCAGTATTGGCCGCTTTTGAATAAGCACAGGGAGCGTAACGTGCCTTTGTACTATGCTGCAATTTTTTTGAACTTTAAGGCCTTTTAGTCATCTGTCTGGTTGAGGGCATGCATTGCATTTTTGCTTGTATATGAAGTCTCCATGATATAAAGGGAACTGCTTGAGCCAGAAAAGATACGAATGTGGTGAAGATTTCATAAGAGGAAGGCTTGTGTGTATCTACGTTTGCAGTGTTAAGAGGATGCTCCAGTGAATTGTGGGAGGAGGAGAGGAGAGGGCTGTGCTAATGACTCTTTTCATGCCTTTTCCAAAAAAATGAAAATAGAGGTCAAGTCTCTATGGGATAACCTCTGCTTCTCGCAGGGATTTGAAACCCTAAATTCAGAATGTAGCACACTGTGTGTTGGAATAAGAATTGATTTGTAAACCTGTCCAAATAAAATTGGGTCTGCCCCTTTGCTGGACAATCAATCACCTTTGCTTCTTCTGACTAAAACAACCAGTGAAATATCATTAGTACACAGTTTTAAAATGTTCAGCTGTTTCTCCTCTCCCCCTTGCGCCTCCCCCCGCCTTGGTTTTATAGAACTGCAAGGTATCCTGTTATTCATTTAACTCTAATTTGAGCAGCCATTGACTGCAGCATTCTTACGGTGTTCGGATGGGCTTGCTCGCGACTCCCCTGCCGATACATCCTTTGTTCCTTCCCATCAGTACTTTCTGCTTGGCATTTTCCTCATGTCTGTGTCCCTCAAGCTTCTAGAAGACAAAACAAAAAAAAGAAAGGACCATGAGGACTGTATTGATTACTTAGCTTTGTTTTGTGAAAGAATTCGAACAAAGGGCAGCGTTCCTCCAAGTGGAACCGGTGGTACCCGTGGCTTACCTGGAAATACTTAGCGATGGTTCTCTGTGCTTAACACCTCCTGGTTGTGGCTTCTAGAAGTACGTAGAAGAGCTACATGATAATTCATAAAAATCTCTGTTTAGCACATGTAGTTGTTTGGGTTTTTTTTTCCCCTCCTAAGAATCTATATTTTATTCATAGCATCAAAAATAGTTGTACCTTTTCTTCGCTTTCAGTCAAAGAAGTCTGGCCGAGATCACAGAACTGATCCACACTGCCTTCCTGGTGCATCGTGGCATAGTGAATATTGGTGAGCTCAAGTCCTGCGACGGTCCGCTGAAGGATATGCAGTTTGGAAATAAAATGGCTGTTTTGAGTGGAGATTTTCTTCTAGCAAATGCTTGCACAAGCCTTGCGCAGTTGCAGAATACCAAGGTAAAAAGAAAAAAATTCTTCTACTGCCAGAGCAAGTAACTATTAGTGACTGTTCCAAAAGAGAGGGCCTTTAAAAAATAAGCAGTTATGGTATGTGTGTATATATGGAGCATCCTTTAAAAATCAGCATACTTACATTGTAACTGTAGATGGATTCACAGGCGGCTGCTGCTGCTGTGAATGTGTTTGCCATTGTCCTATAGAATTACTGTGGTGAGGCCTTTAGTATACATTCTAAAGCACTGTAGTATTGGATGAGGGGTTATTTTGATGAATTTAACGTATATGTGGTGGCATCCTCATGGCATGTTGGACTACACCACCCCTGGCATGCTGCCAGCTGAAGACATATTTGGTTTGTTGTTTTATTACCTTGTGCTTTGTGAAAGGTTTGTCTGTCTTATGGAATTCTTGGGCAAAAAGGCTTCATTTCTTTGTCTACACAGCACTCAGGTGACTTTTTAGTCTTAATAAAATTATTTTATAAGGCATTTGTATGCCCCTGAGTATTGGATTGCCCTATTAACGTGGATGTACTGGCTTCTAAAGGGCAGCTGCAATCCAGCTGCTCAGCCAAGCTGTTTGAAACTTTACAGGGAAATGTTTTTCATGAAAAACAAATTGTATATGTATATATGTGATCTTAGAAAATGAGACTGATGGAGACCTTAAGAGATCATCTCTCTAGTTGGTTCTTTTCCTCAGACAGGATCAGCTACACCAAATCATTCTTGACATGTGTTTGTCTAGCTTGTTCTTAAAACCTCCCATGGTGGAGGGAGAGTCCTGGGCATCCCTGTGCCAGTCCCTAACCACGTGTGTGGCTGGAGAGTTTAATGTGCTGTTCTAGTGGTAACAGAAAACAATTCTTTTTTGCAGGGATACTTTTATATGTCTGAAGATTGCTGCCGTATCATAATGTAAAATAAATGTTTGTCATGCATGCAGTTGTCAATAATCAACATAGTTTCAATCCTGAGCTTAAGGAGTCTATTGTTTTTTAGATTCTCATGCTAAAGCTCCTCGTGATGGTAGTTGAGTATTTCAGTACCGCTTTGATCATGAGTGTGACAGTTTCTCTCAAAAGTGGTGTCATTTTGTAGTATAGAGCTGAGATTCAAGAGAAGAGACAGAAAATTAGATGTCAATCTGCTGGAATAGTGAATTAAGCCATTATGGTGATAACTGGTAGTACGTATTAAAAAAAAAAGTTTTAAATAATGTAAAATTTTAGTCATACCATAACCAAAATGGGGTGCAATTGATTTTATTAATTATTGTTGATTTGTATCTGTTCATGGTTTTTTTTAGCACTGTGTAAAATTGTCAAGACAGACCAAAGGATTTAACCCTACGTCAATTTTTTGTTTCAACATAAGAGGAAACTTTTATAAAATGTAGCACCTATTACTTTGCATTCAGTACATCATTAAGTATTGCAGCAGCAATGTATAATCCCTAAAGACTTGCCAGGAAACAAGCCTACAGTGAAATGAAGCACAAGTGCAAAGAAATACTTTTTTTTTTTTAAAGCAACCATTATACTGCATGTCGGAAAAATCTGCCAAAACATTTTAGCACTTTTTTTTCATTTTTCTGACATCTAAATACTTTCATAGCTTCTACATACGATAAGTGGGATGCCATTATGGAAACTGATTGACTTAGTAAATTATTCTTTTTCATACGTCTAACCCTACTAGCAAAGTTAGAAAAATTGAAGTACAAACTATAGAAATCTCTTGACAGGTGCAATGATTTAAACATACTGTATTTATTCTTTTGTAAATGATGACTTTTCAAATCTGGCATCTGTTTTTCAGCAGTGTGAAATAACTGTGACTTTTTTCCTCATAATGTTTTGTTTTCTTTGATGTAAAAAGTAAGAACCACAGTGCTCCTTCCTTGCTGGCATTTATTTGGTAGCTCAGCAAATTGGCTAATGAAGTGAGCAGCATTATATCATACGTGGTACTGACCATGGTAGGCTATCACCTCCATAGACATGCATAGCTGTTGTATAGACTAGAATTTAAACTAAAAGGGGTTTTAACATTGACTGAAACCACTGCTACCAAGATAATTTTATTGTGCTGTTAAACTCTTGTCTGAGCTTATGTATGATGCATTTATCTCTGTGCTTCTCTCGGGGCTAACAATTAGATGTGAAATTCTGTATTCATAATGAAATGCAGAGCTATTTTATAATTGCCAAGGGTAAAATTAGCAAAGTCAATTATTTTCCCTTAGGCTTTTCCCTGTAGATATTAAAAGGCTGCAAGGTAATTGCCTTAGGTAACACTTTGATTTTTAAATAACATTAAATATAGGAATTGTTGTTGTTAATTCGTAGTAATTTTCCTCTTCTTGCTACTGTTGTAGAATATAACTGTAATGGTGTTAACAAGATTCAAGGCTCAGGGTTTGTGTTTTTTGGGGTTTCTTTTAAACTAGTGCTCATACTTTTCATATATTTGCTAAAGTTATGCAAAAGAAGGGCTGGGGGTTGTTTTTTTTTTAATATCTGAGGTACAAGGAGTCTAGATTTCTTGAAATGTCAGTTAGGAAGCCTCCTGTTAGAATACTTCATAATAGCACAACTGCAGAATTTATCTAAAATTTTGGTTTTTGAACAATAATTCAGAAGAAAGCATTCTCATTTTCTACTTTGTGAAATTATGAGACATTAATTATGATTACAAAGTTGGTATTGACTGAGGCTTAAAATGGAGTACTGAAGGGCAGATGCAACTGCATGCTACATTTTTTGTAATCATGGCAAAGTCCTACTTTTCAGATAATAACTGTTTAAAATTAACAGTAATTCTTCAAAAAACTTCTACATCTACAAAGCATTAGGTTGGTCAGATCACATGTATTTTCAACTCTTTTGTACATTCATGTTAACTTTTTGATCACCTTATATAAACTATCCTTTTTTTTGGTCTACTTTGTATTTTGGATGGTGGCTTTTCTTGGCCTGCTGATTGCAGTGATAAATTATATTGTTGATTGAAGATAATACAGATATAACCTTACTTCAGAACTGCATCCTGTAGTAGATTGGACATTGCTAATCCATGGATGTTATAAGGGAATTGACCCCCAAAAGGAATTGGGTTGGGATCTTTTAGTATTTGGTGTATCAGCAGTGGGTTGAGGAATGGTGAGCCTTTGACAAGGAAGGGCATGATTGGTTTTTGCTGCTTAAACACCACACTAATGCCTGGTAATGTGCTGATTTATTGGATTGGGGTGTGTTTATATGGGATGATGGGGTTATTTTGATAGGTCTTCTCATTTTGAGGTTGCAGTGTTTTGATACTAGGATTGTGATAAGATATTTGTAAAAGTTGTCATAAACATGTAGATGTGGGAGAGATGGAAAAGTAAATTATGTTTTCCTAACAAAATAAGGTACCTCTCAGCTATCTTGTGGGATATGTGACCATATGCAGTTTTAAATAAATATGTGAATAAATTATTAAGGAATGTAAAAGGATATGTTTAAGGGTTAGTTCTTTGTTGCCATCTAAAGGTAATATATCTTTAACATTTGTTATCATGGGAGCATGGGAACTTCACATTAAATATGGGAAGTTCCTTCTAAATATGAGAAAAAACTTCTTTATTTTGAGGGTGACAGAGCACTGGAACAGGCTGCCCAGGGAGGTTGTGGAGTCTCCTTCTCTGGAGATATTCAAAACCCGCCTGGACACGACCCTGTGCAAGATGTTCTAGGGGAACCTGCTTTGGCAGAGGGTTGGACAAGATGATCTCCAGGGGTCCCTTCCAACCCCAACCATTCTGTGATTCTGTGATTCTGTCTCACTTTGCCTAGCCAAGGATGCGGGGATGAAAGTGCTAACAGCAAGTTTTGTTGCATTGAAAGTGCTTCTTTGACTGAGGTAGCAAAAAGTGTTAGTTTTGTCTTTGATTTCTGCTTAAGTAACTTTCGCTTCCTGTAATATTTTTAGGGTGGAGTTCAGATGCAAATGTAGCAAAAGTAGGAAGCATTAATTGGCATTTTTGTCACCTGTCAGCCAGATACATGATATGGACATTTTAGCACAAGTGATGTGTAAATATTGACCACGATATTATCAAATAATGTGCTTTTTCAGGGTATATCACAGATAAGTTGAAGAAACTTGTTGCAGCATTAAAGCTGGAGCCTTCTAGAGCATCTGAATCATCAGTTGTCTTATGAAACTATGGAGAGGGGGCATAAAAGATGCAGTTGTGACCGGTTCTGATCCTCCCCCACTCCAAAGACAGTGATCCATAAAACTTCTGAAGGATGAAATGATGCATTTTAGTACAATGCCTACTGTAATGTGCTGATGACTAAAGAAAATGATAGAATAATCTGTAAATTCGTGGCTTGCAACTCCATAAACTGATAGGAAGGCGTCCATTTGTATTTAAAAAAACCCACAAACAAACCAACCAACCAAACCCAAACCACCAGTAAACAACATATCCAAAACAAAAAATGAAAAGCCCTAAAAGAGAAGGAAAAAAAAAAGAAAGCCTAGCCCAAAACCCTGAAAGACATGTAATGGTAGTGTTCTCTATAGTTCCTACTGAAATCTTAAAAATTACTCTGTTTTTCCCCACTGTAATTCAGTGAGCTCTTCTTGGAATGATTAAACTGTTCACAGAAGCACTTCAAAATCTGCAGCCTGAAAACCTGGAATTGAATTTAAGAATCTTGTCTGTCAATGCAGAGCTCTGCCAGAAGACCACATTATAGAGCATTGTTTTATTAAGCATTATTTCTTTATAAATAAACAGTAGCACAGATGTAGTACTTATATAGTGGATGCATTTCCTTATGTTAAGTTTATGTATTCCTAAAGGCATAAATGTGTTGTTTACAAAATAGGCCTTGTGTTTGCATAAACATCAACAAGTTATTCATGTAAGTCTTCTTAAGTCTTCCTGTTGCAACAATCTTGAATGTACACTGTGCTTCATAAAAGAACTGTTTATCTTGAACTATAGTTTCTACTTCTGTTGCATCAGTTGTGGTCCTATGGGGAAGGCTGAGTTTTGAACTTGAGCAACTTGGTTCCTTACTGATCAGTGAAGGATATAGAGAGTATCCCCTTTCTGGAATTATGCCAGTTGCCCTTTCGATGTAAATTGACGTTTTTGAGAATTGACAGACAAGTCAGCTAGAATCTACAATTTTAATTTTTAAATGTCATTTAAGAAAGGTAGTACTTGTATCAGGCTTTTTCTTTTCCTATATGATGTCAAGAGAAGAACATAAACTTTTCAAAAAATATTTTAAGTATTAAAACAATGAAAAATCATGGATTGGCTAAAGAAATGATTCCCAGGATCAGTGGCAGTTTTCTGGTCCTCTCTTCAAAACTGAAAACCTATTCTAAAGAACATGAAGAATGCATACCATCAAGAATCCTGTAAGAAATATCCTTTTTAAAAGGAAATGTCTTGTTGACTATGTAAAGGCAGCCATTAGCAGCCACTGACTTGTAATAGGTCCAAATTACTGTCCCTCAGAACAGCGTTTTTCATTTTGTTTGAGGAGAGTAGAAGCTGCTTCTTGGTAAACGTAGTTGTAAGATGAGTTGTTTTCAGAGCAATGAAAGTTATTTTGAAAGAGCTACTCTTCATTGTTTATTTCTTGTAAAATATAATGTAAATATACTTAGAGGGTATTTATGGTTAAGATTCTCTCCCCGATAAGACCCTTAATCTGAATTTTCCTTCTGAGATTCATTAGCTCTATAGAATCATAGAACTGTTTTGGTTGGAAAGGACCTTTAAGATCATCAAGTCCAACCATTTTAACCTATCACTGCCAAGTCCACCACTAAACCATGTCCCTAAGCACCACATCTACACGTCTTTTCAATACTTCCAGGGATGGTGACTCCATCACTTCCCTGGGCAGCCTGTTCCAATGCTTGACAACCCTTTCGGTGAAGAAGTTTTTTGTGATATCCAATCTAAACTTCCCCTGGCGCAACTTGAGGCAGTTTCCTCTCATCCTATAATTTGTTACTTGGGAGAAGAGATCAGCACCCACCCCGCTACAACCTCCTTTCAGGTAGTTGTAGAGAGTGATAAGGTGTCCCCTCAGCCTCCTTTTCTCCAAACTAAACAACCCCAGTTCCCTCAGCTGCTCCTCATAAGACTTGTGCTTTAGACCCTTCACCAGCTTTGTTGCCCTTCTTTGGACTTGGCTTCAGAACCTCAATGTCTTTCTTGTAGTGAGGGGCCCAAAACTGAACACAGTATTTGAGGTATGGCCTCACCAGTGCCAAGTACAGGGGGAGTACATCATTATGATTCGTATGTAATTATGGATCAATTCTTAAGAAAATTTGTTTTAATAATTATTTTTAGGGTGCACCAAAATTTACTAATTTGCATCCATTTCTGAGAGGTAAGTTTGGTTTTAGTTTACCGTAAAGTGAAACATAAGAGGTTGCAATTCAAACAAACTTTATGTCTATTTAATGGACATTTATTGGTTTTTCTGCCCAATGTTCTCAAACACTTGATTTTTAATAAGAAGATTTTGTTACTAAAGTTTTGTTGACAGTCATGTGAAGTTCCTTTGGTAGCAAAAAGGCACTCTTTATAATAGCTGATGAAAGTATTTAAGCATTAGGGAAAAAAAAATCCTGTATGTTAAAGATAAAAGATGAAAATCTGTTGGAATCAGTACTTGGTAATCAAATTTTTCCCACACTACTGCCTTAAAACTTTTGTCTAGGGTTTCTGCTGTCATTAGTGGTAACAGTTCTTGTGATGATGGTGATAAAATTGTAGAATGATGCTAGTGAATCTCCAGATTACTGCATTGTGCTCTTCCCATTGCCCCTTTCTGTGCTTGTGTCAGTGGAACAGTTCCTTAGCAAGTGCATCATTTGCCTTTGTTTTCAAGAAATAAATTTATAGCGCCTAAAATAACACCTGAGCAAATGTAGCATTCAGTTTTCTGAATCTTTTATAGATTTTTTTTTTCTATTTCACTTTTGCTGTCTATAATTGGTAATATAATTAAATATTTGTAAAATTTCATTATCTTAATGGCTGCGGTTGTATGTTTGAAAAGTAATCTTTTAGAGAAGTTAAATTAGAGGATTACATGACACAGCTTATTAATTTATTAATTAATTGAAATTCTAAAAATTAGACTTAATCTGTAATTGTGGTAATAGGTTAGAAAGAGTGTCGTTTTTGATGTCTAAGAGTTCTATTGCATTGCAGTGAATGTTGGTTTTGAGATTACAACCACTTAACTTTGTTTTGATTTCTAATCGGTGCATTCCTTAAGTAGGTCTATCCTTTACCTTAGTGGTCTTTTGCACCTGTACTGGTTTTTAAAGCTAATGCTTATGTTAAGCTTTCCCAAAGCTAGACTCCGCTGGGGTTAGTATAGGTCTGTATTGAAAGAGTTTATTTTTCTGTAATTCTTGACTATGGCACTGTTGGAAAATTTTACGTTTAGATTTCAGTCTGTTTTCTGTCCTCCCGCTTCTGCATGAAAAAATAGTTTTAAAAAAAGAAAAATATAGGAAAAAAGAGTGATTTCTGCCACTTCCCCTATGGACGTGTGACTTATAACCAGTGCCTTGTAGCAGAATGACTGCTGCAGAACATGGAAGGACTGAGACTGAGACTGATATCACAATACGTAGTCAGAGGTATCACTGTGAATCATCAAGTCTAAGATTGAAGCTCTTTCCCAAAAATATACTGCAAGAGTATTTTGAAAGTATTAAGGCATGGAGCTATCGAGAACAGAATTGTGAGTGTTTGAGATTCTGTCTCAATGCTACATTGACTGAGCAAGTAACAGTCTCGGGAAAAAGTTATCCGCTGAGTTCTGATGACTTCTCAGTAGACTACTAAAGATTTTCATATTGGTTTGCACAAAGTCCATTTAATGTTCTTGCCTCTGAGTTGTTTCACTAACGATTTCCTCAACTTGGATCTGAATTTGCTGTCCTCATAGTAGCATAGTAGCTTCTCTGCTCTGCCCAGCAGGCCAAAGTCAGTGTTTACTGCTTGAGTTCCTGAACCGAATACCTGTCGTTATTCCAGGTAAATATTGCCCTTCTCAGAGGTAAATCACACAGCTACTTCTAACATGTGGTTAAGTAAGTAGTTATTTTTCTGATAGAACTCCTGTATGCCTCATTCTAATTAAGAGAATGGTCTGGAAAAAACTAATATGCTATCTATACATGAAAAAAGAGGGCTTTTAAGAGATGACTGTTGAGCATCAATGAAGAAGAAAGTGAAAACTGATTTGAAGAAACTGAAAAAGAAGCTGATTTTCTTGAGAGGAAAGTCAGAGGTCATTCAAGATCTCAACATAATTGCTACACCTGGGAAATACGTTCTGGATAGTTGGGGTAGCAGTGTCTGTCCCTCAGTTGTTTGGTCCCTTAATGTATGACACTGAATTGGCTGTTGTCTAGGGGTGAAGACAAACGGCTTAGGAGTCAAAAATATTTTCAGGCTTTGAGATATATATATATATATATATATATGCGCGCATATCGTGTATGTGTACATGTATGTGTGTGTATATATATATCTATAAAAATCAATTTCATGGAATGTTAAGGCCAAATTATGGGAGAAGGGGTTTTATTATATTTTTTTAAAAGGCGAACCCCCTCACTTTTCAAAGAAGAAATTGCCTTTCAAAGATTTGAGGCAAACATTAAAAAGTGGCTATATTTGATATTTCCTTAACTGTTAACAAGAAGCTGTATCCAAGATGTTGATTCCTGCCAGAATATGTAGGAAATGGATATTCAAAAGAAAACAAAATTTATGCTAAGAAATTGAAGTAATGAAAACTCGTGGGTATGTGATGTTTTATTCTGCATGAGACGCACACTGTAAAATAGAACTCTCGAGCCAGCAGTTCTGCTACTTCATTCACCACCTACTTAGAATAGGTATTGCCACTGTCCAGGTTTCTTGAAGCAGAGATCTTCATTACAGCTCTTTCTTTCACAGCCATGAATAATCATCACGGGGGAATTCATTGCTAAATAGCTTTAGCTCATACACAAATTATAAAATGAAAATGAATTTTCATGAAGTTGCAGAAGGTGATGTCCTTTGCGATATTTGCGATGCCAACTTTATTCTTTTTATAGCTGAAACAGTGGAAGATCACAAGTTCTGTTTTCTTGGCTTTATTTAAAGTCTGTTTCTTAAAGATAGTAAGATTCATATTGAGAGTGCATAGTAGAATAAAAAACAATCAAATCTGTTTCTGGTGAAATACTGTCTTAGCAATATTATCTCAAACAGACTTTTTTTTTTTTTTGAGTGAGGACTTAATACATATTAACATCCATCTTTGGGTGGGTGGAATTTTGGGACGTGTTTGGTTCTAGAGGTGGTCTTTCATGACAAGGTGGTTAATAAACAACTTTGCAGAAAGACTGGAGGTCACAGTGGTTAGTATATAGTCAACTGTCCACCTGGAGTACAACTGCAACAGAGAATACACTTTTTGAAACTGCATATAGTTTTTTTGTGATGATTCAGTTGCAATTCAAAGCTGTTAGCAATAGTGATAACAATCTAAAATTTGTCTGGATGGCCTTTCTTAGTCTCCCAAGAACTTAACTGTTTGTAGAAGGGAAATCTCTTCCCAGTTCAATCAGAAAACTTAACCGTTCCCTGAGAGAGTATTTGTCACCAGCTTTGTAGCCTTGGTTTTAACATTTCAAAGATGAGAAAAGTTATTGTTACTGGTGATGCTGGTGTGAGTATGCAAAATCAGCTGTTGTCCTCCTCCACCAGATGCTGGTATCACAGAATGGTTGAGGTTGGAAGGGACTTCTAGAGATCATCTAATCCAAACACCCTGCTCAAGCAGGGTCAGCTAGAGCAGGTTGCACAGGACCATGTCCAGATGGCTTTTAAATATCTCCACAGATTGAGACTTCACAACCCCTTTGGGCAGCCTCTTCTATTGTTTAATGCCCTCACAGTAAAGTGTTTTCATGTGTCCAGATGGAATTTCATGTTTTAATTTGTGCCCATTGCTTCATCCTGTCAGTGGGCACCACTGAGAAGAACTTGGCTCCCTCTTCTTCGTTCCTTCCCAGCAGGTTTTATACACATTGTACTACTAGGAGAGGTTAAAATATATGTGTCTTGTAAATAGGATGATAGATTATGTATCCTCCCCTCTTTTTGCACTGTTGTAAAGCTCATCTTTAAAATGAACCTTCCCAGGGTCAAATTTTTAGTAAAAGTGCCTTTACTTCTGGAATGACTTCAGTGCAATAATATAGTGCATAAAATTATGGCCGTAATGTAGATGAGTTAATTGTGTTTTTAAACAAAACATTGAGGTATTTGACATCTTGTTGGCCAGCAAGAAGACTGAATCTTTGGATGGACTGGAACTGGTTGTTAATATTAGTGTTTTGAATTTCAGCAGCCTTTCACTTGGAGTCTAGAATCTGATTGCTGCTACTCCTGGTACAGCAGTTTGTTGATTTGCTAGATTAATAAACATCTACGGCTTCATTTAGTTGATTCCATCTGTCAGATGCTAAATGGTATTACTTCTGATTCACATTTATTCAGATAGTCTGTGCAAAATAGTTAATACCACTTGCAGGTATAATTTCTGTCAAATCGGAGCTGATCAGATTTTTTTTTTTATTCCGTTTAATCTGCAATTCATTTGTGAACATATCCCAGTTTAATGGTTGTCTGCACCAGTATGGCTGGGAATAGTGTTTTATAGCCACGTTCTTCTGCGTCATTTATTGATGAGGAGGGTTTATAGCTGCAGAACCCTGTAGTCACAATACCTTCTTTGTTCACTGTTTTATATAGAAGAAAGATGTGTAATGAAATTACCCCATCCAGAACGGTCAAGCAGAAGAAATCACTTCTCTAACCTGAGTCACTCATCAACAGTTGTTTGAGTGCTTTAGTGCAAAGATCTGCATTGGATCTGCAAAGGTATTGATATACTGTGTAAGGTACCACGTGGAGATAGAGAACGGAAAACAATATTTCTCCTGTTGGTTATATTATTGTTAGGGAAAATGACTGAATTATGCACTAAAAGTCCTTATAGTAGTGAAAACCCCTTCTGTGGATAGTGTTGCATCAGCATAAAAAGGGTAACTTAACTCTATTGAAAATCCTTAAGGTAGACTGACCTTAAGGCAGGTATTTGACAATACTAACAATATTCAAATTGACTGCTGCAGATTAGTTTGAAGGATTTTTTTTACGTCTAGGAAGTACCTTTTCATCAAGTAGTGGGTTTGGGCGACGTTTTTACATTGCACATCGTGTTTTGCTACTAATTCATTAACGGAGTGAAGAAAACCATAAATGTGTTTTCGAAGAGCATTTAAAACCTTCTAGAAAGCAAATCACTGTGAGGAGTCCTTTCTGTGTATTTCAACTAAGAGAGGGACAGCTTCAAAAAATAATAAAGCTCAAGATTATTTCAAATAGTAAATCCAATAGGATTCAATAAACATTACATTAAAAAAAATTCTGTAGGCTGGCACACTTAGTTACCTGTATGACTAATGATGTTTGAGGAGATTGCCAGGAAAGAAAATTGAATTCCAGTGTTCTTGGAACTCCTTAGAGTTTTTGTTTCCCCCCCCCCACACACACTTTTTTTTTAGGTATTACTGAACAATCAAAATCCAATTTGAGCTGTTTACCGAGTTCCATCTTTAGCTTCCTAGTGTTGCAATGTTTCTGTGTCAAATGCAGGAGTATATTTAATTTTAAGAACTTTCTGTGTAATTTTTAAGTGTGGAAATATTTCCAAAAATTAAGACTTATTTGGGGAGGGAAGTCAAATGCAAGTTGAGGGAACTTTTATCTGTATATTTAATGTTTCCTGACTCTCTAATTTTCTTCTTTACTGGTATGGAGAAGTCTTGCTACATTTTCAAGTCTACGCATCAGCAGTAAGGAGTAGGGTCTGTCATAGCAGATGTGTGAGGAAGGGGTATTGTTTCAACACTAAGAAAGGAAGGAATTACTTGTGGTCCTTCTTGAAAGGAATTTGGCAAAGCTAAAGAATTTTGTCAAATAGAAATTGGGAAAGATGAGGAACAAAGTTATATCCGTTGCTGTGTTCTTCCTAGTGCTATTTCCTGTCTTCCCACAAGAGCTTCATCCTTCCTTGATGTTCCCCTTGAAAATATCTGGTGGAGTCTGCGGAGACACTGTATTACTACTCTGAAATAGAGTGATCTGTGTAATCAATTCCATTTCAGCTGCTGAATTTAAAATAAAACCACCACACATTGAGTGGAGCTCAAATTCATTCCTTTTTTTAACCTAGAATGAAAAACAGGAAAAAAATACATATGTAGTGTTATGTTGCAGTGAACTTTAAACAAAATATTTCGAAGACAAGTAAAGGGAACAAAGTGCTTGAGTTGCTAAACTGATGGCAGCAATGTCTTCTTTTCATCCAGGGTGTTTAGAAATCTCGTGAAGGATGAGTGGGGCCCAGAATCCATTTTTTTTACTGTGCTTGAAGGAGTCTGAATCGTATCTTCTAACTTGGAAGAAAGTGTTCTACCAAAATGTCTTATATTTTGTGATTACCCTACAGTCCTTCTAGCTTTAAAGTTTCACTTTAAATAAAATACACAGCTTTTTTTTATAGACAGAGCTGTATTTCCCAAGGCGGTCAACTGCAAGCAAGAACCGGGCTGCTGTACCCGTGACAGTGAATGCATGGCCCTATTCTGTGTCGTCACATATGCAGAATGCTTTGGGAATTCTGAACCCTGAATTATCTTATAGATGGGTCCTTAGTAAACTACCTGAAAGATTTAGTCTGATTTCTGGAAAAGGAAGGAGGAAAGTCAATGTGTGGTTGGTTGAACGTCCTGAGTAATTTTCTGAACCGCTAAGAAAATTACCACTGTTCTATTTCTCCAATCAATATTTAGAAAATCTGAGCTTGAGAAACTAGACTCAAAGTAAATGTGAAGAACCTTGAAGGACTAAAGCTGTGCATTTTTGACAAATAAGTTACCAGAAAAGGGCGAATTAAGTTTCACCTAACTTCTGATCTTCAAACCTACAGAGCTCTTCTGTCATTGAAACGTAGCACAGGCTTCTGGACTATTTCATATTTGCATAAATCGGAGAGGTCAGAGCATCAGTTCTGTCTTGCTGTGGAATCAGCAGTCATGTGCTTGTGTCCAGAATTTACATCATGTTATACACTTAGTCTGCCTAAAAAGTAGGAGAGATTTTAGCTTTAACAATCCATCTCTTCCCTGTGTTCATTGTAAATTGATGGCCTTTGTGTTGACCTTTTAAAAGCAAAAGAGACCACATCTCTACAAAAGGTGTTGGAGTAGTACCTCCTTAGGAAAAGAAAAAACCCAAACCCTTGCAGAACATGTGTTTAAAGGGCTTGAAAATATTTGCATGAGCTTTTACTTGTCAGCTGCAGAGTGGAAAATGAAAAATAGAGTGGAAGTTTGTTTTATTTCAATATGATGTTACTCCTGCTCATCCCAAGTATGTAAGAGGGACCAGGCTCCTCAAAAATGTGTAGAGGAGTGGAAAAATAGTGGGAAGGGAGATTATGAATAGGCTGCCTTTGGTCTATTCTGAGTCGCTGCTGTTTTCAAGCACTAATTCTGGCAGTTCTTTCTTTGCTTTCCCCATCTTTGAACTTGTTTAAAATAGAGCTCAACCTTCAAATCAGAAGAGAAGAAAAGCAGTTGGGAGCACTTGATTTTTCGTCTACCTTTCCTACTCTTCAAACTTGCTTCTCAGAAATGTCGTCAAGTGGAACAGGGCACTGGTCAAAGCAGAAAGGCACCGATGAGAATAGAGACAACTTGGATACTGTTTTCTCCTCTTCCACTGTCATGCTGCATGATTTTGGGGAAAAATCTGTTCCCTGTCACTGTGTTCCCCTTACATAAAACAGGAGGAAATAAGTTTTACAGTAGATGTTGATTGCTTTCCATTTTCTGATGAAAAGTGCTGCATAAGAACTAGTCAGTGTATTATTGGCTGTGTGAATACTACTGAATCTGTAATAATTTTTCTTCCTCTATGTCAGTTTGGGATACAGAGGAAAATTACCTGGTTTCCTCATTTTTCATTGCTTTCCCCAGTGCTCAGGACCCCAGGCCACTGATGTTATGCAGCAGATGCTTTTCATAGATCGGATTAAGGGCTGATGAAGTAACAGAGCCTCATGCAAGCATCCCACTGTGCTCTTGAAACTGAAATTTCATTCCCGGTAGTGATCTATATGGCCTTGCATTTACCTTAGAAAAATAATATTTAAACAAAAAAAAAGGAGATATTTGGAAAGAAGGGAGGTAATATTAATACTAAATTTTTGCTAACATATAGTGTTCAATATGTCACTAAAGGCCTAATGGTATTTAATATAAGGATTCTTCTAATTAGTGGATGTATAATTCTCCTAAGACGTTCTATAAACTATAAGAGGAAGAGGTACAATTGTTCACAAATGTTTCACCAAGATTGTTTTAAGTCAGTTAAAATTGCCTTTGAGAGTAGAGTTGCACTAAAAAGCGAGAGGAGAGATGGAAAAAAGAAACCCCAAAACAGGGTCCTGCTCAGTCTAGAGTTTCAGGCGAGAGAGGAAAAGGTCTAGTTATCCAGAGCCAGATGCATTGTTAAAAGTTCATACTATCACTTTGACATTTAGAGTAGGACTCAGTGTCTTTGTAAATTCCTCTTCGTATTACCAGTGTAGGTCTCTGAGCTCAAACCATTTCACAAACCATAACATTTTTTAGTGAGTGATTGATCTGTATTATGTGTCCTAGCCATCAGAAGAATCTTGGGATGTTGCTTGTATAAACTGTAATACAATCTGATCCTGGGCATTTAGTTACAGACTTTCATAGACCTATTGGCGATACTCAATCCTCCTGGATTTGGGAATAGGGCTTATCTGATACCTTAAAAAAAAGGGGGGGGGGGTAGAAAAAAAAGGGGGGGTGGGAAGACCCTTATTTTCTCTGTTCCCCACTTAAATAACTCAACACATCTGGTAACACTGTAGGATCATTGTCCTTTCAGTTCTTCTGCAGCTCATATTGCTACAATATTTCTTCGGTATTGAGTTTCCTAAAGGGCAATGTGATTTTTTTTTTTTCCAGGCTGTTTTTATAGGTCTTGCAAATTAACCCATATGCATTGCAAGAAAAAACATGACTTTAAATCAGCACCATTTCTAAAGTTAGCGCTTGCTCTGTGTATATGAATATGTATATGAACCAGTGTTTAAAAAAAAGAAAACACACAACCTTTTTGCTAGTACTCAAAACTAGCATACAAATGTGGTTTTATTATCAAATAAAGTACACCTAAATGTTAAAATACCTTTCTGTTAGGGGTTTTATCATTTGACTTCTTGTCTTCACTTACAAGAATGATAAAAATTGAAACTAAATCTTTTAATTCAATAAGAACTATGTTGAATTTTAGGAAGTAAAAAGAGGAATCAGATATAGGCTCATATGCATAGGAAATTAAACGTTCAAGAAATTAAAACTTTGTGAGCAACTAAAGGGGTAGCCTTAAGGTGTGCTTACTTGAAATGCCTGCATTTAATTTTACAATAAATCGTGAGTGTTTTGTTCCAATTAACACAGTTCATGTGCACGAGTTTAAATTGTACAGTAGTTCCAGGGAGACCGTGGACTGCTTGTTTTACATTCTGGATCAAGTTCAGATTTTTAGGCTTCGCTTGAATAAAATAAAAAGTCTGAACCCTGAAGATAATACAGATTGATAAATCTGATTTAAACATTCCCGTGTTGCAGACTTTCGGTGTATGTGGTACAGCTGAGCCTCAGGCCATGCACTAAATACATCCACAGTGCATTCCCAGGGCACTCGAATACCAAATGATCACATTTGAAAGGTTACCTTTCTATGGATTCTGACTTTTCTGTATTAGCCACAAAGATTAGAATTTTAACAGCTCCCAATGAGAGGTATTGTGAAGTATTTACTTGGCAGGAAAAAAAAACAAAACAAAACAAAACAAAGCCCAGATGAGGTACTGTCTCATATTCATGAACTGGGATTTATTAGTTCGGTGAACGTCCTTGTGAGAATACACTCCATAGTTCACACTTCAGGAAAAAAAAAAAAAGAAGTCTTGTTTTCATTTGTATTAACTTAAAACTTTGATAGAAGAGTTAGTGTAGCAGAGGCTTTAGCAGAGAGACGGGATCATGCTTGTGCAGAATATATCCCAGTAAATCCTGCAGTCTTTCACAACTAGCCTTCTGCAAGGAAAGTTATGATCGTTTATCTCTGGAAATCTGGCAGTAGCTTTGTTAGTAAGTTTGGTGATAATTAGAGATGTAAGGCTTTTTCTCCTTTTCTTTTACAGGTTGTGGAACTCATTTCAAGTGCTATTGGTGACTTAGTTCAAGGTGTATATTATGAAAACTCAAAATTATCTGAGGTAAGAATTTCAGTAGTTTTACATACCCAAGAAGTTTGGTGATATTAATGTGTGACTACAATAAATGTGATGACTTTCTAATCTGTTTAAAAGCAGGAGGGAGAGGGAGGAAGAGAATTAGCTGTAGTCCCAGTGAGTTTCAGCAGTAACATTGTTGTGACACCTGTGAACTCTCATGGAAGTTTCTAGAAATGCTCAAGGAGGGACTATTTTATTTCTGTGAGTGCTTAATAAAATAATATCATGTGTTATTACCAGGGGCTGTAGACATGTCTTACTTATGGGCTTTGCAAACACTTCCAGAGGTTTCTAGTCAAGGTTCTGTGTGAGGCATTTATTACAATATTGTCAACATCATTAATATTTACATGTTAAATCTCTCATTCCCAAGCCCAAAGATGTTTACAAAATGCTTCATCCCAGACTTCTATCAGGTCCTTTCTTCTTCTGAGTGTTCACCTTTTGATAGTTTAAACATCAGTTTTGTCCTGAAGCGGTAGGAGGGTAGAACTGTACTCTTCTCCACCAAAAGTCACCTTGCACACATTGCAGGAGTCGACATGGGCAAAGGCAGCGGCTGCCAGCATTTCACACCAAATGATCTTATATTTCTTCAATGGCAGTTACAGACGTACTGTGTTATTGTTCGGCAAGAACTGTAATGAAAATTGGTCAAATTAGATCTAGGTATTTTTGTCTTTACTAGAATTCTTAAGGCAACTTGTAGAGACACTTCGTGAAGTAGGCTTTCTTGGGCAGGATGTTGGAGCAAAAAAGAGTTCTTTCTTTCATTTGCTATGACTGTATCTTAACACATGCAAAAAACGGTAATTTAAAGTTGCCATGACTTCTACAGGCTTTATGATAGCAAGTTCTCACTGTATGGGAATGATGAGCAGTGTGTATATGGAATATCTATCTTGAAATCCACAGAGGTAGATAGATTTAGCAACGTTGTCTCATGTGCCTAGTTTGCCTCAGAGACCTGCATCTTAATGTTCAGTAGGTGAAATGGCTTGAAGATTGCAGAAATATATGAATTCATTTGTATTTGTTGTGTATTTAGATTGCAGCTCTGGTTTACTGTTGTCGTGTTGTAGTATGTAGCAAAATTAATACCATAGTGGAAGCCCTGATCACATGGGTTACCACTACAGGAGATACCTGCACTGGTGGCTGTGCACCAGCCAAACCACAGTGGGTGAGCAGAGACTATCAAGCTGTGGAAGTGCCGTCAGCTAACTGTGGCTGGTCCCTGGAGGGAGGGTGCTGCTGCACCCAGTGACTCCATTGGTCAGTATCTGTCTCTCCTGCTCTACAGCAGCAAAGGCATCACTAAAACTAACCTCATTTGAGCTTATCCCTCTCATTTTGTTTGAAACAAGTTAGGTAAGTGGCGATCACGCTGATGAGCTGAGCTCTTCCCTTGGAGGAAGGAGAGCCTCTAGCAGGAAAGCGATAATGGCATGCTCAGAAGATGCCTGGGGCCGCGGGCTCGCCAGGCAGCGTGGCAGAGATGACCTGTGCAGAACCATCCTCTGGCACCTCTCAGGAGGGGACCTTGGATGGAAGCGTGGCAGCGATGCGATGTTGGGAACTTGGCGGTCCTTCTGCACCTGCTGTGTTAACCCGTGGATAAACAGACTGCAGCCTTCAGGGTTGCTCCAAACTACTGTGCTCAGGGTTATATGTTAAAATAGATGATGGTTTTGAGATTTTTGCAAAGAATGTTTAAAATTTTATTTTCCATATTCAAGCAGGTTTCTAAATACAAGTAGATCCTAGATATATTTTTAAAAGCAACTGCTCTTTTGTGTGTAGAAATAAAGCTCTACAAGTTAATCTCAGCAATGAAACTGCATTTTATTTTAACCATGGCCTCTGTATGAATGAGAAATTTTGTGGACTCTTGGGTTCCTGCCACTGCAGAAGGTCTTAATCTTCTTTTTCTTACTCTTTCTGTTTATTTTCTGTTGCGTTACTGAAGCACTCCACATGTGTAGGTTGCAAGGGAAGTGTGAGATAAACTAAGCACAGCTGCATGATGCTTACCCTGCCCTGGCCCAATTACAAATAGCAAAGACTTGTTTTGTTTCAGTGATTTTTTTTTCTGTCTAAGGAGAGTTGAAAGTACAGTATACCCTTCCTAAGGGGAACCCAATTAACTCAAAACACAATTAGTATGGTGGCGTAATAGACACTGAAAATTACATGACAGTTTAGTCTTTATAATGGGTAGCGCATGGCTTCTGATGAGACCTAGAACAAGCAAGTGTGGGATCTACTTTAGTGGTTTTTTTCTCTTGTCCTCTGAGAAATTTGGTTCCATGCTGTGTGTGAGACATATCCCTGCTGCTTTCCTCGCACTGTTCTTCTGAGGCAGTGTCCCATTCGTGTCCTGAACATCTCTTTAGCAAACATTGCCAAATGGACTAGGTCAGTTGTTGGTCTGTCTTATTTGTATCCTTTGTGCGTCTTCCATCCATCCTTAATTGCAATTTAACTGAAACAAAAATGTGAACTATGTTTCCTAAAGGTAAGACAAATGCTTTAATCTACTCTGTGACCAAATCTCAAATGTCAAACTTCATTTCTTTTTGAGAGTAGGGCACAGGGATGTTAGTAATGGTATTTTCATTGCTGGGAATGTCTTGAATTTGGAAAAGCAGAAGGATATCTTCTCACCTTTTCTTTTTTTTTTTCTTTTTTTTTTGAGGCAGGAAAACTGTACTTCATATGTTAAATGTCTTTAATGCAGTTGTTGTTATAAACCTCCTCAGTACCATAAAAAAGACTAATTTAGCACCAAGTTGTTTTGCGCTTTGCTAGATGTCTACCTAGATGGTTTTATCTTATACTTTAGACAAAAATAACTGTGCAAAATTCACCTTTCTCCTCTGAGACCCTAAGTTCATGTTTACCCAAAAAAAAACCGTTTCAGTTTGCTTCATTTGGGTGACCCAGTAGGAAAAAGGAAAGAATCATTTGACCTAACAAGACTGACCTTATTTACTTCTGAAGACATATAATGGATATAATTATTTGACAGTTCTCATCACCACTTTTTTTCTCTGTAAAACCCCATGCAATCCTACAGCCATCCCCTTTTAGTACGTTCTGTTTGGTCATTCTTCATCTTGTCTGCATAGTGAGTCATTAGATCTGTGTGAAACAGGAAAAATAAAGATAATATTTAACTTTTTATCTTTATTTGAAGTGACAATTCAAACTACAAAGTGTAGGCTTTGGTTGCAAAGACAGCCTGAAGGTTAGGGCTGCCACTCATGTTCAAAGTATCAAATAGCTGCTGTGGTTTAAGGCATTGCATTAATGGCTTAAGCTAATATTTTGGACTGTAAGCTGGAGCAAAAAGGGGTGTTGTGATAAACCTTTGCAGCTTTGTGTGCTAAATCCCCTCGCAACCCAAAATTCTGTGAGTGAAGGACAGTCTTCCCAGTTCCCATCTGTCTTCCCTAAATCTAGGTCTAATTTGGGAGTAAAAAATTGTGCCTTCAGTGGGTGCAGAGATGAAAGTTGCCTAATCTAGCCTTCAGTCATGATCGTGGTATCTATTTTTGACAGAAAAACATTGCACTGAGACTCTGTTTTCTACTTTCAGGAGACTGAAGGCTTCTAAAATGTTTGCTAACTCACAGAATACTGTCACACTTTTAGAAACCTTCTATCTTAATATCCCAGGCCATTTAACAAATATTAATGAAGAATGCTTTAACATCCCTGTCAGTTTGCTGAAGAGGGATGAGAGATACAGGGAAGCTCAAGGTCAAACAGCAGAATCGAGAGCAGGACTTGAACATGTTGGCTCTTGTGCTTTACCTGGCAGACCATTCTTGTAATCTTAAAGTATTAGGGATTTTCATGGGAAACTGTCTTGGGTTGTTTTTTTCCTCACCTCCAGAATATCTAGGTGATGATAAATGTGCATTAGCAAAATACTTTTTTAGTGTCAGAATGGGCCTGTTACATAAGACAATACCATTTCCAACGTGTTCCACTGATGGCTAGAAGAGCTGTTAGGTATTTTTCAAATTTTCAATGCACTTGTGTGAAAATTGTGTATAACTAATATATAAAACAAATTTTAAAAAGAAATACATTAGTGGCAAGTACTCACTGTACCAAATAGTGAATTAACAGGTTTTTCTTTTAGAGCAATATAGTTTTTTTTAATGAAAATAAGGTTGGGTTTTTTTTCTGGCAAAATACAGACTACATGCAGTGAGTTGTACCAATTCTTCTTCAATGTTTGGTCACCGGTCCTGCTTTGAGGAGTAATATTTTGGATACTGCATATGCCCATCAACTGGACTGCTATGAGTCTATGTTATAAGTAAAGGATTTGCTTATAAATTTTACCATAGGAGGTAAATAAAATGTATTTTGAGTCGTGTAAACCACCTTTTAGCAGGGCAGCAGTTAGAGTCAGAGCTTTCACTTTTTTTTTTTTAAACAAATGTTTCTGTTGCAAGACAAAAGGGAAGGATAAAATATGGAATATGAGTAAAGAACATCTGTGAAAAGAATGGGTAAATGTGTCAGCAGGGGAAAAAAAAAGCATAGCTAGAAAGAAGGCCAGTGCTATTTGTTTACTGCTTTTGTTCTTTTAAATACTAAGCTTTTCCAGAGAGATTTAAAAGTAACAGATGTGGAGAGATATTTAAATTTATTATAATTTTTCAAACTTTTATTTTTACATCGTGTGTTGCTTTTTGTGCAGTGCCACAATAAAAGTGTTAGGTAGTCGGTGGCATGCATTATTGACCCATTCGCAGACACCCTTGTTCTTCCAAAAGCAGTGGAGACGTGTGTTAATAGACCAATAAAACATGCCCTGTCATGTTCAGCAAGCAGGAATACATCTGTTGAAGGCTTATGTGAACCATGTGCAAGATGTTTTGCTACTGGTAGAGAGATTCGTAGTTGCATTGGATTTTATTTATGTAAAATAGAAGTTCTTGAACTACCTAATTTAAAACTTTAAAATGCTATTTAAAAATATTTCTGTGTGTTTCTGTGGATTAGTTGCCCATTGAGAACCGAACTGAAGCTTGATATAAGTGGTTCAGACATTTCAATCATTTTGTACAACAGCAGATGGCTAGGAAAGAGCTGCCATGGTATGGAAATAAAATAAAGGCTCCCTTAAAAAATATAGCCAAAGTTTTACATTGAAAAGTCTCTGACATTTACTCCTTCCTGGTTTTGCAAATGGTTTTGTGCACTTTCAAGATATAGTTTTCATTCGTATTTTCCTTAATATGTTTTCCGCTGAACTGCGTAAAAACACCTCCTTTGGTGTGACAAATCAAACTGAGTTTTTGTAAGTGCCGCTTTTGTACTGGGGATCCTTGTTACCATCACTAAGAGCTGCCCTTCCTGCTGGTTATGATTGCATATCTTGTCCTACAATTTCATTTTCTAAAAGTTTTTTGTTTCTGGTGGCCTGAGATGATTGTTTCAAACGCAATTTAAATTATGGAAGTAGCTTAACGAAAAAAAAAATCTCAACTAGCCAATTTCTTTCTAACAACACAGTAACTGACCTTGCCATTAGTAAAACGGGAGCACCCTCAGCTGTTCTTAATTTCCCATAGGAAATGATGATCGACAGAGCTGGATTCAGATATTTCCCCTGTACTCCCATGCTGACATTCCCCAAACTGTATCTGGAGTTGACTGCTTTCTTCCAGGGGTGGTGAGGGATTTGTCTCTCTTCATCAACTTCTGCTACCCAAACAGTGTCAGGGTCAGTTCTCATCTGGACCCGTTTCTTGGCGACAGACCTTGTGAATGAGATTACTCCATAGGCATTAGTTAATCCAATGTCTGAGCATTGTCAACTACAGCTAGAATCAAATTGAGTTTAAGAAGGCTTTTATAGGAAAGGCTGCTAGGAGTCTTCTTGGCCAGCTAATGTCCACTTTTGTATTTATCCTTTGAAATATCCACTGCTGACAAAACAAAGCTTATAAAAAAGTGAAAATTTTCTCCAAATATAAGAAGTGCTGTCAGGATGTCAGATTTCACCGACTTGGCAATGTAGAGCTAGTTTCATTTTTCCCTTGATGTTTTAAAATAATGCTTAGATCTTGCCCTACACACCCTTGTAAGAACTCAAAAGTGGTTGGTGGACAGTTTATATATAACTTGGGAGTTATGTTTGGGAAAAAATGGCGTTTGGGTTGTTGGAAAACTTTGCTGAAGAAAGGTTGTGTCTGCCTCTGCCTTCTTAAGCAGCAGAAGCTTTAGGGGTATGTGGTCATAAGACTTTCTGTGATTAAAATCAGCTATATTTTGGCTTGCAAGCTCATATGCTAAAGCACATCCCTCTAGGCATAACGCCTTTTTACAACTGGCTTCTTTCTGTAATCCAGAGATTCACAATACCTATGTTTTTAAGACTTCAATACTGTATCTTCAAAGAATTACAAACATTTGAGACATATTTAAAGTTAGATGTCCATTTTAGATGCCTGAAGCTTCTACATGATGTTCATGTAGTGGACAGTAACTTTTTATGCCATAATTTTCAATCCTGTGATGAAATTCAAACTTGTTTAAGAATATGTTTTTGTAACAAATTGTAGAATTAATGTCCTTATATATGTCAACTTGCAATGACTGTTGGAGCTTCTTCAGTTCCTGCAGTTGATATTTGATAATGTCCGCATTTCTGTTACTGCTCAAAGGCTCCAGGAAGCAAACATTTTCAACTTATGGGCCTTCTGAAAGATTTTTTAACTTCATAAATTGTTTCAGGGTACCTTTCTAGCATATTTTTGTCTTGGTTGGATTTAAAACAAATAATTATAAAAATCACTGGCAATTTTCAATCTCTTCAGCAAATCTTAGTAAATACTGCTTTTTCACTGAGCAGATTGGTTGTTAAGGAAAAGATTGTGTTGCGTCTTCCAAGAGCTCCTGATTTTAAATTTAAAATAAATTGATCTATATCTGAGTCGAAAAAAAAGACTTGATACATAGGAAACTACTTGAATTAAATGCTCATTTTGACATTTTGCCAGTCATGGGAATTTGCACATGCTCTGGGCTGAGTTAAGATATTAAAACAAAAATACTACAGTCAAATGAAACATGAGGAAAGTTGAGGCTTGACTTTGTAAGTTATCATATGCATAATAGCAAACATGTGGTTTCTCTGTTCTTCACTTTCCTTGTATAAGTTAATAGTATGTCTGAAAGCAAAGGCATTTTGATACAGCTCTGTGTTACTTGGCATTGCAGAATTCTCCTACTTTTTCCATTAGTCTCAAATTATCCTCTCCCTTGTAACACAGCACTTCTGGGTGATATCCATAAGGGAGGAAAATTAGAGCTGAACGGATGGATTCTATTTCATTTGTTACCGATTTCATGACAGATAATACCTTGCTAGAAAACTATAGGGTCACACAGAATTACTTCTTGCTCGTTTCGAAGTAATTTAATTGACGTCACTTTGGGGGAAAAGGCTTGTTATTTAAGAGGGTTTTTTATATTACTCTTTTAAAGAATACCTATTGGCTTAGTGTACGCTACAGATTTGGCTGAACTGAGAAATTACAAACTTTTTAACATTTATATGCTTGAAATTTTTTCTGTAGCTTCTCATTACTGATTTTAGTTTTTTCTAAGCAAAACAACTGTGGTCTTTTCTGGTTTTGTTTTTTTCCTCTTTAGAGAGTACCTCAAGGTATGACAGTAATATGTGTACGTGAGAAAGATTACAAGTCATGTCTAGCTTTGAAGACCCATTAGTAAAATAGTGGCATATTGACACCTTGTGAGCCAAAGGAGCTGCAGTTGAATTTGGGCTTGGGGTGAAAGGATTGGATTTGTGTTAATTAAAACACTTTGTGGAAAGTAATCCAAATTAGTATTTTGGATACAAAGGATTTTGAGAAGTGTTGAGCATCTCTGACCTTACAGTCAAGGTGATAAAGTTCAATAGAGGCATCACTGAGATCTCTATCAGTCCCCTGGGAAAGTTAATACCTGACATTTCTAAATCACTGTGTTATTTATTTTTAAATACTTTCAGTCATTCCTCATCCTTAGTATGGGAGTGGACTAGGTACAAGTCCTTCGTCAGTCCTTCATTTTTCCAGTGCAGTTCTGTAAGGCTTTTTAATACCTTTTGTAATTATTTTTTTCTTGACTACAAAGGAGAGATTGCAGGGACTTCTCAAGTTTGTTTGGGATTGTTGGTATATGGTAACTGGCAAGGGGCTGAAGTGCCAATGTACTCCTTTCCTCTCCTTTCCTCTCCTTTCCTCTCCTTTCCTCTCCTTTCCTCTCCTTTCCTCTCCTTTCCTCTCCTTTCCTCTCCTTTCCTCTCCTTTCCTCTCCTTTCCTCTCCTTTCCTCTCCTTTCCTCTCCTTTCCTCTCCTTTCCTCTCCTTTCCTTTTCCTCTCCTTTTTTCTTTTCTTTTTCTCCCCAGTACCTCAGGAGGAATATAAACAGCTGTTAATGTTCAGTGTAATGATGCAGTTATTAAGAAAAGGATCTATGTGGAATCTGTTGACAGCTCCATGTATTTTGCATTGTTGTTTTTGAGCAGAAAATGAAAATGTTGCTTGTTGAAGCTGCTAACGTATTTATTCTGATACTTTTCTCTACTCATCCCCAAAAGAATGCCCTTCCTTATGTGGCACCTTGGCACCAGGAGTTTTGTTACTCGCCACATGGCACATTATCCCGTGCCACACTTAACTTCTGTGAGCTGACACAGCTGCAGTTTTGGTGATTTCATGTTAGCCTTTGTTTCATTTTCAGGAGAACTGTCTTACAGATGATATCGGCATATCTACGTGGAAGGAGCAGGTTTTCCTGTCGCATAGTGCCTTGCTGGCAAAGAGCTGCCAGGCTGCAATGGAGCTAGCAAAGCACAGCGCTGAGATTCAGGACATGGCATTTCAGTATGGAAAGCACATGTCTATGAGTCATAAGGTACGCCTTTTCCTTTCGTTCTGGGATCTTAAATAGAGAAAGATCTGTAAGATGTGTTGCTCTTGAGCTCTGTCGTATACTGCCACTATGCTGTAGACTTTTGCCAGCAGGTCAGTGATGTTGAGAGATTCGACTGCTGTCTGGTGTGAAGACATTTGCAGAAACTGCTGGTATGAACAGTGCTTATGAACTGGCAAAATCACACTCCTGGCAATGTAGCTTATTTCATTCAAGACTCTGTTAACATCCCTCTAGTGCATCTTTCCGCAGCAGCTTAAAACTTTACCTTTTCTGCTCCTACGTTCTTCCTAAAGCCACTGTCTCAGTAGCAGGAGTTGCAGGAGGAAGCATGTGTTGGGTCTCAAATTTGTACCAAGAGGCTCAACTGCTTGCAGCAGCACAAGAGCTGAGGCATGAGCTGCAGTGGCTGAAGGACCTGCACACATTCCCTTCTGAACAATCTGCTGTGGAGGTAACTTCCAGAGGGGATAGCTGGGGGATTAGGAGGGAGGTCACTAGATAGGGACAGGAGCAGCCTACACCTCAGCAGCAGTAGGATTTCTCAGAGAAGGCCTCTGACCTCCATTAGAAGTCTTTTCAGTCCACGGATAGAGTTGGTCCGAAGGAAAGCACAGACACTGTGGAACTCAGATCCTTGGCACTCTTGTTTTGCCCTGAATATCTGCTCCTACTGTATTGCACTACTTGCAAGTATAGATACAGCTTGAGACAGGCAGACAGACCTCCCATCTGCTTCAGCTGAGTTGGTTTAGACAGTTTCTAGTTCCTCCAAGAGAAGGAAGTGGTTTTATAAAGCACAGCTTTACTGCCGTAGAAATGTGCTGTTACTAGGTACAACTCTACCAGTTAATTGTTTCTAGTGCAGACTATAGCCTTAATGTTTTGTGTATGCTTTAATATTAATACATTCACCATTCACATATAGTTGTGTATAAAGGATTGCACAATTTTCATAGAAAGCTCCTAGCTATGTAACGTTTCTTTTGTCAGAAGGAGGGTCATATTGCATCAGCTTCCTCGGGTACTGAAAAGTAGAATGTATTACCCTTCGCAGATTAAAAACTGATATTCTTTCCACCAAAGACAGGATCATTCTTTCCTTTATATTTTTTTGCTCCCTGCCACTGAACAATCGCCTGCCTGGCTGTGTCCCATCACTTGCCCA
The DNA here is from genome assembly GCF_013368605.1 of Nyctibius grandis. Taxonomy (NCBI): domain Eukaryota; kingdom Metazoa; phylum Chordata; class Aves; order Nyctibiiformes; family Nyctibiidae; genus Nyctibius; species Nyctibius grandis. The sequence goes on from NC_090658.1 coordinate 80,355,978, forward strand.
GCTCTGCAAGCTGTCCTTTACCCGTTTCTTTGCCGATTCTCTGCATGCTTCCCTTTACCACAACTTTCTGCCACTGCAATGCTTTAAACCTCTTCCTGTCCCTCCCCTAAACTTGAAAAAGTGCAACCAAAGTACAAGTGTCAAAGCAGAAAGTGGTGAGTAGGTATAGAATCAGGATATGGACCTTGATTTGGTGAGTGGGTGGATATGTATAGACTGTTCCTGGGAATTGAAGAAAGATGTTCTTCTCTTTCAGCTACATTCGGACCTTCAGCCATTTGTTAAAGAAAGTTCTAGTGACACCATGGTCTTCAGTTTGAATTCTGCTCCTGCAGTCCTCCATCAGGAATTCCTTGGAAGGGAGGCATGGATTAAACAGATCAGAGAGGTAAATTCAAGCATTGTTTAGAATTTCCTAGTTTTGCCATTTGTATCTCTCTTCCTACCTATACTTTCAATCTGCAAAGAAACTTAGAACAAGGGAGGAGACAACATAGAGGTTAGCTCTGCTTTCCAATACTTAACACCTCTCTCTTCCACACTTTCAAGAGGGGGAAATCTAGGGACCTGACAGTCAAGCTCAGTCAAACTTCTATATGTCAGTGTAACATGCAGATTCATTTGCGTGGAGCATATGTCTGTTCCCCTGAACTACTTGTGCAGTCCCACGTCTTAGCTTAAAGCTATTTTCACTGGCAGCTTAAAGCAGAGAACTTTGCATTACAGTGGTTGAAAGGTAGGAGCACATTTCCTTCTGCCAACTGGGCTCTGGGAGCAGTAATTTTGGATGGGAAGGGAAAGATCTGGGGGACTTGGCTTCCTGACCACTACAAAATATTGGTGAGATCTAGCCAGCTGATATCCTTATTCTTTGTTCTCTTAATTCAGCTGTTCTTTTCCTCTAGTCCTTAGATGAAGAAGGCAATAAGAATAAGATAGCTGTGTGGTGTAGACCTTTTTTACATACCATATAGCATAGCAGGATTCAGGTCCATGAACAGCTTCCTGGGTGTTGCTGAAACACGAATAGATAACTGTAGAAGACAGCAGGGAGCAAAAGAGGGGAAAACATCAAAATGGCCAAAACTAAGCATTCTGTTGAGTTCTTGCATCAGTTGGACATGTTTTGTCTGTCTAAACAGCAGTGATGACTACCATGTGGAAATTACTGCAGTTATTACACAGATTTTCAGTAGAAAGGCTGCTGCCTTCAGTAAGAAGCTAGCTCTGTGCAAGCATATTTATTCAAGATATGCTTGCTGATGGGTCCTTTCCTTGCTGGTTTGAAAGCAGGACTTGCGTAGAGGGTGTGGAGTCTGAGCCTCTGCCTAGTTCTGCATTCATGATGGCCAGGTTGCAGCCTGCCTTCACGTACCACAAGCAAGAGACATAGTCTCTTCAGCAGTGAAATTTTGGGAAGTATATGCAGAATCTACAACCTTACAGTGGTATGGAGTTGAGGAATCTTAAAGTGAAGCAAATCTTTTGTCATTTTGAAATTAGGGGCTGGTAGTTTATAATGTGTGACGAGGAATTTTGGAAGTCTACAGTCTCAACACAAGGCTCATATGCGAGTTGACTGTAAATGGATTTGGATGATTGCAGTTGGAGAATAACAGTATTACCACAGCACAGTGTGTAAAAGCTTTGAAACAATTTCCCATCTGCAGAATCTAGAGGAGGTTGCAGGACTCCAGGAGTGCCATCTGCTTACTAATTCTCATGCCGAAAATGGGCATTATGGAAACAGTGAAGCAGTTCTCTCTGAGGTGGGGGTGGGGGGGAGTGATATGCACTATGCAAAAGTATCTACTGAATACTTCTTTAGCTCAATACAAAGTGGAATACCTCGTCCAGGAGCCTTTCTTGGCTTGTGTGGATTTATAAAGGAAAATTACCTTTAATTAGCTACAAGCTCTTTGAGATATCATCCATAGTCACATTCACTGCATGACATTCCGTGTAGGCCAAGCACTCAAACCAGAGACTTTCTCATGTTGGCAGTCCTCGTAAGAGTACGCTTATAAGCCACCCTCTTGTGCAGTGTCATTTGTATGGTTTAAATAGGCAAAGCATGCACCATGCACTCAGTCCCTGTCAGGTAGAATTTTTCTTAGTATCTGAGTTTATGACTAGGCATATGGAAGGCACATTATGGACCTTTAATTACTGCTAAGTAATGTGGCTTTCTCCTTTCATTCTTTGCTCATATAAGCTTTCATACAATGGATTAAAGGCAGCATCTCCTCTTGGCAGCTTCCTCCTTCTGCAGGAAGGTCTTGGAGTTCAGGGAAGTGCAGGTAGAGAGCTCCATTGCACCTAGTAGCCTCCACAGTGCTATACTGCTCAAAAAGCATGTGGCTGGGACTCAGTGCCTGTCATGCGTATCTTAGATGAAAGCAGTCTTCAGAGAGGTCATGAAGGATGCCTGAACTGCTGTGGAGTGCCCAGAACTTGTGCAGTTGTTTCACCACAGTTTTCTTGGCAGAGGTCTGGATACAGTTGCTGTTCCCAAGGTGGCCTTTGAATGGAGGCAGCCATATGCACCTTTCTGCTGCTGAGCTGAAGACCTTTTAAAAACCCCCTTGTCTCTTCATTTGAAAGGAGCAAAATACATCAGATATCCAGGTGTAGAAGGTTGCATCAACGCTGAGTATATGTTTTTTGAGAAGATTAGATTCTGACTTGGATGAAATTTAGAGACTGCCTTAAAAGGGACTTGGGATGTGTATAGGGGGTAGCCTTGTCATAGGAGGAAAAAAAATGTGTAGGTATGTGAACGTGTGTGTATACATGGAAATACATGTATATATGAATGAATGATCATCCATAAAGGCTTGAGTCTTTATGACACTGTCTCCCACAGCATCCTCCTGGACAAACTGGCTGCCCGGGGCTTGGATGGGTGGACTCTTAAATGGGTTAAAAACTGGCTGGATGGCCGAGCCCAGAGAGTGGTGGTGAATGGGGCAAAGTCCAACTGGCGGCCAGTCACTAGTGGTGTTCCCCAGGGCTCAGTTCTGGGGCCGGTGCTGTTCAATATCTTTATAGATGATCTAGACGTAGGGATTGAGTGCACCCTCAGTAAATTTGCAGATGACAGCAAGCTGGGTGGGAGTGTCGATCTGCTGGAGGGTAGGAAGGCCCTACAGAGGGATTTGGACAGGTTAGATAGATGGGCCGAGACCAACGGCATGAGGTTCAACAAGAACAAGTGTCGGGTCTTACACTTCTGCCACAACAACCCCATGCAGCGCTACAGGCTGGGGGAAGAGTGGTTCGAAAGCGGCCTGGTGGAAAGAGACCAGGGGGTGCTGATCGACAGCCGGCTAAACATGAGCCAGCAGTGTGCCCAGGTGGCCAAGAAGGCCAATGGCATCCTGGCCTCTATTAAGAATAGTGTAGCCAGCCGGTCTAGGGAAGTGATCGTCCCTCTCTACTCGGCACTGGTGAGGATGCACCTTGAATACTGTGTCCAGTTCTGGGCCCTGCACTTCAAGAAAGATGTTGAGGTGTTGGAGCGAGTCCAGAGGAGGGCGACCAAGCTGGTGAAGGGTCTGGAGGGTCTGACCTACGAGGAACAGCTGAGGGAGCTGGGGTTGTTTAGCCTGGAGAAGAGGAGCCTCCGAGGTGACCTTATTGCAGTCTACAACTACCTGAAGGGAGGTTGTAGTGAAGTGGGAGTTGGCCTCTTCTCCCGGGCAACTAGCTATAGGACAAGAGGACATAGCCTCAAGCTTCGCCAGGGGAGGTTCAGGTTGGACATCAGGAAGAATTTCTTTTCAGAAGGGGTTATTAGACATTGGAACGGGCTGCCCAGGGAGGTGGTGGAGTCACCATCTCTGGATGTGTTTAAGAAAAGACTGGACATGGCACTTAGTGCCATGGTCTAGTTGACAGGGTGGTGTCAGGGCAACGGTTGGACTCGATGATCCCTGAGGTCTCTTCCAACCTGGTTGATTCTGTGAGTCTCTCCTGTTCTCGCTGACCTCAGCACCAAAACCCTCCGCCTTTGTGCATTTAAAACTATGCCCAATGAACTGTTTAGTCAAGTGGCTATTTTAAAAAGAATATGGGTTGGAGTACAGTCCTGAAATGCTTAAAAAAAGGAAAAACAAAAAACAAACAAACAAACAAAAACCCAAAAAAACCACACCACACCACAAAACTACCCAACCCTAAATGGTTCCTAGGAAACACTGTGGTAGTCAAAGAAGTGCTTGAATGCTCCTCTTCAGAGAAAGCGTTGAAATAGTTGCTGAATGCAGTCCCTGAGCTTTTGGAAAGCCCTGTATTCTTAAAATTTAGCAGATAAGCCAGGAGTGTAGGATGGAGGATTTCCTAGGGGTCAAAAGGCAGAACAGTTGGTCACTTTTAGCCACCTAAGGATACCTCTCGCAAGACAAGAGCAAAAATTCTCTGGGTTAAGCAGGCATCCAACATCTAAGCAGTGAGGTACAAAGGATCAATGTTTGAGTGAAGAAATTAAGCAGAATCCTTAAAGAACAGGTCTAGAATCCATCTTAGCTCATAACATTTGTAATTTAAAAAAAGGAATTGGTCAGAAACTAGAACCATCTCATCTAGGCCAAGATAATCCATGTGCCTTTCACCATATCTTTCTGAGCCTCCTCAGAAGAATCAGGGCTGGAAGAAAAGCATTTATCAAATGCTTTATCAAGCATTTCTCAAGTATAGGTTTTAGGAACACATGTAAGAGGAACCACCTCATCTGAGAAAGAAAAGTCGATCTTGGAAAACATCCTGAAAACACACTTCAAAACCGTTGTCTTAAACCATCCCCTTGTGGTCTGCTTATCTGATGCATTTCGAGTCATTTCATGGGTGATTCAGGGATTCTTCTTCCTGGCAAGGTGAGTTGATTTCACATCACCTCATTTATTAATGAAGAATGTCATGGTAGTATTGCCCCTTACTACTGGCACATGGTGATCTTTGGTGTTCAGGAGGAAGGCTGAGCTGAGTTGGCCATTCATGTCTCTAATACGCTGGTAAGCAGATGCTATTCTTTGAGGGCCCAGAGCCCCAACATTCAGAGGCTGAGCTCCCCAACCAAGCAGTGAGACCTAGAAAGTTTTCCAAGTTTGACAAGAGTGCATACCTTTTTCAAATCAGGCTTAATACCTTTCAGGAAGCTAAACCAGATGCAACAGTCTGATGTAAAAGGCAAAAAAAAAATCTATGTGTCTGAAATTTGGGTCAGTAAAAGTCAAAGAACCAAACTACTGTGAGGATAAAAAGAAAAAAAACAAAGCAAAGATGCAGTTGTAGTAAGGCGGCTTAGGAAACAGGTTAGATAAGGTTGCTGCTTGGAGAAGCACAACTGCCGTTGGCTTGAATGCTTGAGAGGAACAGAGCACGAGAAAATATTCTTGCTGTTTATAATGTGTATTATATGCAGGAAGAGGCGTGGTGAGCACGCCTCTTCTGGTATTACTAAGACTAAAAAGCATCTTCCTCAAACATATTGGCAAATTTTCCGCTGCAGTGTGAGTCTGCATATAGGCAATCGTTTGTTAAAGGACATATTTCTGGTATGTTCTGATACACAATATAACTACTAGATTTATCTCGAAAAAGCCATAAGATCCAACTGGTATGAATAAAAGTTGGCAAATCAAAGAGATGGGAATACACAAATAAGGAAGCAGTTATTGGCAGCGGTTTTGCTACTCCCAAATGCTATCAGGCTGTCTTCTTAATATGCATTCCAGAAAAGCTGACTCTTAAGTTTAAAGAGAGTACTCAGTAAAGAGGTTCTGTAGATCAGTCTCCTTTCTCCTTCAATGAAATCAGTTTTGTTATCTACGGTTTTCTTTCCTGTTCTGCTTGCTTAGGCTCTGGTCAGTTCTTTTCTCTGTTTTTTTTTCCTCCCTTGCAAAAATTACTTATTTTCCAAATCTGTGCCATCTCAGCAACATCTCTTCAAAGATGTGCTTGCCACATAGTGTTCCTCTTCAGTGCAGGCCTCAGCTCTTCTCCTTATGCCAGTTTGGGATCTGGACAGGTTAGATAGATGGGCTGAGACCAACGACATGAGGTTCAACAAGAACAAGTGTCGGGTCTTACACTTTGGCCACAACAACCCCATGCAGCGCTACAGGCTGGGGGAAGAGTGGTTAGAAAGCGGCCTGGCGGAAAGAGACCTGGGGGTGCTGACTGACAGCCGGCTAAACATGAGCCAGCAGTGTGCCCAGGTGGCCAAGAAGGCCAATGGCATCCTGGCCTCTATTAAGAATAGTGTAGCCAGCCGGTCTAGGGAAGTGATCGTCCCTCTCTACTCGGCACTGGTGAGGCCGCACCTTGAATACTGTGTCCAGTTCTGGGCCCTGCACTTCAAGAAAGATGTTGAGGTGTTGGAGCGAGTCCAGAGGAGGGCGACCAAGCTGGTGAAGGGTCTGGAGGGTCTGACCTACGAGGAACAGCTGAGGGAGCTGGGGTTGTTTAGCCTGGAGAAGAGGAGCCTCCGAGGTGACCTTATTGCAGTCTACAACTACCTGAAGGGAGGTTGTAGTGGAGTGGGAGTCGGCCTCTTCTCCCAGGCAACTAGCGATAGGACAAGAGGACACAGCCTCAAGCTTCGCCAGGGGAGGTTCAGGTTGGACATTAGGAAGAATTTCTTTTCAGAAAGGGTCATTAGACATTGGAATGGGCTGCCCAGGGAGGTGGTGGAGTCACCATCTCTGGATGTGTTTAAGAAAAGACTGGATGTGGCACTTAGTGCCATGGTCTAGTTGACAGGGTGGTGTCAGGCCAACGGTTGGACTCGATGATCCCAGAGGTCTCTTCCAACCTGATTGATTCTGTGATTCAGTCGGCCTGCTCCTCTTGGCTGCTCTTCGAAGTCCCCACAGAGGACCCAGAGAGGTAGTGGTCCTAATCTACATCATTTCAGGAGACATGTTCCAGAGGAACTGACATTTGTGGTCTTCCCTTGTGGAGGCTAGAGGGAAAGAAACAGTGGTGATTTTTTTCTCAATGTGCCTGAAAAGAGAAGAGCTGGATTTGGACGAGGTGATAATGATACAGCTAGATTTGACCTAAGGGAAGGGCTTCAGGTTGGTTAACCAGGGATGCTCTGGGTCTGGCAGAGCACTGCCACTGGGTGAGAAAGACATAGACATCTTCTCTTCTACATCACCCTGTGACAAAATTGAAGAATTTGGTCTACGTACTTTCTGCATCTGGGTGAGAAGAAATTTAAAATGTATTCATACTTCTTTCTGGATGTGCCAGGAGTCATAGGTTGTATGTATCTGCTGCTTACATAAAGCATAATGCTGTATGCTTAAATACAATTCTAAACCAAAAGCATAATTAGCGTATCTAACCTAGGTCTAGTAGCACTGACATGGTACTGACATCCCCTTCTGAGAGCTCTAAACTATTAACTGTGTGCAAATCGCTATCGATGCAGGGAGACTTCTCTTTTAAGAAGTTAAATCCTGTTATTGCTGATATGAACTATAGTTTATTTCAGAATCTCAGGGGAGAGATTAATTAATGCTAACAGCAAGATTTCTTAAGACCAAAACATTTTGGATTCAACAAATGTTTAACTACAAGTCATAATAAAAAAAATAAAAATTACATTGAGTGTAATACATTTGGTTGTATTTTAGCTTTTTCTGTATCAGATTCCCAAAGAAAATTGGTTATGTTTGAAGTAGTAGCTCTTTTAATTGCATTCTTTATTCTTGCAACTCTAGTTTGTAGTATGTAATATCTTATATAAATCTCTCTTTCTCTTGAAGGCACAAGGAAAAGGAAATATAATGGACTACAAGAAGGTTGGTAAATTACATTTAAATCTGCTTATTGTTTTTAATGTTCCTTGTAATATTTTCAAGGATATTCTTGACAGTTGAGAGAAACTTCCTTATTAAAGTCAAGTTATAATTTGTGCGTGTGAGAGAATGGCTTGTGCAGTTTCTTGATTTTAAAAAGCCAGTAATAGTCAGCTGTACTGTAAGTATCAAATACAGCTATTTAATAATCATTTTTGCCATTATTTATCCCATTTACTTCCCCAAACTTGGTTTTAAAACCAGGCTTCTGATGGCTTTTGCTGTCATCTTTTTCTGCAGTCATTTACAGGTTAGCTCCTGTCTGTGGTCTCTGCATGTTGATAGAGTATGCTTTTACATTTTTGATCTCACCTTAATGCCATGCTGTTTATTAAAAAATATACACACACACGTTTTATAATAATTTGTGTTTCTTCCAGTCCCCATTACAACTTTTAGCTAAGTCACTGCTGCATTTGCTACTGGGACTGCTCTATAGTAAAGGCAGACCTGAACTAGCTTATCTACTGAAAGTAGCTGGGACACCATAAAGCTCTTAGAGAGCTGTAGGAGATGGCCGAGAATGTTCCCCTGGTTAAATACTGGAGCACAGCATGCTTGTAGTAGAGACAGAAAATGAGGCTGTGTCCCCAGCTCGCTCACTGAGCATGAGCCTGACTTGTTCCAAGTCTTAACTAACTGGAACCTCATGATGTACTTATCTCCAGTGTCAATGGGAAATAATATGTAAATTATTGAGCCGCATGCATGATTGAGAATTGCTTCTTGAACTGGGACCTGAAGAGTGTTACGGCTATGACTGCTGCTAGTGCAGAAAGCTAACACACAAGTACAGGTGAAACTTTTTTATTATAATTATGCTGTATTAAGAAAACGTGTAATTTGGATTATTAAAAAAGCCCTCTGTCTTTCCTTCCTATTAAAACATAAAAAAGATCTCAGCCTTAGCTTGCCATTTAAAATCATTATGCTTTTGGTTTTTTCTGCAATAGAAGAAACTGGTACAACTGTGACTTTCTAAATCTCCACTGAGAGCACTAAATTTCTTGTTCAAATATGTCTGAATATGTGAGACACTAATGTTTAAGCTAGGCAACTTGCTTTTGTAAGTCCAGAATGGATTTTCTCCTTTTAATTGTTACAATTGTGACCTGCCCAATATAATTTCCATAGTTTAAAAAAAAGGGGGGGATGGAAGAAAAGCATCTAAAATTACTTTACTGAATTAAATATTTGTCAGTGTATTCTGTATTTTAACTGAAATTATTTCATATTTTGGATCCTTCCCATGAAACTTAAAAACTTATAGTGTGCTTAGGCAACTCGGACACTTCAATAAAAGGAAAGAAAGGGGAAAAGCCCTTCTTCAAGTTTTGTGTTTTGAGCAATTGACTTCAGCCAGGAAGCACGTGATTTTGCTAGCTCCAGGTAATAATCTCTTACATAAGCACAGATACTGTGAATTTTGTAATATAGTGAAAAATTCTCCATGGTTTTTGTGAGCTCAAACAATAATAAACTTTTTTTTTGTAGAAGTCAGTTTCAAAACTATGATGTCACATCCCTCTCTTCTATGTTTCTTCGTTTAAAATAAAAGCGGTCATTAGTTTCATCCATGGTAAATGAACCCAGTAACCTGTAGCTCACCCCAGCATAGTAGCTTGGCCAGTACACGCACACAGCCAATTAGAAGGCACATTGTGCAGTACAAATTAGTATTTCTTTTTTGCCCTTTGCTGTGTTGTCTTTGTTTTTACATCACTAGAGTCAGTGTTTTGCTCATTGCTCCGTCTTTCCTTCTCAGCATCAAGGTCCCCTCTCACCTTTCTATTCAGTTGCTAGAATTACTTTAACATTCCTAATCAAATCTAGGGGCTTGTTTCTCATTGGGTCTCCAAAATATCTCCTCTAATTTTGTAAAAGCAAAGGTCACCAAAACTAGCTGTAGAACTTCTGAAGATTTGTATTATTTTTGTTCTCTTCATCTTTATTATGAACTTCAGTGTGCCACTTAGTTGAGATAAAAATGTTGTTCCTTTAGTTGAATTCATAAATACATGTATACAAAAATTGTTAGCTGTTTTGCCTGCTTAAGAATATTTTACCTTACTCACTGTGGCTTTTAATTAAAATAATGAACGAAGGTAAATTTGAGAAATTGAGATCCACCCATTTAACATGCCTTCTTAAAAGGCAAAGGTTTTATTTTATTTCCATTTTGAGACTGCTCAAGAATTTTGAATTGTTCTTTTGATGCATGTTATATTAAAATGGTAACCCTGATTTTTTTCACTGACAAAAAAAAATCTAGATAGTACTAGTAAATTTAGTGAGGGCTCTGACATAAATATAGAAGTAAAATACTTCCTGTTAATTTAATTAAGTCTGAGACTCTCATGTTAGTAAGGTCACTACGTTCTGCAAAATTTTTAGTGTGTTTTTTCTCCCAGCTTTTCTGAATCTTTTTATCAGAAGGACTTTGATATCACAAAAGGCTTATTTTAAGGTTTGTGTTTCTGAATGTATTTTCTCACAACAGTATCTGAATGTTTCACTCTTTTTTTTTTTTTCCTACACCACTGTATCCAGACAAACTATTGATCCATCATTGTGGTGTTTGAAAGTCTCTTCAGAGATGAAAAAGTAGTTTCAGCTGTGTTTTACTGGTATTTCTCAGATAACAAAGAGAAAGTACCAATATATGGCAGGGACAAAACTTATGTATGTCATTGAAGGAGACAGCAACTTTCCTGTCACCCTCATTTATATGTCAGATTTTAGCAAAAATCTCAGACTTTTTAAAATCAAAAAGCTTTTATCCATTTTACATTTACTTCGCATGCAAGATAATATATGTAGTTCTAAAACAACAAATTGAGATTCTCAGTTTAATTGTTTGCTATTTTACAATATTGATTAAAAACCCTCCACTGAAGTCAGGGCCTTAATGGTGCTTGGCATTATATAGACTTGTTAAGTGAGTGTAACAAAGGCACGTCTAGTAGCCGAAATGAGTAGGGTAGGAATAACTCCTGTTTTCTGGCCAAGGCTCTAGAAAAATCATAAGATAAAGCTAAATAAAGAAATAAATCCTGTATTTTGCAGCTAGTGAGTACGCAACTGCAAGGATTTGTTGTTTTTCTAAATGCAATATTCAGAAAAGATAAATTAAGTCAAGTGAAAGAGGATGTAGCAAAACTTTGGGGTTTTTTTACTTTAGCCCTGTCCCTTTGCTCTGTTGTCTGTTGTGGAGGCCTTTCATCCAAACTGGCATGGGAAATACGGTACCTCAGCATAGTATGCTGTGACATACTTTGTTGGTTTGTATATGAAACACTGTGCATAATGTTAACACAGGGAGAAGATTTTGTACAGTACTGGGAGTACCAGAAGTCAAGAAGTGGTAGATCCAGCCCTTCATACACTGCACAGCACTGATGTCTCAACTTTCCATATGGCAGGAAAGCGCTAGAGAAAAATGGGAAAAGTCACATTCGGAAACAAGGAGGTTTCTCAGGGATAGCCTACTGTCATGTAACTAATAAATAACACGGTGTCATCCAGTTGCGTTAGGAAGAGTTGCGTGGCTCCCCTTGCCCAGCTTACCATTGGCTGCCACGGCTGGTGCATTCATCCTGCTGCAGTGCTCTCTGCAGAGCAGCTTTACTGTCCCTTGGCATAGACAACAGTGGTCCTACGGTTCTGTTTAATTAAGTGTCAGAGAATCATTGTGAGATGTGTCACGGGACTTACAGGCCATAGACTGTTCACTCTCTTGCTCCCGCAATGCAGCGAAGAGTTAAAAACAGAGGATTGTTGTTTGTAGATGCATATGACCTGTGGCAGTTTTCCATGGAAATTTGTCTTGTTTGTTCTGGAGCAGCCACTGCCATTAGTTCCTTTTGTTACATATATTAAAAAAACAGAATAGTCAGTGATTTAATGAATATGGGGGGGGTTTTTTAGATGTGTTAGTAATATTACAAAAGCAGCCAAAACCATTCAGAAAAGGCAATTTTCTCCTCTGTTGGAATTAACCATATCTGAATTACCAAGGTGTACATCCAGTACCAAAAATCAGTTGCATCTTTGTTTTTAATCAGTGGGTATTTTTCATGGTTGCTTTGGGGTGAGAATCCAGCACAACTTTTGCTTCATTAAAGCAGACGACTTTCATATCTTTTAACATAAATATCAAGTTAATTGCTTGTGTATGCTAAGATGACAGTTAATAATCACTATTTGCATTACTGTGATCTAAGAAATTAATGTTTTTTGGTAAAAGGGCATCACTTAACTACTATTGTTTAGATTTAAAAGCTAGTGGGCCTTGTTAAGTTCATTGTGAAAGACACGAAAAAGCATGAGGAGGAGGATTTGGTGTCTCTTCTAAAATATTAAAGGGTCTGTACAATCAGTGTCTCGGGATGACTTGTCACTTTTTGGCAAAGTATACTACAAGAGCTGCGTAACAGCTGGAGTAGCAGCGTTCCCTGTAAGCAGGCCATCCTCCCTCTGCTGCTGGGGGTGACTCTCTCCAGGTTTGATCTCTTCCTAGATAGGGTGTTTTTGAGTTTGAAGTAAAAAGATAATTTTTCTGTTTGTCAGATGAGTAAAGAAAATAAATCCTACTCTACTAATGGAAGTTTCTGCAGGGTGTTTATGCCCTTTAAATGTGCATTTCTTTACCTTGTGTATAGAAAAAGTTTCTAAGAAAATATTGGATAAACACTGCCGCAATTTCAACTGGCATATCGTGCTGCATATAGCACACAAAGATTTAAAAAAAAATTATTATCTTATGATGTTACGAACTGATGCAATTAAATGATTGTCCAGCCCATTTCGAGAAGGAAGAGCATAACCCTGTGTCCAACCACAAAAACTGTAAGCTTGGATGCTGAGACATTCCAAGGTACTTAAAAAACAAAGCAAAAATTTGACAAAATTGATCTACTAGCTGTGAAACATGTCGTTACCTTTTCAAGGTAACATTTCAGCAGTCTAAAACATCAGTGCTTATTGAGCATGGCGTTCCCACAGAAGAGAAAAGAAATTTAGAAAAGCCAGTGCAGAGCACTGCAAACACTTAGAGCATGATTCAGTCACTCGGCCACAGATCAATTTAGATTTTGTGTTTTGAGGTTTCTTTTTGTTTCAGTGAGTACTGTGCGCTTCAGAAATGTAGAATGTTTTAGCTCACCTCAAGATCAGAGAGAATGCATGATGTTTGAAGACTTCAGCGTACAAGAAACGTAGCTGTTTAGGATCATTCTTCTAAAACAACAAAAAAATTCTGAAGTTACTTGTTGATATCTTCTCAATTAATCCTAAGTTTGACCATTGCAAAAAAAAAAATAAGAATTTCAGTGTTCTTATTCTCCTTTTGCACATAAAGCCTAGTACAGCCAAATATTCACCACATGTTCAGGGATTCTTCCCCCCCACCCCCGAATTTGTTGTTCCCTACAGGTAGAGCTATCTGAAAGGAATCACAGAATCACAGAATGTTAGGGATTGGAAGGGACCTCGAAAGATCATCTAGTCCAATCCCCCTGCCAGAGCAGGATTGCCTAGACCATATCACACAGGAACGCGTCCAGGCAGGTTTTGAATGTCTCCAGAGAAGGAGACTCCACAACCTCTCTGGGCAGCCTGTTCCAGTGTTCGGTCACCCTCACCGTAAAGAAGTTTTTCCTCATATTTATGTGGAACCTCCTGTGTTCCAACTTGCACCCATTGCCCCTTGTCCTGTCAAGGGATGTCACTGAGAAGAGCCTGGCTCCATCCTCATGACACTTGCCCTTTACATATTTATAAAATCCTCTTTCCTTTGGCTAGGAAATAAGGCAGAAAGATCTCAGCAGAGAAGATTTGAAGTTAATTGTCTTTGTACTTGAACACCTGCTTAGTTTTTGTGTCCTTTAATTCTTTAGTCTCCAAAATCCAGCGGTCCCTAGCTTGCCTCTCTGACCTCTCACTGCCCTCAGACAAGCCGTTCTGTCCCATAGCAATCCAGAACAGTTGGCCTGAAAGGTAAATACTTAACTTCTGTGGTATGGATCAGAAATTTTCTCTTTGCCTTTTTAAAACAAAGAGACTGGGAAACATAGTACTTTGAACTCTACTTTATTCACAGAATCATACAATAATTTAAGTTGGAAGGGACCTCTGGGGCATGTCTTGTCCAACCCCTTGCTCAGAGCAGAGACAGTATGGGTTTGCTCCGTTGAGTTTTGAGTATCTGCAAGGACAGAAATTTCACAGCTGACCTAAGCAACCTATTCCAGTGCTTGACCTCCCTCCTGGTGGAAAAGAATTTCCTTGGGTCTAATCAGCATTTCCCATGCTGCAACCTGTGCTCATTGCCTCTTGTCCCTTCCACGTACACTTCTCAGAAGAGTCCAGTTCGGACTCCTCTGCGCTTGCCCGTGAGATGGTTGGGAGAGCAATAACAGCCTTCTCTTCTTATGGCTGAACTAAGCAATTCCCAGCGTTTCCTTGTAGACCGTGTGCGGCTCCAGCCCCATATCATCTGCAGCCCCAGCCTCATGCTGCAGTCGCTGCAGTATGGCAGTGTCTTTCATTTAGTGGGAAACCCAAAATTGGGCACAGCACTCCAGACACAGTCTCACAAGCCCCAAACAGGAGGCAGTAATTGCTTGCTGACTACGCTTGTTAACACAGCCCAAGAAGTGGTTGATGATCTTTGCTGCAAGGACACACTGCTTCAAGAAAATATTTGCGTATGGATAACTAACTGTGAAGGGAAAAGAGTATAGTTGAAACATCAGAAAAACAGGATGTGGACCTCTTGGCCTGTTGGACATTGATTTGAATCTAGTTGAATGTTGTCAAATCTGGTTAGAGGCAACTTCTGTTGAATGGCCATTTAGTGCCATATGTGAAACTAGCAGTTGGTTTTGAGATTCACCATCATAATTTCATTACTCTTTGTAAATTTGTAACAAATCAGTAGAATCTAAAAGCTGTGTAGACCCTATCAAAGTTGTGAATGCAGATGTAGAATATCCCTTATTTATATGCCTAAATGTTTAACTAAAAAGCCCCAAACATTAATGCTACAAAGTAGGGGCAGGAATGTGAATTCTCTACAATTTTATATATAGTATGGCCTAGACATCACAGGTTTTCTTTTTATTATTCACTTATGCTCTACTGCAGGAAATAATTTTCTTAGTTTTAATGTCTTACTAGCTCATAAGCAGAGAGATGGGACACAAGCATACTCTTTTGGTTTTAGGGTGGACTTAGATGAATAAATCAGTGAACAGAGAAGTTCTCATCTGTAGCACCCTTGTGTTCCCACATGTAGGGCCAGACCATGAACAGACTATATATGGTTATATGGCTGTTGTCCCAAAATTGAATCTGTATTTTATCCAGTAGCTTTTAACATGAGAGACAGAAGCAGTCCTGAGACTGAGGTCTTGAACCCAGATCCCCCTTTTTATAGAAAGTGCCTGCTATTCTGAGTTTTGGTTCAAAATTGGCCCAGCAAACCTCAGAGGACTGAGTGGAAAATGCCCTTACTCCAGCTACTTGATGCTTATGGTTGTCTCCTGAAGGATAGGAAACGGAAGCCTGAAAACAAGGTGCTGATATAAAATTCTCCTTTCCAGTGGGCCAAGGCATGGCAAGAGGCAACCTTTAAGAAGCAATCAATGGCTTGTTACCATTTATTTGCAGGACATGCCTAGAGCCTGTGGGTGCAGAGGGAGATAGTGGAAAGCAGCCTTAAAGTTGGAAGGGCTCAGAAAGGGTCCCTTTCTTGTCCTCTTGGTTTGCTGGTATAAGATGGCTGAGGTAGGAGCTGACATGGAAATGATGGGAAGGAAAGGAGGAAGCTGGAGCAGTAGAGCCCAGTCTTTCCTCAGCAGTTTGTCTTCCCATGTGTATTCAGAGAATTCAGAATGAGAAACCCTCCGCACTTCCCTCATTTCCGTGTCTTTCTAGTCTCTCTTCACTTTTTCTGTAACTCTTGATCAGAGCCATCCCTCCTTCTAGCCAAAGACTAGGGAACGAGAAGAAATAAAAATAAATTCATTGCAGGTCAAATGGATGAGGCTGGGCTTAGCACAGGTAGAGCAGGCTGAATGGAGCAAGACTCTTGATGTGCTGTGCCCAGCGAGGCATCTTTTTTCCCAGCCTGTGAAGATTTTGTTGTGATGGTGGTGGTGGTTGTTGTTACTTTTTCTTAGATACGTAGAACAACCATTAGACATAAAACTTTGGGGTTCTGAGCTTCATGTGTACCAGGCAAAACTGTCAAGCCTGGTCAGTATCTGACTATATTGAGGAAAACAGAAGGTGCTGAAGAAAAACAGTGTTGGTATGTTGGGGGGCAGGGAGGCACATACCACTTCCCATCTGAGTCTTAACGTGGCTGCACTATTGCAAGACTATTCTCTAAGCTGAATTTAAATAACGAGAGACCCTCAATAATTTTTCAGATTCTTGGCGCCTTTAGAAAGAAGTAGGGCTTTAGTGCCAATGGTCTGAACAAAAGCTTAAAAGTTGAAATGCAGTATTGCAGCATGTCCAGCAGTTCAACTGGAGAAAAGTGTGTCAAAACAATCTGTATTTTGACTTGTATTCTGTTTTAATTAGTGAATGCCACTCTGAAGAAGGTTGTGTTTTAGTGGTGGATGAAATTGTTCCTACAAGTGGAAATATGTTTGATGAACAAAATGATGCCATATAAGTAGAGACTAAAAGAGCAGATTATTTTATTTAGAAGAAATTAATGAGGGAGTTTAATTAAAGTTTATAAAGTAAAAAATTAAAGCAATTAATTTTGCTTTTCTGTTTATTTGCCTCAAAAATTAGCTGCTCCTATCCAAACAAAATTAAAAAATAATACGTCTAAACTGGATACATGTTTGTTTTTTCTATGCACTTAGTTTGTGAAGCTCATTACCTAAAATCATTGAAGCTCAAAAACTGAAAGCAAGTGTGAAAGTGTAACTGTAGTACAACTAACAGTACAGCTAAAGGCTTAAATTAGGGTTTTTTGCTTACAGCAGGGCTACTGAAGCCTGGTTTCCTATGGAGTTATATCCTGTATTTCTTTAATAACTATCCCAGTGATTTTCTTTTTTTTTTTTTCCTTTTACAACCCCAGCTGAGATAGAGGTAGCATGCAGTCCAGTTAATCCAGATTAATCCAGACTGGTTTGCCTCAGTGTATGCTTATTTGAGTTGACCAGTTGATTCTGCAAATGGAACATAAACCAGGTGGGTTTTTAAGGACTGTAAGTTGTTCGTTACCTAGGATGATCTCTAACTGAAAAGCTGAGGAAGGAGCTTGCCATGTGAGCAGGTAATTTTCATTTTGAGGATCCTTGAACTTTGCTTGGAAACATTCAATAGCGGATTAGTCTGATTTTTGTATAGTGATTCCTCTGTGTATAGTCCGACATGAGCTTTGCAATTGTTTTGGCTTCAAGGCCCTACGTGTGTCTAAGGGCTTACACAAGACAAGCGTGTAAATGGATTGTGTCCTTGCGTTAGATTTCTGCCCTGTTCCAGATTTTGGTGTTACGAGTAAGTCATAGTATATATATGCAATCAATCATATATGCTTAAACTAAGCTCCTCTGATCTTTGACCAGTTTAAAAATTTATTTTTTTCTAGGAGCTATTTTCTTTCCTGTTTACATCTCAGTATGTACTTACATGAGTATTACCAGGTAGGCTAAACCTTTTTAATGAGCTTCAGTGAATCAGCAGAGTTTGCTTCAAGATGTGTGGGTTCTGCCATCTCGCAAAGTTGTGCCTTAAGGAAGGGGGAAGAAACACCTTTTCATCCTGCTAGCGTACCTCATCTCACCTGTCCCCACTTTTGCTGTAGAGCTGTGGTTATATGGCTGATTCCTGTTCGTTAGACGATGTGTTGAATTAGCTATGCGGTGCATTTATGCCTCAGGGCAAGTTCCTTTCCAGCGCACAGTGCAGGAAGATTCCAACTGAAGTGGAGAATAAAATTTTTATGAATTGGGACTTGAACACTCAAATGCTGTAATATGCTTTCAGCTAATTTCATCTTTAAATACAGATAATGAATCCAGTTCAGTTTGTATTCAGATATTTTTTACATGATTTAGACTAGATAGATAAGGTTATACTGATGTATTTGTAAATGACTTGGGGCATTGGGCTGTGTATTGGAGGAGAACAGAATTTATAAATCTCTGTATAATTAGTTACGGTAGATATCTGCATTCAAGAAAAGCCCTTTTATTAAAAGCTGATACAGTGATGTAACCCACTTAAGAAAGCCAGGTAGGACACATTAAAGATCATGAAATGCTGTCATGCTTTTGGAATAATCAAATCCCAAAGATCTACCTGGCCTTGGTTCCCAGGCTCAAGCATGAGGCATCAGGCTGGAGTTGGTCTGGGGACACCTGTATTTTAGTGTGGAAAAACGTAACAGTGTTTCATGACAGGCTCATGATGCTGTTTAAGAAAAAATAATAATTAAAAAAAAGCCCTTAATAAATGTGATTACTATTTAGAGCTTCAGCTAAATTGAGGTACTGGGAAAAAACAACATGTTTTGTTTGACATATTTGTTCGTATTATTTCATAGCAATTTAACCTGTCATTTACCTAAGTTTTTTAGGTGCCGAATCTTTCCAGCAGCTTGCCATGAAATGTCTGTTCCACAGACATGCCATGAATGTTGTTCCACAACAATATTTTCTTTCTCATATGATGTATCTCCGAACCATTGTCAAATTCCCTACTCTTACTGAGATTGAGTTTGCATGGATATATCTCAGTATGATAAAGTTTAATGCATCCCATTTTACTGACAAAATTTGCTTCTGCCCACTGTAACGAATGTAATCCTGTATGTAAGTGGAAACCTGTATTACAAAATACAAGAGTTCAACATGTGTCATCCTGTGCCTGTTTCCAAAAACGGGATGGAATGGGTGTTAGTAAAATCCAGTTTTTGTCTGCAGAAAACGAGAGCGTGAGCAGCTGGTCTGCCAGTTCTGCACAAAAGCTCTCAGGCAGTGGCTTAGGTATGAAATGCCCAGATACTGAAATTTGAGGGTTTTTTTAGATTAAGTGTGCCCTTTGGAGTGCCAGCATCTTTCAGGTGATGAAGTAATGGGTGATGTAGTTTAAATTACCCACAGTTTTGCTGTAGCGGGGACCCAAAATGGAGCAGCTGAGAATATTTTAAGAGCTTTGACGGCTTCGGTTCTTGCCTTTACCTCGGGAAGGGGCAGCAGGAGCCCTGTGCTCTCAGAGATAATCATGCACTGGCACTGCTGAAACCCACCCTGTTGTGCCTGTGTTTTCTGACAGCTGCAGGAAGCGATCAAGGCCGGCAAAGGTGTGACTTCAGCCATCAATCTGTGCCGCAGCCACGGAAAGAGAGCGCTGGCGGCCCTGGAGCGCTTCCCTCCCTCCGAGGCCAGGGCCGCCTTGGCCAACATCGTCTATGCCGTGACCAGGTTTCCCTGACCCGCCGCCCCGGGAGGAGCTGCTCTCCCTCCGTGTGCGGGAGCAACCCAGTGGGGACACCGACGGCTGCACTGCTGGGTGCCTTGTCCCCCTGTCCCGTCCTGATGGAGGAACGCGCACCAGCTGCCGCCGCCACCAGCAAAATTCGGGAGGGGGAAGAAAAAAAGGTCACAGCCGGCTTTCGCTTGTTGTGCCAGAAGCACACTTGAGGCTGCACCGGTAGAAATAATTAATGAGTCCTGTTTCCGTGACCTCAGCAAATGGACAGGAAATAAGTCGGTATTGATTGGGCACCGGCGGGGACGGCGCCAGGGCGGAGGCCGGTGGTTTTCCTGCCCGAGGGAGGGATGGAGGGGCGTGAAGATCCAGGTGTCACAAGAAACCCGCTCAAACCTGCCCAGAGAGAGCAAGCTGCCAAAGCCAGGAATTAACGTACCCACTTATCAAGGGGAAGGGCAGTTTGGGGGATTAATGGGGGGAAATCCTCTCTCTGTCTGCACGCAGTCGTGTCTCCTCATACTGTTTTTATGTCTTCAAATGTAAAATTACCCTGTGCCTAATGCTTTCCATATTTGAGAAAATGTGTCAAGCATGGTAAGTAGGAGCTTTAAAATACTTAATCAAATATTAATTTGGCTCTGTTAAGGAAAGTGAGTGCCTGGGTTTTATACTGTGCGTATAAAATATGTTGCTCTGGGTCAAAGAATTAGGTTTTTCCCACTCTCCTGGGGGAGAGAATATCCCTCCCTCAGATCAAGCAGTTTGTTTCAACACAGTCTTAACACAAAAGAATTTCCTAGGTTTGTGACACTTGCATTCACTTAAGCCAAATAAATGTTAATCTGTAAGGCTAGACATGGGCCTTTGGCAGAAAGGAAGAAGGAATACTCTTCTGTGAGTACAGTCTTTCACTGCGCTGAATAAAATGCAGAAAACACTGGAGAAGTTTTGAACCTCAGTGTGTTGAATTTTAAAGTCCAATTACAGCCCAGTGTATAAGGTGTATCAGAAGCCTGCAATTTGAGACAGTCTCTGTTTTGTTCATAGGAGATGATTTTTGTGGTTTGCATGCACGCAATCTGAGAACGCCGTTGACAAGAAGGCTGAGTTTACATAAATGATCTAGATTGAGACTCAGCTACCTTTCTTCCTTCTGTGGTGTAATTACAGCCCAATCTGGAGACAGCTAGCACAGCAAACAGATTTCATTACATCGCTCACTCAAACACTAAGTGGAGTTATTTCTGTTAAATTCTCTCCTCCCTCCTTCTCCCCCTGCACTCCTTCCCCCTGTCACACAGCTTGTTTGTCATAGACCAGCGTGTTGCATTCCACCAAATGCAAAATATAAATAAAAACTCTATCCTCTAAAAATATACTGAAAATACATCCTGCATAATGTACATAATATTCTGTGTAATATATTCCTATATTATACCATAATATTATACGTATAATAAGCACCCTTGAGACACAGTCTTTGTATGGGAGCAGCATCCAGAACTCAGGACTTGCTTTGTTCTGGAGAATGGCTTCAACACCAGACCGCTTCTTGCTGGCACTTTCTTTCTCGTGCCTGCCCTGGCATTTTCTCTCTTCCCAAGACTCTGGCACTTCTGCCTGAGTTAGTGCTGTTGATGCAGCAGGAAGGCTGGAGACCGAAGAGGAGCACCGAGAAGCGTGGCCCAGGCAGTGGCAGTCACAGGCATCTGCCTTAGCTAACCACCGTACATTTTCACCTGTGAAGTTTCCTGAAGTTCTGCTAACATAAGACATGTGCTTGAAAGAAATACCTAAATTCAAGCACAGTAATATTTCAGCTTTTTTTGGGTCTGGTTAGGAGCCATACGTCATCTTCTCTTTTCTTACATCTACATTAAGGGGTTCGTAATGATTTAGGGCTGCAAGAAGCTTGGGTCTGCTGGAGATATTCTGAGCCATCTCACCTCAGTCACCTCAGTTGTGTGAAAGAAGTATCAAACATATTGCAAAACTGTGTAAGCCTGGTTTACTTTTTCATGAAAGTACAACTTTTTATTTGTACTTTTTACTAATAAAGGCAAATCAGCAAAAATTAATGACTTTTTTTGTATTTTATCACCAGAAAGTTCTGATTGCGCTTAAACTTTTCTTTAACCTTGATTTAAAAAAAAAAAAATCAATTGTTCCTTACCAATATTATCAAGTAATCTTATATTTAAGATATTTTCCTGTAATTATTGAGAAGTTTTTGTTGTCTTGCTTCCTCCAGGTAAACTACAAGCAAAGTATTATACCCCTCTGTCAAACTCCTGGTGAATTAATCCCTGCTGTGTATTAATATACTCCCCACACCTTACACAATTCCTGAGAAATGGTGGAACCTTAAGGCTGTTCTGGTTTTATTTTCATCTCCTTGATGCTTTTTCTCCACCGACCTCTCTAAAGAGGTCAGGGAGAGGGAGGCCTGTGGTCTGGGGGTGGCTGAGGAAGGCATTCACACCATTTACTTCAGTCATCTAGCTACTCAACCAGAGGTACCAATCGGCTGCTCCTCTGAACTTCTCCCAGGTATTGTATTGCTGGACCATTGCACGGGTGCACAAAATATAGGACAAGGTCCCAATTGCTTTTTAAGCCAAACTAAATTCATCTCCTACAGAGAGCACAGCTGCAGGGACTAGAATGGCTGTTTCATAGGTCTGCGATGGGAAGCCATTTAACTGCCAGCCGAGTATTTCCAATTGTGATAACACTGTATAGGAAGGTTGTTTGGAAAATAAGGTACTTAGAAGAATAGAAGTGCTGGCTGGAAGGGGCTGCTGAAAGTTGTCAAGTGACATTTCCCACTTGAAGCAGACTGGTGCCAGTGTGAAGTCTTGGAAACACCAGGGATGGAGCTTCCACAGGTTCCCCTTGCAACATGTCCCACTGCTGCTCCACCTTCATTGTGAAGGAGTTTTCCTGATGTCCAGCATGAACCTGCCTCACCATAGCTGGTGGCTGTTGCCCATTATTTACCACCTGCTACTGCCAAGAATTGTTTGGTTCTGGTGCCTTGCTAAATTCCCTGTCCTGCACCTGTGTGCTGCAGTTTGATTGCCTGTTAGCCTCCTCTTACCAGCGGGAGCAGCCCCAGCTCTGCCAGCCTCTCCTGGTGGCCATGTGTGCTAGGCCCTGACTAACAAGGTTGCCCTCCAGTGACCTGCATGACTTCCATATCATCCCTGTTGGGCTATGA
Organism: Nyctibius grandis; assembly: GCF_013368605.1. Taxonomy (NCBI): domain Eukaryota; kingdom Metazoa; phylum Chordata; class Aves; order Nyctibiiformes; family Nyctibiidae; genus Nyctibius; species Nyctibius grandis. The sequence continues at coordinate 80,378,532 of NC_090658.1, forward strand.
GCCCAGTTCAGGAGCAGCCTCCTAAGGAAGAGAACAAAAATTTACCCTGATGTACTGGGTCTTGCTGTGATGGAGTTAATTTTCTTCATAGCATCCCATGCGGTGCTCTGGTTTGGATTTGTGACCAAAACGGTGTTGCTAACATACCGATGTTTTAGCTATTGCTCAGCAGTGCTTGCTCAGCACCAAGGCTTTCTCTGCTCCTCACTCTCATGCCCAGCGAGTGGGTTGGGGGTGGGCAAGGGGCTGGGAGGGGGCACAGCTGGGACAGCTGACCTGAATTGACCACAGAGATATTCCACACCGTATAATATCATGCTCAGCAATAAAAACTGGGGATGGGGTGTGGGGGTGTTCCAAGGGGTCTGTTGCTCAGGGACTGTCTGGGCATCAGTCAGATTGCTTTTGCATCACTTGTTTTTCTTTGTTTTGTTCTCATTTTTTTCCCTTTTACCTATTAAACTGTCTTAACTCAAACCATGAATTTTCTCACTGTTGCCCTTCTGATTCTCTCCCCCATCCCACTGTGGGGAGCAGTGAGTAAGTGGCTGTGAGGTGCTTAGCTGCCAGCCAGGGTTAAGTCCACCACGGTCCTTTTTGGCACCCAGTGTGGCACACATAGGTACAAGATAACGAGACATTTGACCAGAGTGTGGTAGAGGGAACTTATATACTTGTTCAGCTGTTGCTGGTTGCAATGTTGACTTATTTGTTCTCGATGCAGGTTTATTTGTTCCCTTACCCCCTCCGTGTCATGCTCTCTCTCTTGCTGTACATAAAATTTGAGAGCTTGTGAAAGGCAGGGTTTGACTTTTGCAGTTTGCTGTGCTGTGTAGCACTTGCTTGTGTTTTGCCCAGGAGAACTATGATGAAAGCACTGGCCCTGAGCCTAATCTGGTATTTGGGCCCTCCATTGCTGCCGTCCCAGTACTTCGGGAACCATCTCGTGGAGACAATTAACAATTACACCTTTTCCCTCTTTTCTTCCAAGAGACAATTTGTGGAGGAAACAAAGAACGGCACCTTCCCCTTCATCTCCTGCAGGGTAGGTGCTTTCTACCACATTACAATGACTCTTCAGTATCTTGAACATCCCTGGGAATCAGAATGTTCACATTGGCGTGTCCCAAGAATGTTTCCAGCTTTTCCTAAGGTTAACTGACTGTTTAGGAATATCACACAGGGGTGTGCCCTGAGGCAGCGTGGTTGTGGGTGGCAAGGTGCATGGGAGAATATGGGCAGGTATCTAGAACAGTTTCCACCTCCAATGGTGTGGGACTTGACCCCCCAACAAGTGCAGGGTCCTGATAAAGTGACAGAGCATTTGAGAAAAGGATGCCCTGGCTACGCTGATGGGACACAGCTGCTCACACCGCTCTGGGCCTGGCCTATGCCTGCTGAGCACTGTTCGGCACCCTCAGGGGGAGAGGCGGTCTCCTCGGGGGTAAAGCTGCTGGTGAGATCTCGCCATTGCTCTTCTGAGCAGACAGTGTTTGGATTTTGACAGATGCAAAAGGCTGACTCAAGCAACCGTGTCACACTGCAGATTTATCAAGGAAGTGGCTTCTGGGTCAGATCACTAGCTGTCACTACTCTCATCAACTACTTCGATCTCACAGAAAAGTGAGGTATTGAACTTTTTTTTTATTCTTTGTAGTCTTCAAAGTACTTTTACCTGCACAGTGTCTTATGAAAAATAAAGAGCTGAAGCTTTTCAGTCTCTCAAAGCAGTTCAAAGGAAAGAATATTTCCAGTTCTGGAAATCATCTTTCTGATGGTCTTTGCATTAAATTATGGGTTTTTTTCAGAAACCAATCCCTAAAATGCATTAATTATTTACATAATTAGCATTCACGTGTTTCTCTTTTAGGGTAAACCTGTTTTTCTAAAGCTAAGAGAAAGTAGCCATTAAGCTAAAATTCTGATAGCAAGTTGGCAAATGCCTTTAAAACCACCAAAAAGGTAAAGCACAACGGTTGTTGTAAGTTGTGAAGGGGAGAAGAGGGTGACAAACAAATTGGCAATCGATGCACCAAAGCTTCGTGCAATCACCTTTGTCCGCATCTTCAGGCATTCGTGCTTGTGCATGACTGCTGCAAAATTCACGGCCCCCGACACCAGCCAGAGGAATGCTCTGGCTCCCCCACGTGTAGGAGACTCCTCTGCAACGCTTGGAGTTGACTGCTGTTCCTTCCTATTTGCAAAATACTCTTGTCAGGTTACATCTCTTGAGGAGAGGGAGCCTTTTTCTCCAAAATAGAAACAGTGACAAGACAACTTCCTTACTAAACTGGGCAGCAGTATTCTACCAACTTCACATTACGAAATTGCAAGTCTATAAAATTTGATACGATAGTATAGGAGAATTGCTATTTTGCAGCAATGTTATAAAAAAAATCTTGCTTTAAAATTTTCTTCTTTACCCTGGTCCACTTTGTCTTCTTCCCTTCACCCCTTCCCCCAAATATCAAAGACTAAAAATACTCTGCTTTATTATTAGAACAATGGCCAGCATTTTTTGTTTCAAAATTGCACACAAAAGTGTTTTACTTGCACCAAAACCAGTATCTTAAAACTAGACTTTTTTATGCCTTCAGTGCTTACAGCAAATGACTTGCATCAACTGCAAGGCTCAAATTTTAGCAGTTATTAAATGTCAAATTATAAAAATGAAATGTTATGTAGAAGTAATTAGAAAAATCTAAAACAAGTACTGATAGATTAGATTTCTTTTTTTTTCCCCTCCAGAAAAACATAAACACTCATTTTAAAAATCTTTACTCTCTACGGATGAGCGTGATGCTTTCTGAATGTAACCGGCTTCTCCAAAACAGAGCGTGATTAGGAAATGAAGCATTTTCCCCTCTTGGCTAGTTTTGATGAAAGCTCTCCAACTTGCACATTGTGTCTGAACATTTCTTCATTCACAGCATGTGCCCATCGAAAACTGTTTTCTGTTTGCAGCGTTTCAGCTGTACTATTTATAAGCTAGTTGAACAATGCTAACTAGAGGCAGTAAAAGGTGTGTATTTCATATGCAAATCACTAGCAATAATTTTCTACAATTACACTTAGTTGCTGGCATCATTATTTTCAGCACCAACATAAAAAATGGGGTTAGCAGGAGAACATTACAGAAAAAATGTCTGTATTAGTAAGACTTATATTTAATCAAACAATTTTCTTACTTTGGTCAGACCATGGAAGTTAATATGTTATTTTATATCAATGCACAAAACTATTAATATCCCTACCTCTGCCCAGATGCTGCATGCCCACGGGCTATAGATGGCTTTTAGATGTACATATGCTAAGATAAGATATCTTTGCAGGAAAATAAACAGGGTTTAAACATCTAATATTTCTTACAGAAAACTGCTGCTGCTAAAAATTGTCACATTACTAATGACTGGAAGTATTTCTTTTATAAACTTCCATGAAAAGCAATTGCTTTCAATCACATTCTATTGTCGTAATAACCACTAAGCACAGGTGAGTTCTTTCTGTCCTTCTTGTAAACCCAGGTCACCACGCCTATATTTTTTATTAAAAAAATCAGTCCAGATTAAGTTTTCCAATTTCAAAGGCAAATTTCTTTTCTGTTGGATAAAATGCATTCACTTTTTAAATATGAGATTGTTCTCGAAGTCATTACTGTAGGGTACGACTAGGTTATACTAGATGGGTTGAAGCATCTAGTAGCCATGAACCAGACATCCATGAGCCAGAGATCCCCAGTTCAGAAGGGAAGGCTCCCATCTACCCAAAGAGCAAGGTTTGGGAGTAGCTTCCCACTGGCAGTAAGTGTAAAGACCGAAAAGGGAAGGTCACTAGCTGCTTCTAAGACAGTGACTTGTTTGTGAAAGGGATTGTATAAGATGACGGCCGTGATAGAAACAGCTGGGGCTCAAAAAATCTAGAAAGGCTGTTTCAGTGTCAGGTTCTGAAACAAAGAGGAATTCCTTCCATAAGGATTTCTACAATCTGAATACTGCTACTTCCATTTAAAAAAAAGGTGTTTACATAGAATAAAAAATATAGCAAATCAGCCAGCTGAGTTCTCAAAGAACCCTAGTTTTCTACATTGCTAACCAAAATCTCTTTTTTTTAAATATTGTTGCAAATATTTGAACTTACGTGTCTTAATGAGGTATGAGACTATGCAACAGGACCAATGGGCAGGATATGGAACTGAGTGTTAAGTGCACAAAGAAGAGTGTGCTGTTTGCACTTGACTGGGAGATGTGAATGTTTTTGAGAGAAAGGACTTTCCAGGCTACATTTACCTCTTTTGGACGTCACACAGAATTTTGACAAGCAGATCTTTATGGGATAAATGTTTGATCAGAGTTAGTTATGGTGCAGATAATACAATGACTGTGCATTAAGTGAGCATTACTTCTTTTTAAATGCCAAGCTGTGAGATAGCATACAATGGTGCAGTTCTTGGCTGAACTGACATAAAGAGAACTGCGATTTCATTGCCAAGAGATTAAAAGAGGCTTATGTTTCCAAGAGTGAAATTGCTCAGATTTGTCAGTTTTTAAAGAGTTATGGATGCAACTGATGTATAAGTAAACTGCTGCAGCACAGAAGGAGATTTGAGGTTGCTCACTGGGTTAGTTACTCTGTTGAAGCTCCTTTACATTTCTGTTCTACTCCATCTTCCACTGCAGCTTTGATCTGATTTTTATTTTAAGCTTTTATATCAAATTCTCCTTCCTCTGGTGCTCAACTGTTACGTATATGCTCTCTTGTCAGTATGCTCTGGTGCTACTTCAGGCTAGAAAAAGGTTTTTCTATAATGAATGTTCATTTAATCGAAACGTTTTTCTGTGAGCTAAGCTCTAAGTGTAAAATTTCCAGCCCACATGCACTTGGAGATGAACTGGCTCGTTCTTCAAATCCAGAGATGCCATGTGGATTCTCTGTTTTGATATCCTTGATTCAGCAAGCAATACAGTTACAATTATTTCTTGCCCATCTTCGTGAAGTCTAGCTAACTAGCAATTTTGAGAAGTTTCCAAGAGCAGCTATCATTGTACCTAAGAACAAGATGCAGTGTTGTTATAAAATTAAACAGAGTATCAGGTAACAATTCTGTTTCTGAGAAAAACACTCTGCAATTATATTAACTGGCACCCTAAACCAGTGTTTCCCAACCAATGTAATAGGTTGCTGGCAGAACCCTCCAACATTGCTTGCAGCCATAGGAAGTTTAAAAATATAAATGAAATTCAGGTGTCTGCCACTGTTCTTTCCTGCCCGGGTTATAGCAATGTATGGAATTGCCTGCAGCGTGTTACTTGTTCAGTATTGTTGCCTGTGGGCCAACACAGGTTCTAAATATTACTGTGCAATGTGTCCATACATGTCCTTTCAGTCTGACTGGCAGTGAAAAGCATTCAGGTATGCAAAGCTGTTTATCATGTTGCTTTATTTACCATTAAATATTTCAGTTTTTACAAACTTTGCATTGCAGACCATGTTTTAATGCAGATCAGATGAGTTATTTGGACTGATTTTTTTAATGGTGCCTTTCAGATTCTCTGAAAGTCATAAAAATCACTTTGGTTTTTAGTTTTAATCTAAGGCAGAAGATTTCAAAACCTGTGTGCTTTCTTTTTTTGGCAAACCTATTCAGTCTCTTTGAAGTTTATTTATATCAAATACACGCCTAAATAATTTAAGGTGAATTCCAAGCTGCCTAATTTAAGTACCTGCCCAATTTCGGTGAGTCAGTGCCTGACTCCTGACATCACCACAGAGTTAGCGTACGAAGTTCAGCTGGACACCCACTTTGAGGCAGGGGGCCAGCCTACCTGGCTTCCCTCTAGACGGCAATCCAGCCCATTTGATCCAGCCCATTTGAACCCCAGCGAGCGTGTAGGAACCCACAGTAAATATTAGTCTCCGTCCACTCGGTGATCCCCTGGGCAAAGTGCCCTTCCAGCAGCAGCTTTAAAACTGCACTCGGGTTCAAGAAATTGTATCCGTATTCCAGAAGACAGCTGCTGGGTTCTGGGCTGCTTTGCAAGAGGGGCACCCACCTCTACCTGCGGCACACATGGAGTGGCTGGCAACATGGGAATCATAAAAGTCATCCGGAGAGCAGGCAGAAGGAGGCCTGGTTACCAGTAGGGGCTTCTCTTTTTTGGGCAAAGGGCTTATTTTCCTATTAGGGTCTTAATGTAAACACATATAAGTTGCAAGGAACTGGCTCTGCACACAGGAGTATACTCACTGCTAAGGCTATTTCTCATCTGCTTTCTTTCTGGACTCCATGACTCTTGTGTCTGGCTGAGAGGTGGCCTAGTTTCAAGACGTGTGCTGGAGAAAAGTGATAGACGATGTACTGGTACCATCGCAATACTTCTTACAGAATCAAACTGCCAAAATTAGTTGGTGCTGAAAGTGCTTTTGACATCTCATGCCACATCTCTGCCTACTGAGTGCTGTAGGTTATTGCAAGGATCTACAAGAAAGAAGCCTTGCTGAAGGTGTCAGGTTGGATTCTTGCGTATTCCAAATGTATGCGGCGCAGGAAGCAAAAAGGCCTCTAAATGTAGGATCGTTCTTCTGCTCCATGTTGTTATACCAACCTCCAGCACACTGAGCTGTTCCGACTCCCAGCTCAGGGACTGCCGCAGCGACGAGCACAGCCAGCTCTGCTGCCTCCCTGCCAGCCACCGTGGTTCCTCACCCCTCTCCAGGGCAGCCTCTAGCTGACTAGATTCTGTGAACTAATACAGAGAGGGCATTCTCCAGGAGGAGGGTCTGGCACCTTACCGTTTCTAAGGGTAAATGTCTAAGGAGCCTCCGTAGTCCACCCTTATAAAACTCCATACAGCTGCAAACAGTGCTTTCAGCTTTCCAAGGGCTCTGAACACATTTTTTATTGGTGGTGATGGCTGAACTTTGGTCAAGTGAGAAATGGCCTGTTGTACTCAAGAGCAACGATGATTTTTTCCTAAAGAGTTCTCTTACTGCAGCACCACAACTCCTCTCCTCGGTGACCTGGAATTTTCCAGAGATTGCCGCAGTGTCACAGAGTGGCTGTTGAGCCAAAGGCATGAAGGGGAAAAAAAATGAACATTTGAATAAATGACTTGTGTAGCACAAGTTCAAATGGTGAAAAAAATGGGACTTGTCTGGCTGGGAAGCCAATCTAAGCTTGCTACCTGCATTGCCTGGAGACAACTTGGCTCACTCCCTTTTCAACGAATGCTGTTATTGCAACAATATGCTCATGCTTCTTTATGCTTAGCTGAGGCCCTTCAGGTCTCCTCCTGGGCTTGGGTCCCTAGTAGCTACAATGCCTCGGGCCAGCACTATAGAGCAAAAATGAGGTGGAGTTCAAACCAGCAAGTATTTTCTCAAGGGCTCTGAGATTGAGTTTGGGATTCCACTAGCTTGCTCTTGCCTTATGGTTGCCTTTCCTTAATCCCACTAAGTAGAGCATTCAAGTAAAATCCAGCTGAGATGTAGCACTACTTAGCAGCTGGGCCAGGTGTTAAAACATGGTACCCTTTAAGTAAACCTTCAATTAGCTTTACAATAAAGGGAGAGGGCAAATCATACTCTAAACTTCAGTCTTCGTAGTGCTAACAGACTCTGAAAAGTTACTGGGAAGTGTTACTTGTCTCTAAAGAGTGAATGAATTGCTAACTGCAGAACACTCGGCTTGTTAATAAAATGTATCCTTCATTCAAGTGATTCATCAGAGGAGTTACAATGCTGGTAGTTCCCGCTTTTAAGGGCTCCTTTAAACAGATGTCTATTACTAACAATAATAAAAAGAGCAGTCAGCATTAAAAGCCACAAACTATTATCTGTTAGTATTATTCACGGAATATGACACTGTAAACACGCCAAAAGCCCTAAATTCCAAATTTAGAAGAGCGACATAAGTGGAAGAACGAAATTTTAGAGAACTGCTTCTAAAGGAAGCGCCAAAAATCTGAAACGGTGAGGATTTCGTATTTTAAGAGCCACTCTTTGTATCGTTCCGTTCTAAGGAAATAGGAAGTATCTAGGAAAGTGCTGAGTTATTTATGGGGCAGAAGATTTATCTGAGATTTTTTTTTCCAGACAGTTATTTCTTAATTGACTTGCATATTTTTATATTTGCTTTTACTAAAAAAAAATAAGTAGGCTTCTTCTCCTTGGAGAAGAGGAGGCTCCGAGGTGACCTTATTGCAGTCTACAACTACCTGAAGGGAGGTTGTAGTGAAGCGGGAGTTGGCCTCTTCTCCCGGGCAACTAGCGATAGGACAAGAGGACACAGCCTCAAGCTTCGCCAGGGGAGGTTCAGGTTGGACATCAGGAAGAATTTCTTTTCAGAAAGGGTTATTAGACATTGGAACGGGCTGCCCAGGGAGGTGGTGGAGTCACCATCTCTGGATGTGTTTAAGAAAAGACTGGACATGGCACTTAGTGCCATGGTCTAGTTGACAGGGTGGTGTCAGGGCAACGGTTGGACTCGATGATCCCAGAGGTCTCTTCCAACCTGATTGATTCTGTGATTCTGTGTAATGAAATGCAGTTTCAGAGATAACAAACAAAAGATTTCTCTGTTAAATTCACAGCAGTGCTCAGAGCTAATGTGTTCTACCTGCACATTTACTGCCACTTGCCTGGTGTGCATTTGCCTTGCTACTTCTATTTGATACGTCCTTCATGCTGGAGTCCATCACTCTTCGTGGCAGGATCCATCCTCACCTATTTATTTTATAATAAAGTCACACCTTTAGACTTAACTCCTTTCACTCTGGAAAACGTGAAACAATTACAATACAATTAGAGCACTTGGCTGTGTGCTTTTATTAAAAGGCAAAATGAACCTATTCAACAGGAATGGCAGCACCAGCTGAGTTTATTGTGTAAGTAAAACACGAAAAGCTGTCAGGCTCAGTATGTTGCTAATTTCAGAGTCGTTATGTACAGCCAAAAAATACAACCGCCATAACTGGTCATAGGTTACAAAACCGGACTTCCCTCTCCCACATTTATATATTTTTTTTAATCTTTGGGAAACGGTTTGTTTTTCTACAAGCTGTTAGTGGAAAGGGCACGTATGATTTGCCAGACTAATGTAATGTCTTATGTGCTCCTGTCAAATTCCGGGAAGATAAAATCTACAAGGATACTTAATTAAAAAAGAATGTGATCTCTGTTTTATAAATCATTGCTGCCATCTGCCCCCCCAAACGTGAAGCGTGGAAACGGTCTCGTTCAAATGGTGCAGGAAAAGAGCATGAACTCCTTAAGCTTGGGTGTGAATTAAACCAACTTACGGAATTAACTTTCTTTTTAAGTATAGGCTTAAGCTTAAAATGGCACCAAACACCAGCCTTTCCCACTTGGCAATAAACACAGAAACCCACGTTAACGCTGCAGAAAGGCAGGCAGCGCTTCCACGGGTGCCGCCAGCCCGCCGCCGCGTTTCTGGCAGCGCCAGCAGCTCCAAGGGCAGCCTCAGGGGCCCGGCCAGTGCCCGCGCAGGGGCTACGTGCCACTGTCACAGCCCGGCGCTGCGAGAGACTCTCCTCGCCTTCCCTCACGCACCGCCCGCGCAGCTGCCCCGGGGTGACCCACGGGCATTACGGCGGGGGGGTCATTTACCGGCTCCACACCCGGCGCCCAGCACCAGGCCAGGTGCGGCCGGGGCCTGGAGAGCCTCCGGGCAGCCTCTTCGCCCGCCCGGAGCCCGCCGCTGCCTCGGGGTGACCGGGCTCGGCTGACCGGGCGGCCCGGCTCCCCCCACAGCCCGCCGCGAGTGGGTCGGTGGGCAGCGGCCGTTTCCCTCAGGCCGCGGCGGCTAACGGGCAGCGCGCGCCGTGCCCGCCAGTGCGGGGCCGCGCGGCCACGTGCTCGCCACCTCCCGCCACCGGCCCTGGCCACGCGGCGCTGGCCGCGGGCCACGCGCGGGCACGGTCCCCCTCCCCCACCACACACTGTCCTCCGCGCCCCCCGCCCGGCTGCCGGGGCGGGCAGCGCACGCACACACCCGGTCCCGCCGCCTCCCCGCGTGCACGTGAGCGACCCGCCGCGGCGCCACGGCCACGCGAGACCGCGGCCGGCGGAGCCACCCGGCCCCGCGAGGTCGGGGACGCGCTTCCATGCGGCAGCTGCCTGCGGTGAACGCGCCCCGTCCCGGTCCCCGTCCCCGTCACGCCCGGTCGCGTCCGCGAGCGGTGGCCCACGTGCAGCCGCGCCCGCGAAGCTGCCGCGCGCCGTGGGGGCCGGGGAGGGCGCGCCGCGAGGCGGAGGGGGGGGGGCCGCCGGAGCCCGGCGTGGGGGGGGCTGCCCGCGCGGCGCCGAGTGGGCGGCAGGGCGCGCGCGGCGGGGGCGCGCGGGGTCTCCAGTGGGAACCGCGCGTTCCCTGTGGCAGCGCCAGGGAGGGCGGGGGGTGGGTAGGAGGGGGAGGGGGAGAGCGGCCTGCTCCTCCTCCCCCCCCCTCCCCTCCCGCCTCTGCCCCTGCCCCGGGGCGGCGGGTGGCGCTGGCCGCGGCGGCTCGGGGCTCGGTGTCCTTGTGCGGAAATGACACACGGTCCCGTCACGTCACGCGAGAGCGCAGCGCGCGGACCCTCGCACACAAAGAGCGGGGGGGAAACGCGGGCACCAGCGGCGGCCGCTCCGACCGCCCCCGCCGTCCCGGGGCTCCCGTGCCCCCGCGCGGAGCCGAGGTAAGTGCCGCCGCTGCCGCTGCTCGCCGGCCGGCTGGCGGGAGGGTCGCCCCTCCGCACAGCCCACGGCGGGGAGCGCCGCCCCGGTGGGTAGGGGAGGAACGGGGAGGGTGGCCGCGCCAGCAGGCGAGCGCGCGAGCGGGAGGTGCGGGGCTGGCCCCTCCTCCCAGCGGCGGCTCGGGCCCCCCCCCGCCGCCTAGGGGCGCGGGCTGCCGGGCGCGGGGGGCTCTTTGTTCGTTGCTCGGAACGTTGCTATAGCGCTGCGGCGCGGGGCGCGCGCGCCCGGCCCGGGTGCCTCCATCTGCGGGGCGGGGGGAGGAGAAGGGCGAGCGGAGAGTGGAACGGTCACGCCGCCGTCACCTCCCGTCTCACCTCACCCCCTCCTCCTCCCGCCCTCCCCCACGCGCCGGCCACATAGATCCGCCCGGGCAGGCTTCGGACCGGAAGCACCAACCGCCGCCGCCACCGCCGCCGCCTCGGGCTCGTGGGTCTGACCGCGGAAGCGGCCCCGGCCGCCGCGTGCGGGGCGCGCGGGGCGGCCTCACCGCAGCCCCCGCCTCCGGGCGTGGCCTCGCCGCCGCGCCGCTCCCACGTGGCCGCAGCCGCCCCCGCCGCTCTGCGGGGGGCCCCGGCGGGGAAGGGGGGCGAAAGGGGTATCCCGGCGGGGCGGGCTGGCAGGCAGCGTCCCCGGCAGTTGCCCCCTCCTGGTACCGGCTTCCGCCGTGCCTGCCGAGGCGCCCCGCGGTGACTTGGGAGGAGCCCGCCGAGCAGCGTGGGGCCAGGCGCCCTGTAAAAGCGAGGGCTGGGGTCAGGCCCCTGCCTGGCAAAAACGGTGGCGGTAGCGTCGAGCGGGCGATTCTGTGGTGATTCGTATCGGTTCTTGGCGGGTCATGCGCTGAGGGCACCGGAGGAGGCCGCGGCAGGGTAGCCCCCCGCCGCTGCCCTGATCATCCGCTGCCTCTACCCTACTTTCCGCTGTGGTATGTCCACGCAGCCTTTTGTAAATAGAAGGGGACAAACTCTGAACCAGCAGAATGCCAGCCGGCGGCAGGCCAGCGGCCATGTGACGGCTTCCACATAGCGTTGACGCAGTCCCCGAGCTTTTTGGATTGAAGTGCGGGTCGAGTTCGTCGCTGGCACCTATAAAAAACAGTGCATGCCCGACCCCTGGGGCAGAGACATTTAAACAGGGAAAGGAAAACCTTTTCCCTGCTTCTGGCTTATACCTGGTCATCAGATTATGAGTTTACGTGAATGATTACATCTAATAAATAGTTGCCAATATATGATAATACATTTTCCTTATCTCTGCTACTAAATCAAACTTAGCATTGGACCAACCGCACTTTTATCTTTGCTAAGTATTTTCATAGATTAGGTAAGTCCAGTGTATAAAAATAAAGCAGAGTTGATTGCAGTTTCGAGGAGATTTTAAATTGTACAAAGTTCGGATGGAACGGTATTTTAAAATAAAAGCAAAGAGTGAGGGGAGGGAGAATGCAGCACTGAGGAAAACAAAATGTTTCTAATAGACCAGGGGAACACACCTAATTGAAGCAAACCAAATTGATGCATTAATGCTTGAAATAAACTAGGTTAGTATTTTGCTAACCAGCGCAAGGTTAAATTGGTGTTTGATAAAGTATGGGGAACAGGTTGACAAAACTTCCACTTTAGGCAACTTGTGGGAAAACTGAGAAGAGTGATTTTTTTATTCCCTGATTTAAACTGCATCTGCAGATGTAAGTAAAATTAAATTAAAAAAGACTCAAATTGAGAACATGCCCTGTAAGTCCTGTTGGCAAAGTGCCCTTGTTGCAGGCTGGCTTCAGTGGAGACTTGAGGCTTCCTGTCCTCCTCCACAGGGCAGCAGAGGAGGTTTTCAAACTATATTAAGTATAGGGATTTTATTGTCCGTAAGGGTAATGCTTCCAACAACATCTGCTGCCGCTTTTAAAAATTTTTTTTCATAGTTTTAGAACTTGTTATACATGTATTTATAGTCAGAATGTGATTGTAATGTTGGAATATTGTTTTCTAAAGTATTTAATATTTCTAATGTCAGTACTGGATATCAATAATAAATTTCACTCAAAAACGCCACTCTTGGGTAACTAGCAGCACCCTACTGTCTAAAAATTGATAGGACAGAAAGCACCTGCTTTTAGTATTTGTATTTTCTACCTGCATTTTGCTCATTGTTCAGTTAACTGAGGCAACGTTCTTATTTCACAGTTTCTTTAGGATGGGTAGTCAATTTGAAATCTATTACCTGTTTTGGTTTTTAAATGAAGGCGGTTTCAGGTATCGGACTTGTTCAACCTGCTACCTTTTCAAGTAACTTCCCAAGCGTTTTCAAAATTTTTGCTCAGAGAAGTCACAAGTTATAAGGAAATGTGACTAAATATATACAAAGTACAGTCAGGTGTACAAATCAAACAATACAGATTTCACCTTCCCTCCCCAATTTCTGTCTGTTATAATAGCTTTAGGTGTAATTTGTAACATTGGTAAGTAATGTTGTTTCAGGCAGCGTACTGACAGTGACCCTTTCTAGTTATTTGCTTATTCTGAACATCGTACCTATGAGTGTGGTGATGAGGTTTTCAGCCATAGAAGGATACTTAAATAAAAAATAAAAATGTTAATGAAAATGCAAAAAAAAAGTCCAGAAAAAAAATTGCATGGTTTTGTTTTTTTGAGAAGGTCTTGTCAAAATTGTGTAATATTTAAAGTCAAATCACTGGCCCGTGGAACTGAACAGAAGGCAAACATTGCCTCTAAGAAATACATTTTACAGCTCAATTTTGGAGTGGTATTTATGTGTAATTCAGTTGAATTGAATTTGAGTTGCATTGTTTTTTACAAATTGGAGGAATCAAATGTACCCCAAGGATAATTGCGATATTGAAATTATTGAACCCAGTGCTACAGCTAGGAAGTAAAAGATGCAGATTACTTGGCTCCCAAAGCAGAACCCAGAACTCGCAGTTCTCTAGGTTTGCTTCTACACCCAGCAGGAGAGCTTTCCAAGAGACAGCCTGGAGAGCAACACGGACCTCGAGCAGGAGGCACCTCCTGGGCAGCCTGAGCAGAGCCACGTGCCTTTGGTCCGTCTCCTCCTGGGACTGCAGGGCTGCATGTTGAGAATGGATGTTTGCTCTCATTATTTCAAAGCGTTACGCAGGAATCGTTCCTCTAAAACATCATGAGGGACAGTATTTTGCGCTGTCACCAGGCGGTTAGAGCAGCCCTCTGCTCACCTGCTGCATGTGACAGGACTGCTTCCACCTGCCCACACCAGCTTTCAAGACTGTGGGCATCGCTTGGGAAGCGCCGGTTGCCTGCTGTGTTTTATCGAGTGCATGTTTCTTGTGAAATACAGACAGGGACCCAGAGATGGGGAGCAGGACCTCAGATGCTTGACTGTCCAGTGAGTGTCTGAATTACTAGATTGATTAATCATTGTCCCTTGCTGAGGATGAATATATATACAATAGTTTTGGTTGGCTCTGGGTAAACCACACTCTAATTACGTAGCATAATACCATTGTCATTTTGTAAAGTTCTGTTACAGGAAGGCATGTGTAAGAGGAGGTGCTACTTTTGGCTGTTAAACAGCAGTTCAATGTACGGATCTTGTAAAATTTAGCCAATATTACCTCCTTAGAATATCAGCTTTTTTGGTATTCCCATCATTTATTTAACTTTACTAGGTTACCTGTGCTTTAACAGGAGTGTTTTATCTTTCACTGCATGCTGAAAGCAAGGAAATTGAGCAGCTTGTTCCACCTATGCTATTAAACACATATTTAATGTTACTAGCAAACATGTGTGTCTTGTCTTTCAACCAAAATGTAAAGGACAATTCACCTCTTCAGAAGCAAATGACACTCAAATAGAATACTTTTTCGTTGAAGCCTCTGAGTTTTTTATATGAAGCAACGTACCATAATGAGGTTTTAAAAGGAATAAACATAATACACAACATCTAAACGCCTGTATTTTTAATAACATTCTTATAGTCGATAATGAAGAGTTAGAGACATTCCTTCCAACCTACATGAAGATGCTAAAATATTTAGTGGGATGGTCTGCATTCAAGAAGCAGCGTCTACATATTTACCAGCATTAATGAACTGAACAGTACAGTGTTACACAAACATTTAAATTAAAAATAGCAAACTTCTATAGAACTGATAACAGGCATTCTTATTATATTAGAGTATATTAGTTAAGGTAATGATTCATTTACATTTGTAATTATAATTAACAAGTGTTATGAAATCAGAATTGCTTTCCACATACAGCATGTGTGCATTTTTTATACCTTTCTACATGGTTTTCACACTAATGCTTGTTTTTTAGTTGCCAGAACATATTACATTAGCTATGGGAGTTTGAAAAGTGATGAGTTACAATTTTTAGTTATGAACAGCAGAACAACAGTATTTTTTTCTGGTGGACTTTTCAGAGTCTGGTGGACTTTGTTTTTTTTAAGTCAGAACTCAAAAGTGATCAATCAGGCTTTCTTTAAGAATGATTGCAAAGGCAGAGAACTACCTTGATCTTACATTATCAGCAAGATCTTTTCTCTTTGCATTGTGTTTTTACAACGATCACGATCATAAGACAGGTAGGGAAAGCATCCTCCAAGGCCAGCACGTGAGTAATTGTTAGGTAGTAAATAGGAAGAGGAGAATGCACATCATGGGATGGTTTAACTTGGGCTTATGATTCAATTCTGGTTTATATATCAATAACTAGGTACACTTTTATGCTACTTTTAAGTAGCATTATGCATTAGAGTAGATGATATGAGACTGAAATACGTTTAGAGTATGATTTGCAATTTGCTCCCTTACTCATAAAATCTTTTGTACCTAAGTGCTTTAAATCCTTAAGGCTTCGGTGCATTTTTTGGGTAGGCACATTTTTGATAAATTGATCACATTTTTTGCTCTGCTTGCAAAAGTAGCATCAGGGTGGTAGTTAGCACTAAATGCACAGAGAAACATTCCAAAACCTCATTTTTAAGGTATTCTTCCATCCTTTGGAACTCACAGCATTGCGCTGTGCTCTGAGCTTCCCTGTTAACCACGGGTAATACCATTTCAGTGTTGAATGTTGTTACCAAAGTGGTACAAGGATACAATTAAGTGTCATAACCTGGTAAGTCTTGTGAATAGAAGCATGTGTCTAAGTGATACCAATGGAAGTGGGGAGTGGTAAGTCTCTTCACTGAGCTGTCTTGTTTCTCATCTAATCTGATGAGAAGAAGGGAGAGCAGGATCTGTGGAAAGGAGATTTGGCCAATAGTGACAGACAAGGTGTGCTGGGAACCCCCCTTCTTTCTGTGGCCCCTCATGCCCTCGCCCACCGCTCCTCTTCCACTTGCCCTACAGTGTGACAGAGCCTGGTGATTAGATCACTCTTCTAGGATTTGGGGACCTGGATTCTTATCTATGCTGCAAAATCAAGAGCAGGAAAGTTTAAAAAAAAAGAAATCAAGTTTCTGGTTCTCAAATAGGTCTTTAAGCATTGTACCATTGGTAAGTGAAATACCCTATGCTTATTTATGACAGTCCTCTGTGAGACTCCCAAGGTATTGAGCATGTTCTGAAAATGGGTGTTGAATCTTAGTCAGCAGGCCAGATGCAGAGGAGTTCCTAGTGCAGCAGTCCCAGCAGGGCTCAAAAGGTTTTGTGTTTGTTGTCCACCAGAAACTTGGTATCTAGAATCTACTACCACTTACAAGTTTAGTTGGCATCTGAGTGGAATTTGTGGCTCTTGCTGCAAATCACGAGATCACAAATCAAACACACTTAAATTGGTGTCTAGAGTTAGACTGTAATGCATATTCAATTTATTTGAAGTAGCTTCACTTGAAACAGGAGGACACAATACTGTATATTGGATCAGTTCTCTGCAAATAGGCTCACTGTACATTAGTTTAAAAAGAATAGTATCCTCATTTACATGATTGCAAATCTAGGTATTTTCATTCACTTCTCTTAGAAGAGCAAAGCTTTAATTGTCTTAAGAAAGCAGTCCTTTTTGGTTCATCTTTTTTAACTGTTTCAGAAGTGTCATGATGTGTGGGTGAGTCTGGAGGACTGAGCCAAAAGAAACATTTGTGTCCTCCCAGGTGAGTGCTGGCATCCCACAGTCTCCGTTGTGTGACACCTAGCAGTGGCTCAGCACAGGTGTCTGCACAGTACCAGCACTGGTAGCTATCAAGGCAGTTTAGATGGGAAGGTGACTACATGCTGACACATCAGCAAGCTGTTTATTTTGAGACATTGATTACATAGAAATTACAAACTACATACCGTTTTCAAGAAGACTGTTCTCAACAGATGAAATGTAGGCAGTAAAATCTAATGATTTATTGTTTCCATTGTGAGGATGGGGTCCATTTACCTCTTCTTCCTTGATTGCTGAATTTCCCCGAGTGCTACACATCTTCCTGTTTATCCCACATTAGATAGGGTTGGCTAATGGCTGCACTAGAAGCAGATTGCCATTAATAAAAGCAGAGTCTCTTTTGAAGAAAGAGAGTATTCGCTATTTGCTTCATTTTTTAGTGTTCAGAGGTGTAGGATCCATAATCAGGGTTGTACGAGTTACTCTTTATGAGTGTTTTACCCATGTTTTAGCATAAGCATAGAGAAACAGTGTGTTAGTTTACATATTGAATACCGTTTTGTTAGGTGTTTCTGAACTGTTCACACATTCTTTGGAATTTAACTTTATATACAAGACAGAAACCAAAAAACACAGAGAAAATACTTCTAAAATAACTTTGTTCACAAATTAACATATTTACAAGCAAAATCCTAAAAATTGAAATTTAAGGTTTATTGTTCGTATTTTGTAAAGCATGATTTTTGGGGGCCAGTTCAGGTGGAAATAGAAGAAGTTTCAGCTAAAATTCAGAGATATGGGTGCTTAGGCTGCAGTGGCAATCGACTTCATTAGGATCAGGATCTGGCTGTTGACATAGCTGCTGTTGTAGGTGTTTGGTATGTTTTGGAATCTGCCTTCCAGATCCTCTTTTCACCAGAAAGTAGGATGTACTGCAGCATCCATCTGTATCCCAGCAATATAAAGCTACCGAGGCTGGTTGCTGTGCCAGTCACGGCTGCAGAGCTGGGCTCCCAACTTCAGCACAGGGTGTTCACCCCTTCCTAGAACTAGCTAGCTAACTGCTGTCCTCTAGATAGCATTGAGTCAGTATTAGGCTAAGAATGATGATAAAGATATTTATCTTCTGTTTTGAAA
This sequence comes from Nyctibius grandis, assembly GCF_013368605.1. Taxonomy (NCBI): domain Eukaryota; kingdom Metazoa; phylum Chordata; class Aves; order Nyctibiiformes; family Nyctibiidae; genus Nyctibius; species Nyctibius grandis. The sequence goes on from NC_090658.1 coordinate 80,396,504, forward strand.
AAAGACATGTAAGGTAAGAATGAAATATGTTGTGTACTCAACAAGGAACAACTGTCAGGAGTTTGCTTTGCTGGATGGATTTCTTACTTGATTGCTTTTTGCACTATTTTGTCCCAAGTTCTTTTAGGTCTTTTTTCTTCCAGCTTTGTTTCTTCTCACGATCTGGGGCAGAATGCTATCTCAAAACAGATTTTGACACTGCTGCCTCTTCTACGGAGGCAGTAATTCTTATTCTTAAGTACTGATGCACTGCAAATAGTATTTTAAAGAATCTGAAATGTTTTCTCTTTAGTGAACTTTAAACAATCAACAAAATTATTGTTAGCCTTACATAGACAGACATACGTACAGGGACATGCACGTGCACGCGTGAGGGCTTCCCCCCTTCCCGTAGGACCTCATTTCTTACGGAAGCAATGATACAATTGCTCTGTTGGTATCTGTGTCTGCTCACTACTCACTTGTGTGTCCATTGCAACCCAAATTTGAAGCGAGATGATGCTGTAAATAGATGATAAGTGAAGTTTCATGAAATGGTTGAACCAAGCCAGTGGCTTGCTGGTATGAGAGAGATTTTAATTCCTCCTTTCCATCCCAAATCTCATGCATGCTCCTGAGCTAGGCCTGATTACTTGCCTTTCTTCTCTGAAATAGAAGAAAAGTAACCCAGCAGAGAAAGAAGTGAATTGTTTTCTGTCAGTTTATGAAGCTGGAACAGCTCACTGAAGGTTAGGGTGGACACCCATGCTTGACTGAGGGACCAGGTGGGACTATGAGGCAGGAAATCAGCGGGGCAGTTGACTCCTGTCTCTTGACAGAAATTCTTATATGTGCTTCATTTTCTCATAATACCTAAGTTCTTACAAATCCTACAAAAAAGATAGGAAACCAGATAACAAGAGAGATGTTACCAGGGCTCCCAAAAATGAAAAGGTTGTAACTCGTGCTTTGTTTGGCACCAAAGAGTTCAAATATGAAACCTAGAATTTCCAGGCTTCATTGATTCTGATGCTCTTCGGACTATTTGCTTTTATAGAACAGATTAATTGTATTCTGGCAGTTTTGAAGGGAAAATTTCTTTTTTTCAAAATAAGTAATAACACTGCTTCAAATATGCGAAACAGTATTTTGACAATACTATTTGAGTTTGGGATAGCTTTGATCTTCCTGCTGTTGCATCCTTTAGAAAGTTAACCAGGTTGTGCGCTTTGCTTTAGTTTTCGGTTTTTGCAGTTTTAAGGAGTGACTATTCAGATCCTCATTTATCTTCTCCTTCCAGTTTCCTTGTATTCTCTCAGAGGAATTCTCCTAAAGCTTTTTTCGTATTTGAATAGCAGTAGTAGCAGGAGTTAAGAGAAAAATATAACTCCCTATATCCCCTCCTAAATATTTTGTGTCGTTTCCCCCATCACCACCTTTATATTCTTCCCTTCTGACTCTGTGTTTACCATCTTTTAGTGTTTTGCTCTAATAGAGCAGTCTAGGGTTATCTGGAAAACCATTTTGATTTCCATTGCAGAATACTCTGTAGTGGTATTGGCTGATTTGCTTACTGTCACCTCAGGCCCTCACAAAAAGACTCTCTGTCACACTTGACCACTAGCACACATTGGTCTTGTACCATAACCCTCAGAGCTAAGCCTAGTGCAGTATGGAAAAGTGTAAGAAAGATCTAGAAACTGAATGTCAATATATCTGGGATATCAGGGCAAAATACGAACATTTAGTACTATGTGCTTTTCTTAAGGTCCAGCGTAGCTTTTTGATGGGGCTATACGAAGTACACTGCCTTAGGATGTTTGTGAAGAGCTGTAGTGACTGTGTCTAAATTCGTAAATAACCCTCACCAGTGCTTATCAGGTGGTTTAGAAGTTGGTGTGGGCCACTTATGTTTCATGCTGTTATGTCTCTACAGAGTTTGCAAAAGTTTAAGTGAAGTGATTGTAAGCTGGCATAATTTATATGTGGATCAATTAATAAATGCAAGTCCTGAAATAGGGGTTTATGGTGGATAAAAGGAGTAGATATCTAAGGGGTTTGTAGTAGCTCTACGTCCAACTGAGAGAGACTTTTTCTGGTGACACAGTGATGAAGGCAATCTCATGTTATCCTCTTAAGGATGCCCTTTGGAAGACTGTACATAGGGGCTATACTGAAGATCAGCACATCAGAGGATATTTTGGCTTCTAGAGTGGCCCAGTATGAGCTCCCCGACAGGATGCACCCACGAGTGTTGAGAGAACTGGCAGACATTATTGCCCAGCCACTCTCTATCATCTTTGAAAGGTCATGAGAACAGGAGAGGTTCCTGAGGACTGGAGGAAGGCCAATGTCACTCCAGTCTTTAAAAAGGGTAAGAAGGAGGACCCAGGCAACTACAGGCCTGTCAGCCTCACCTCCATCCCTGGAAAGGTGATGGAGCAGCTCATTCTGAATGCTATTTCTAAGCATGTGGAGAAGGTCATCAGAAGTAGTCAACATGGATTCACCAAGGGGAAATCATGCTTGACCAATCTGATAGCCTTCTATGATGACATGACTGGCTGGGTTGATGAGAGGAGAACAGTGGATGTTATCTACCTTGACTTCAGCAAGGCTTTTGACACTGTCTCCCATAACATCCTCATAGAAAAGCTCAAAAAGTGTGGCTTAGATGAGTGCACAGTGAGGTGGATCAAGAACTGGCTGAATGACAGAGCCCAGAGGGTTGTGATCAGTGGTGCTCAGTCTAGTTGGAGGCCTGTGGCTAGTGGTGTTCCCCTGGGGTCAGTACTGGGCCAGGTCCTGTTCAACCTATTCATCAATGACCTGGATGAAGGAACAGAGCGTACACTCAGCAAATTTGCTGATGACACAAAACTGGGAGAGATGGCTGATACACCAGAAGGCTGTGCTGCCATTCAATGAGACCTGGACAGGCTGGAGAGCTGGGCAGAGAGGAACCTCATGAAGTTCAACAAAGGCAAGTGTAGAGTCCTGAACCTTGGGAGGAATAACCCCATGCACCGGTACAGGTAGGGGGCTGATCTACTGGAGGGCAGCTCTCCAGAGAAGGACCTGGGTGTTCTGGTGGACAACAAGTTCACCATGAGCCAGCAATGTGCCCTTGTGGCCAGAAAGGTCAATGGTATCCTGGGGTGCATTAGGAAGAGTGTGGCCAACAGGTCAAGGGAGGTTATCCTGCCCCTCTACATGGCCCTGGTGAGGCCACATCTGGTGTACTGTGTGCAGTTCTGGGCCCCCCAGTTCAAGAAAGATAAGGAATTACTGGAGAGAGTCCAGCGAAGGGCTACAAAGATGATCAGAGGACTGGAGCATCTTTCTTATGAGGAGAGGCTGAGAGAGCTGGGTCTGTTCAGCTTGGAGAAGAGAAGACTGAAAGGGGATCTTATCAACACTTACAAATACCTTAGGAGTGGGTGTCAAGAGGAGGGAGTCAGACTCTTCTCAGTGGTGCCCAGTGACAGGACAAGGGGCAATGGGCACAAGCTGAAACATGGGAAGTTCCATCTGAATATGAGGAAAAACTTCTTTACTTTGAGGGTGACAGAGCACTGGAACAGGCTGCCCAGGGAGGCTGTGGAGTCTCCTTCTCTGGAGATATTCAAAACCCGCCTGGACGCAACCCTGTGCAACATGCTCTAGGTGAACCTGCTTTGGCAGGGGGTTGGACTAGATGATCTCCAGAGGTCCCTTCCAACCCTTAACCATTCTGTGATTCTGTGAGCTGATTTTTAACTCCATGCATCTTTTGTTTGGATGTGTGTGTTACCCATTGTACTGCAATCATAGAAAATCTTACCCTGAACGGGATCTCATAATTACCATTAACAGCCATCAGTTACTGACAAAGAAAAATTTGTAACTACACAGTATTCAAGTGTTTGCAGAGTTTTTAATAATATTTTGAGATTTAAAAAAATAATTCTATTGAACAGTATTCAAAAGTAAGGTAGAGACCTTTTTCCTCCAGACAAAACAGATTCCCTCTCTGTTTCTCTCCTCATCTCTCTTTTAAATTTCATTATAATTCCCACTCCTGGGCTGTACGTACACTTTTGATGGACTGGTTGCTTTATTCACTTGCTCCAGCCAGAGAGAAGCCTGCCTTGATTTCAGACCTTGGCTAAAGGATAGGCGGGAACAGTTTAAAGAAAACTGTTAGAAAGAAGAATTTAACTGTGGAAAATGTAAATTAATAATATTCTGGGGCCAAGTAAACATGACGCTGTGTGTAGATGAACATGAGCGGCGTATGACAGTTTACCAGTGGCCAGCTTACCAGTTGAGAGCATCAGTTTGCAGCTGTGTGCCCTGTAGCGGTCAGTGAGATCTGATTAGGTGGTTTGCTTTGTAGATCTCCAGAAGATTTAGAGTGTCTTTTAGGAACATGTCCACAGATTTATGTTTGCCCCCAAGTAATTTGCAAAATTAGTTTTCAAGGACTGAGAAATACAACTGAGTCTTTCAAGTGAAAAGTAATGCTAAAAACATACTAGAATAATACAAATACTTGTTTTTCCTTACAAAAAAACATTCTTACATTATTTAGAGGCTGTCAGAAAAAAAGTAGTTACTATAGATCTACAGATTGCTCTGCTTGTATTGATGCAATCCATATCAAAAGATCAAAGATTTTTAAAGGAAAACTTATTCCAGCATGTATATTCCAGTTTATGATGAGTTTTCCTTCTGTGATGACTTTGGGTCACCCACAATGACAACATAAAAACATTTGACTGTAATAAGAAGTAGTGACTTGTTGCAGGATGGAGAGTTTAATACGGTTAACTGCTGTTTATATACTGCCAAGATACTTTATAGAGAAGGTTAAAATGACTTCTACTTTTCTCCATGTCAAAGACATACAATTTTAAGTATATTCCTAGCTGTTGTGTGTAGTCTGCAGTATAGTTTGCATGTTGACAGGTAAATGGCCATGAAATTTATAGAAAATAGCTAGGTTCTACAAATGTACACATTGGAAATTATCTGTGGGCTGTTAATGCCCAATGGCTGTAGATTAAAAGTAGTTATAAAAACAGATGTAGGTATTTCCTGATTGCAGAAGATGCTGATATTTATTTTTGTATTTTTGTTTTGTTCTTTAGTGAAATAGAAGATGAATTCTGCTGAAATCACTGATGAAGATGAAGGTAAAATATTATACTTTGTGTAATTTATGATCAGGCAAAAATACTCATTGAATGAAAGCCTTTGTAACCTGATAAAGAATGCACTTGGATCAAGACAAATTACATTGATGTTTTTTAAAAAGCTAAAACACACCGTTATCCTTGTTACTCATTATATTTTCTGCTCTACGTCCCTCCCCCCCCCCTCAAAAAAAATCTTCCTACTGTAACTTACTTTGTTTGTAATTTAGACTCTTCTTTGGGGAAGAAACTGTCATTTACTGGATGACTGAATGATTCCTAGCATAATAAAAACTTGACTTTTGGAGTGGCCTCAGCATAGACTTATTGTATAAGTCATAAAAAATAATGATGTTCTTCAAAACACATTTTCATAAAAAGAAACAAACCACAAAAGATTGTATTAAGGGTGTCATGGTTTTCTGGAGAGAGTGCTTTATCTTTCTAAACCTTCTCTTTTTCCCAGTAAAAATTCCTAAAAAAAATATTGTGAAAGTAGAAGCAGAAAATGAAGATGAAGCTCTAGACTGCTCGGTAACATCCAGATCTGCTGAGAAACACTCACTGGATGGCACAGTTACTTGCCTACAGGATTCCAGCAAACGGAAACAGACCTCACTTGGTTGTGATGGTTCAGGGAGCCAGCAAGATGTCTTACCCAGTGTGAAGAAAAGACGCTTTACACAAGAGGTGACTTCTCTATACATGACTCTGATTTTTCTGTTTATATTTCATAGGCTAAATTCATTGCTGCTATAAGCAAATGCAAGTTATTTAACTAGATTTGCATTAGTAACAAGTTTGAGTCAAATATGGCTAATCTTAACCCAGTTTGCACACATTACTTGACTGGGTATTTAAATAACATGGGAGTGATCATATCTATGGAATACACTTACAGGTTAATTCATTCTTGTGAAGTACATTTTTGTTGTTTGTCAGAGAACCTAGGAGCAGGTACTGATCTGGATTAACTGAGCATGACTGATCACAGTCCCCCTCATGTCACACAGTCCTTCAGCTGGATCCTCAGTGGTAGAATCAGGGCTGTAATTCTTCCTTCTCTGACACAGATTTTGATGTCAGTGAGACAAGTATAAATTTGTGTGTTACTTGAAAGATAAAAATGCAGGGATGCAGAAGACTTCTGGATATCAAGAGCAGAATGTATTATAGCTTTTGGTGCAGCATCCCACTTGTGACAATCCAGATGTTTGTCCAGCTGGTGAAGGAGATGCCCAGTCTCTTCTGTTATCCTGTTCTAGTGTTTCACCTCTCTAGCAATTGGAGATTTTTGTTAATCTTCGCTGAAACTGAGCAAGTTTCTTTTTGTCCTTGTTCTTTTCAGTAGGGAGATCAGTGCTTATCTGTTGCTAGAAAAGTCTTATGCACATGGGATAGTTGAAGTGATGTTGTCCACCTTCAGCCCTTCCTTTCCAAGACTAACATTCTGTTTCTTCAGCTCTTCTTCAGGAGTCACCTTATTTTTTTGTTGTTCTCTTTGAGATTTCTGAAAGGGTAATGTCCGGTGTTGGATAGTCACAGCTCTTGTAACACCCTCTAGAGCCGTATAATGACCTCCTGGTTTTCACACTCAGCACTTTATTAAAATAACCTAGATTCAAATTCATCGTCTTTTGAATAACTTCAGGCCCTGGGTTATATTTAGTTTATGACCTAATCTAATGCACGTATCCTTTTCTGCTGTTCTGCTACCTAGCCAGTTATTCCATGTTGTATTTGTGCATTTCATTTCTTCTTTCTAGCCATAGCTCTTCATATTTCTTTTTCTTGACTGTCATCTGTCTGACTTCTTGGGGCTGTTTTTTTCCCTGAATGCCTGTGGTAGGTAGGTTTTAATCTTATTACACGGTTTCTTTCTTTTCCTTCTTCTTTTTACAATTGTTTTACTTACATTCAGATTTAAAAGAGCTTCATAATGGTCTCTGAACTATGCTTGCTTTGGATTTTACTGTTTGCTGTTTGCCTTTAATAAATTTTTAAATTTATTTGAACTGAATTATAACTTATAATATCAGAAAGTGACCCAGTAACAATGATGAAAATTCATTCTTGACTGACCACAGTGAATCAGCATGTTTAGTTAAATAACCAACCACAAATAGTCCTCAATCCTAACAACATTTTTAAAGTTAATTACTTTTCTAGTACCAATATTTTGTTTTAGTTGATGACTTCATTAACTATTTCTGTTTAAATAGAGGACAAAATGTGAATTACTTTTGAGAATATTGTGCTTGTAGTGTATTTTTACTACACATCACATAGGCATCTATGTGTGATATAAGCAGAGCTGTACTTTTAATGTTATATAACTGTAATATTGGGCTGGTGGTTTTATTACTAAATGACTTTCTATCAGAAGACATTTAGCTTTTTAAAAAATCTGATTGTCACTTCATAACCATAAATTAATTTTCCCTAATTTTCTTAAAAAAAAAAGTGTAGAAGATTGTAAGTTTAAAAAATTTACGTGCAAGAAATTTCCAAGTTCTCATGTGTTTGATAGAATTGTTTTACATTTTTCTTGCTCATATATTTATTCTTTACTCATATGCTTGAATGTTATGTTCTGTATTCTTACAGTTATTCAGACTTTCTTTATTAAGCATAATAAAAGTCATAAATTAGCTGGACTTTAGCACTCAGCAGAGCAATAACTAAACAACTTTTAAAACTTGGCTTAGGACTCCAAGAGATAATATGAGAGACTATTTCACAATTACTTATATTGGTCGATGTTTACCAAAATACTGCATTTTGCAAATGTTCAAAGAATTTATATAATATGAAAACTTGCTGTGCAAATCTAATATAAAAAGCAGCACTCTCATGTACATTGAGTCTCACAGAACAATATCTTTGCTTGTTTTTTGATGGTGCATTAAAACTGATCATCTTAAATGGGTGTAGTATTATCTGAAATACATTGGTGTTTAAAGATCAGTGTTACAGAAAACTAATTAAAAAATATTAAATACTAGGTTAATTGGAGAATTTACAAAAAGCCACGTATTTATGCTGTGGATAGTGCTGTTCCCAGATGGAAACTGTATAAAGGCAAGGTAATTAAAAGCCAAAGGGAAGAAAACGAGAATGCATCTGAAATAGAAAATCCTTAAATATAGGCCCAAATGTGTTGTCATCTGTTAGTCGAACGCTATGAGTTTCTGCAATGCAGATAACCAGTCCGTCCCACAACCAGACCCAAACACTGTGAGCTGCATTAGTGAAAGGACAGAAGTTCTGCTGCCATCGCAGCAGAGATCTGCGGTAGTTCTTAGCGTGAACACTTCTCCTCCTCCAGAGCACTGCGTCCAAAACCGAGAATGCAAACTTTCACAATACTCACTGTCAAAGTGCAATAAGATACTGAAGACAATGAATTTGCGCTGTTTAGTACACATTCTAATATTACTTTGCCCTGGCTCTGTGTGTGCAGTGTACATTAATAGCAGTTACCCCCGCGTTGCCAAGTTTTATTATATAATTAATTAGGGAAAAGGTATGGCAGGAGTTCTGATGAGAACTTCAGACGACTGGTGGCCCATGGCAAGCTATTTAGTAGACAAGGACTTGAATGAATCACACTCTGTATGTGAAGGAACATTTGGAATATTCTCTGTAAACAGGAGTGTTAATGTAAGAGCGAGCTATGTGGGTAGCAGGTCTCACTGTATGTGTAAGAAATGTATTCTCCAGAATTGCAGGTTTTTGTTGCTCTTTTGTTCTAAAACAGTAAAAGACAGTTGTAATTCAGTGTGGGTGCCTCACTGGGGAGCAGAACTATGTTTATTGTCAGTAGAGATTTTCATGACCTGCTTTCAGGTGATGTCTATTTGGGAGAGCTCTGTTACCATCTGGAAACACCTCTGTTTCTCCACTGACAAGTATAGGTGGGGTGTGACAACTTTGGTCCCAGTGTAGGAGCCTGCAGTTGGGTGGGAGAAAAGTGCATCACAGTCTGCTCATAATTTGGTCTCTTGTGTTCTGGTATTTTACAAGACACAAAGAGCTGATTTAGTTAGGGTGTGTCATACCACTTGCTGGGGTAAGTCACCCTTTAATAGCTGGTGGTGGTACAGGACTCTGGTTCCTCGCTGTCCTCATAGCAAATGTGCTTTAATATGAGTGGGATTGGAGGGACAGTCTTCTAAACGGGACCTGGAAGTCAGGTGTCCTAGGCACCACCACGGCTAGGGATTCTGTGCACAGTGGAATCCATTGCCTTTGCATTATGCTTTCGTTTTATCATCTGTCCATCCACACAGCTTTGGTTGTGAAAACATGAGGTTTCGTATGTAGGGTTGTATGGTGTGAATGAGAGCAGAACTTGGAAACACAGCTTCAATTTAATTGAGTCTGCTGGTTTCTAAACTTGGAGGGGAAACCAGCTTGTTCTTTCTGAGCCTCTTTTGAGTATACATTGCATTAGAAATTAAAAAGTAATTAGATTCAATTTGTCACTGCAGTGAGCCGATGCCAAGTGTGAGTACACATAGGGACCAGATTAATTTCATGAGTGTTACAGTTCTGTTTTTTTCAGAAAGGAATCTTAATTCAAGATCCTCACTGTAGGATGTAGTGGGGTCTTCACTAGAATTTCAAATTGCTTGTGGCTCTCAGCTCAGACCTCAAGTCTGTGTTCCATTTGTTTTAATACTTGAATGCAAATTCTGTGGTTTTTATCTAATTAATGTTCTGTGGAACAAGCCAAGCAAAATGTTTCAGTACAGTTTTCTCTAAAATCTGTGAGTGTTTTCTTATGTTTGAATTCTGTATGTTGGATTTTGATTCTGTTGTATCTACTTAACTTCCTAAGAATTATTTGCAATATCCATGTGTTTGCAAAAAATCCCAACCCACCCAAGCCCTGCATATTTGCTCTGAGTTGATGAAAATGCTTGCTTTCAATTTCAAGCCATGAGGAAGAGTTAGAAATTATTGAGAACATTAATTCCTTAAGAGGTCATTACTTGTTTTTTATATAAATAATTTAGAAAACTAGAAACTCATTAGTCTAAACTTCCCTGCCTTTCAGAAAGAAAGAAATCTTAGGCTTCCGCTTCTAAAAAGACAGTACCAAGGTACTTCTCACTTTGTTTTTATTATTTAAATAGAATACTTTTTTAAATTACAGTAATTCTTAGAACTTGTTTAGGAGTTGTACACCATTATAAAGATTAAAACAACTGTATAAATCTTTCATATCAGGAAGAAGTGAATAAGCATAATTTTCGTGTCTTACAGCCTTTGAGTATTTTCAAAAGCTAACCTAACGAGAGTGCTGGAACGTTAAATGCAGTTGTTGGAGGCAGTGGCAAGGTCACAGGACGAGGAGTCAGAAAATCTAGATTCTATTCTTGGCTCTGTTGCTGACTTGTTGCCACCCAAATTCTCTACAGCCCATGATCCTCATACGCAAGGTGAAGCATATTGATACTTAATTTGGGAGAGTCTTTAGAGCTTTGTGGGTAAAGAGTACTAAATGTTAATGTTGCATTTCTATTCCACAGAGAAAGCCATGAGCCAAAACAAAAAAAAAGCACCCTAAATAATACTTTATTTTTATTTTTATTTTTCCTAGTGAATTTATTAATTTTGATGTATTTAACATAACTAAGTCCTCTGGAGAAAATTTGACTTTGCATATTTATGTAACAATGCCTGCTTAAGGGGCACATATTTATAGCTAATATTTTTAAGGCAGCCTTACTAATACAATATTTATTCATTCAAAGGGCCCCCTTTCAAACATGAAGAACAGAGATACTGGCTCACCCACTCAGGTAAATGCAGAGCAGCCAAACAAGAACAAGAATCCTAACGTAACATGGCTCTGTGAAGAAGAATCCTTCAGTGACATAACCACTCCGTCTTATAAAAAACCTCTCTATGGCATCTCACACAAAATCACGGAGAAGAAGAACCCGCCAGGAGCAGAGCAGTTTGTTTCTTTTGAGTTGTTTGAAAAAATCAACCCCAGCAGTCCCTCACATCTTCGGACTTTGAACGACCAACGCAAAAGAGACTCAGCTGCAGCCATTGCCGTAGCAGCGGCCACTGCAGATTCTGATCCAAATATATATTCTTTGATACAGAAAATGTTTTACACGCTTAACACCCTCAATACCAATATGACTCAGCTTCACAGTAAAGTTGACCTGTTGTCTCTGGAGGTTAGCAGAATTAAAAAGCAGGTCAGTCCAGCAGAGTCCGTTGCAGACTTCAAGCCTCCCCCGGAGTACCAGCTGACTTCGGCGGAGCTCAAACAAATCATGGATCAAAGCACATCAGGTGGAGACTTAGCTTGCCGGTTGCTAGTGCAGCTCTTCCCAGAGCTCTTCAGCGACGATGAGTTCAGCAGAAGCTGCAGTGCATGCGGCTTTCTCAACAAAAGGAAACTTGAATCTCTTCATCTGCAGCTTATCCGTAACTACGTGGAAGTTTGTTACCCTTCTGTGAAGAACACAGCTGTGTGGCAGGTGGAGTGTTTGCCTCAAGTCAATGATTTTTTCAATAGATTTTGGGCTCAAAGGGAAATGGAAAACAGTCAGCAGAATGTGCAGTCGTCCAATTTTTATGAGACTGAGCAGGTCGAATCCTCTCATTTTATGGAGGATAAAGAGCAGGAGGAAGCTTTGTCCTTGGACAGGAGTAATGCCATTGCCTCAGATTACATGCTGGATGCTCAGGATCTCAATGAATTTTTAGATGAAGCTTCTTCTCCAGGGGAATTCTCGGTTTTTTTGTTACACAGATTGTTTCCAGAACTCTTCGACCACAGAAAATTATCTGAAAGGTACAACTGCTATGGAGACTCTGGGAAACAACTGCTGGATCCTCATCGGCTTCAAATAATCCGTAGGTACACTGAAATTTACTTTCCAGATGTGCAAGAAGAAGAAGCCTGGTTGCAGCAATGTGTTCAGCGAATAAACGATGAGCTTGAAAATACATACATGGATGGAAGTGAATGTGATCAGATGCGAGATGATTGTTATGATTCCTCTAGTTTACCAGATGATGTATCAATCATAAAAGTAGAAGACAGTTTTGAATATGAAAAACCTGGCAGACGCTCAAAAAAAATTTGGCTTGTACCCATAGATTTTGACAAACTTGACTTTCCCCCTCCTGATTTTGATGTCCCTGTCCCAGATTACCTGTTGAACAAAGAACAGATTAAAAGCATATATGAAAGCAGTCTTTCCATAGGCAACTTTGCCTCTCGATTGCTTGTTCTCTTATTTCCTGAACTTTTTACTCATGAAAACTTACGGAAGCAATACAACTGTAGTGGATCTTTAGGCAAGAAACAGCTTGACCCCACTAGAATTAAATTAATTCGACATTATGTGCAGATACTGTACCCCAGAGCAAAGAATGACAGAGTATGGACATTGGAGTTTGTTGGGAAGCTTGATGAGAGGTGTCGGCGAAGAGACACGGAGCAAAGGCGATCGTACCAACAGCAACGGAAAATCCACATGCCAGGGCCCGACAGGAGGGAATTTCTCAGCTATGTAATAAACCCCGAGAGGTTTCGAGAAGAATTCGAAGGGCCGCCGCTGCCACCGGAAAGAAGCAGCAAGGATTTTTGCAAGATACCACTCGATGAACTCGTTGTTCCTAATCCAGACTTCCCTGTGCCTTCTCTGTATTTGCTGTCTGATAAGGAGGTAAGAGAGATAGTGCAGCAGAGCCTGTCAGTCGGCAACTTCGCTGCCAGGCTTCTCGTAAGACTCTTTCCCGAACTCTTTACTGCGGAGAATCTCAGGCTGCAGTACAACCATTCAGGTGCTTGTAACAAAAAACAGCTCGATCCTATCAGACTGAGACTCATCCGTCATTATGTGGAGGCAGTTTACCCCGTGGAGAAGATGGAAGAAGTATGGCATTATGAATGTATACCGAGCATTGATGAAAGATGCCGGCGTCCTAACAGAAAAAAGTGTGATATACTGAAAAAAGCAAAGAAAGCAAAAAAGTGACAGGCTCTTTAAATTCCTAAGACTTTGACCACTAAATTATTGTCAGGATTATGCTTTGGTTTAGACTGAGGGGCCTGTTGGGAGCATCTAGGATAGTCAGGCACTGTTTGTTGCGTTTTAATGTGCGTGTTGCATCTGTGTGGGCACTGCAGCAGTGGGAAGTGGCTTACTGGAGTTGTACATGGATAAAGACTGTAAGTCATTGGTGACAGAGCTATCAGTGACTCGCTAAGAGCATGATTTTCACTGGTGCAACTACATGTATTGAAACTGTATTACTCCACTCCCCATTTCTGCATCTTCCTTTTTTATCACTTTCTAATAACAAATAATTTTTTTTTAATCCTTGTGCTCTTCACGAGCAGTTTTTCATTATACCCTTATAAACAGCCTTATTAGTTAATTTGGAGTTTGAAATTTAAACTTAATTTAAATTTGAAAGTGCCATGTTAATTGGAAATCATTGGAATATTAGACTTTGCTTCTACTGTAATTGCAGCTTCACATTTGTTTTGTTCTTGATGATACTGAGATATTGACAATAATAACACCGTGTCAAAGAATGGGTCAGAATGGTGTCATTTGCGTTCTTGACTGTTACCCAGGTTTTATTTCTAAAGCCAAGAATTAACTGTTGAAGAATTGAGACGTGAGCATAGACACAATGTGAATGTTTTTTTTTCTATTGACGCCACAAGCTTGATCCTGCCCCTGTGAGTTCTTTTTTTATTTTGTCCAGTGTCACTGCTGGTGTGACTGAGGATGGCTTGCCTGAATAAAGCCAGCAGAACAAACCCAAGCCTATACCCATGGAATGTCTTGCCACGCCTGCTTGCCACTCTATTTATAAAATAACAAAGACAACAACAACAACAAAAAGACCCAAAACAAGAACTTAGAAAATTTTGGACCTCACTGTCTATCAAAATCATGATTCCAAAGGTTTTCAGTATTCATATTGAATTGCATATTTAAAAAATATGTGCAAAGATTGGTTTTGTGATGGAATTGAGTTTTTCAGGGTCCCCACGTATGAGCTGTGGTAATGTAACTTACTCTTTCCGTGAATGCAGCACCATCTGGGTATTTTGGGTGTAGAGATATTGAACTCTCACACTTTGCCAAATTCATTTAGTGTAATTAGTAGTTATTTGGAGGCATAACTGTGTATGTATAACTTAGGTTCATACAGTCAAGTTTGCATCATTAATATGTTCAAGTGTAACATCCCCCCCCAGAACCCAATGTGAATTTGCTGTATGATTTGTCACTGGAGAGTGCTGCTTTAAAACTCGTTTTCCTCTTTTTTTTTTTTTTTTTAATTTTAATAATGATAGAAATGGTGAGAGAGAGTCAGACATGGATTTTTAAGACAGTAAAGACTGTGATCACGTACTGACGGTCACTGGAACACCCTGGAGTAATTGTTGATTTTCTCTGTGGTCCTTTTTTGTTGTTTACTTAGATGGGTCATAGTATCAAATTTTAAGTCAGTTCCAGTGTAATTTTCTATTTTAGCATTTGTAAGAAAGTACAAAATAGTTCATATTTTTATTTCAGATTTTTAGAATTTATTGTTCTTAGAGTCATATTGATCCCTTTCTTTTAAAAGCAAAACAAAATGTTTTTTTCCTAATGGCCAGAATTAGTAAAAGTATTATGTTAAACCAGGAGTAAATCATAACAGGTATTAGCATTTGCTCATTTTCCCCATATGCCAGCAACATTCTCAAAGAATGTTTGAAGAAAGTCATGAATGTACTAAATAACACACTGATACTGTTTATAACCATTTAAATGTTTCCTGTTGGTTTAAATAATAGCAGACCGTGCACAAAATGGATATCAGAGCAAATATGGCTATAATAAAATGAAAACATTTTACCAAAGATAAGAACTGATACCATAATGTCTGCATCTTATCTTTCATTTTAGTGCATAAATTTAGCAAATTGAATGTATCAGAAACCAAGACTTTCTCTTGTAATTGTATGCTACCTAGCACCTCTGTGAAATGTTCTACATGCACTTTTATGGGAGATATAAAATGACAGAAATTATTAACAGCTGCTAAATTTGTTGTTGCGAATGGCTGGCCAGGAGGTAAGAAATATAATTATATTTTCTTATCTTACTGTCATACACATTTCACCACTTAGTGATGTCGAAGCTCCCAGAAGAATTCGATACATATTAAACTTTTGTACAATTGGCAGATGTTACTAGCTAGCATGCAAGTTTGAGACATATTGGCTTTTACTGTAGATGTTGACATTAAGTCAAAAAGTCAGTCCATTCATATTATCTATTAAGCAGTGAAAAAACAATTTTCACCTGTTAAAATTACATTTTTGAAAGTGGGTATAGAATTTTTTCATTTTTTTTCTCTTCTGTCTAATTGCTGTGTACATTCCTTTTATCTCACTCTTCACAACCCTTTCACGATTCGTTTGATTGATTGTATGTTTTATAACTGATATCAAGAAAATACAGACATATGAATAGTGACATAGTTCACTAATGAAAGCTTTTGCAGTGCATCTGAAGTACAGCCACTTCATCCAGTTGGTCGGTCTTGTAAATAAATTAAAGACATATTATTTTCATACAAGAGGAATGTTGTCTGGTGATTGCTTGAGTATGAGCAGGAATTGTTTTCCTATAAAATCTGTTACTAAGATCTGAGATAGCCTTAGCTAGTCAGACAATACGTAAATGAAAATACCCTGGTTTGCTGCTGCCATTTAAAAAGATTTTTTTGTCTTTCAGACTTTTTTTGTTTAAAAGAATAAACTTGTCATTTTGGAAGTGAGGTTGTGACGGGAAGGTTGCTAGATATTGAAGTGTTGGGGACATACATAGCCATGCACACACTGACTTCCTATAGATGAACATTACTTTCTACCTACCAGGTCAGTAAACCCTGTTAAGGTGAATATCAAGTGTCTCTGTCTACTTCTTATAGTTTAAATGTATCAGCTTTGGATAAGCATTGAATAGCCCACTTCTAACAGCTTTCTAAAAGAAACAGTGTAATATATCATAGCTCTATATTTTTGTGTCTTACCCATTTTCTACGAATTAAAAACTTGCTTAGAAGCTCTGTAAAAGATGTAAAACAGCACATCAAAAAGAAAATCAAGTATGGAGCAGTTTGTTGCCTGTTAACTGTATTCAGTTGACAGAATCAACAACAAATTTGCAAATGAGAAAAATCTTTACTTGAAGTCAGCCACTTTGTTATGCTGATACAGTACAGCCACCAGTGTTTCATGTTCTAGGAGATGTTTGTGACTGTTTTTTCTTACCTTCAAAATGCATATAATTTATTTCTGGATAACATTTTTTAAAATCTGTCATTTGTCTCTTTTCAGTTATTGTTTGTTATTTATGTTATAGCAGTGAGAAACACAGAATTGTGTGCTCGACACTACAAAGGCACATCAGGTCTAATTTCATGCTGGAAGAGCCTAACATGAATTCTACACCCCCAAGAAGCACAGAAAATAATATGCAGGTTTTACTCATAATTTATTTTTATTCAGATTTGTTTCACTGATTAAAGGGATGTGAAACAGCTGGCAGGTTCAATGTCTTAAGCTTGCCTGTACTGAGGATGGGGCATAAATTGGCAAGTGTGCTTACTTACTATGCACTTTTTAGTTGATTGCACTTAAAATCTATGGGAGAACAAGTGTGGCAGGTTCAAGACTATGGTTTTTCTGAGTAAATCAAACAAACTCCATCACTGTCCTTGCCAAAATTTCTTCGCTTCCTCGGCTTGACTTTCTGATTTTTTCCATTGTTACTGCAACTCAGCACCGATGGAGTTACGGGTTTTTTCCTCAGGAAATTTCTGAAAACATCTTTCTAAATGTGCTTGAAGTTGTTTACAATGAATAGCTGAAGTGACGGTTTAGTTCCCTGTCTTAATTCTCTCTTATGATTGTCTTTGCTAAGACAGAAAAAGAAAGAAATCCCCATTTGTTTGTCTTCATTCTTTTCTACCTACTTTTTTGTCCTAGTAAATATTAAGATAGATACATTTCTAGTATTAACAGTGCTTTTGAAATCCTCATTTTACCCCCTCCATTATAAAAGTCATTCATCTAAATTTACTGGTAGTGATAGTCTTAATATCTTCTCTAGTTAGTGGCCAGAACAGCCTGTGACATGAGCAGACCACCTGCTTACTCTGTTTCCTGATCTGTTCCATGATGGGGCTGTGGTCCCCACTGAGTGTTTTTCTTTCATTAACAATTCGGAAAGAACTTTGATTCTCACAGGAAGGGAAGAGCTGTAATACAAGGGAAATAAAGCTGTTCCGGAGAATATGACATGTTCTCTTCCTACTTCTCCCCTTTCTCCCCCCACCCCCCACAAAGGCAAACGTGAATAGAACAAACCTGTTCTTTTTTTTGTTCGTTTTTTAACTAGGTTTTCCTTATTTTCTTTTTAAAAATGTAGCATGACTTCCCGGTCAAAAAATGGGCAAAATCACCATGTATACAGTCACACTAAAGTTTGTGTTAATAGATGGAAATGAAATAAATTGTGATTGGTGAAGACTAGAAGATCAGCTAATTAGTATCTCCCCGCTCCCCCCCACCCCCCGCAAACGTCAAGTAATCATTCCCAATTTCCTTCACAAATTTCATTATGGCAAAACAACTGTTTGTCATTGTTTTGACAGGCATTTTGTAGCGCTGTGTGTTACCGCTCACTTCCCGGGGAGGCAAAATACTCCTTTAATCGTTACGCTTTCAGGAACGTACCACTTGGGTTAGATCATAAGGTAGTGTGTTCGCAAGGTCTACAAATGTTTCCTGTGAAGAGAAAATCACGAGGTACCTGTCAGCAGTAGGAATGAGTCACTCAATAGAATCACATCCTACAGTGGAGATTTGATCCCTTGTGTAAAACCCACGAGTTTGGGTTTATGTCATGTAATGCTGTCCCTTGTCTCTCTCGCTCTCTATCTCTCCTTGTTCCAAGAATTAAAAAACCCCAGGGTCTCCTTGAAGTGCTTGTCTATATGTGCACTGAATACTCCAGTGCTGGAAACTGAAGAATTTTTTAGCTTCAGTGATACTCAGGTTTGCATGGCTCCCACACACCCCTTTTGCATTCCTTTCCCCACGCTTGCCATTGTAGAATGGCCACTGCCATCGGCCAGCACAGGCTGTTGAGTGCTGTAGTTTGGTAGGTGCTGAAGGTAGATTGTCCTGTTCTGACATGCAATTACAGAAAAAAAACAACCCCAGAAACAAAAAAAAACCCACAAAAATAAAACGCAGTAAAACACTTCAGAGCTTTTCTGTTTATGGAAAAAAGAATTGCCTATTATTTTGGGGGGCAGAGAGGCCAGAGAATAAACTCCCTCTCTCTGTGTTCATGTGTAGGCAGCAGAATGTGGAGCCTATTCAGGAGTGTCGGTATACGCCTGCTTTAGTCAACCAGGCTGGCTCTTCTGCCAGACCCAAGCCCTCTGTGAGCAATTCCCCCCTATTCCTTCACAAGGTCCTCCCGCGCCCTGCTCCCTAACGCAGGCTGGCCCATGTGCAGATGCTGCAGCGTGTGACATTGCTCCTGCAGTGGGTGAAACACGCAAAGCTGTCGGATAACGCTGTGTGCTGTGCCAGTGCCAGCTGGGTCCCGTACCCACAGCCTGATGGTGCCGCCTCTTACAGGACCAGCCAGCCTTCTGGATCAGGCCATCCCTCTGTGCCAGGGCAGGTACGCTGGCCATTCTGGGCTCCATGCCTAGCGTAAGGTTGGATTTGTCTATGGTTAATGCAGAGGTGGCTTGGACAGCACAGTCATCTGGGCAGCCTCCAGTGAACTTGTCAGTCACTTCTTAAGCCATCCAAACCTCCCTTCGTGATCTCTCAGCCGTATCTCTGTGAGGAAGCGCTTTCATGTAGTTTCTTCACCATGCAGACGAAGCATGGCAGATGCCCGTGTCCTGGAGCAGGAAATTCATTACAGCAGTGACAGAAGGACAGAAGCAACAATCGCTTACCTAATTCACTGTCCCTGCCCTGAACTCTGAGCAGGAGGAAAAGCATTTGTGTGTCTCCCATCACTCAGTTCTTGGTGGCACTAGAGATTTGATAGTTGACTAGTGGCAAATTCTCTGTTTTGGGAAGATCATTAAAACATTTGTTTGGCCACTTCTTATTTTTTGCCATGTCATCTGACTGGACACTTGACGGTGTTATCAGATGGACTCCCATCATCTTAAATTCATGGCTGATGAACAGTAGAGGCACAGGTGATGCCCAGATAAGTTCATTACGTATGCTTTACATACACACAGTCTATGTGAGCCTACCTTGTCTAAAAGCCCCCCGAAGCTCCAGCAAAAAGTGTGGCTGTGATGCGCCTGTTCCTACACGTCCCAGAATGCATGCTGGCTCTGCTCACCTGGCACTTGTGTCAGTCATTAACCAAGCCTTGCCTTTCTTTAGCTCACGGTCCAAATGTTTAAAGACTGCAGAAACAAGTGCAACCTGCTCAGCAATGCCAGGCCCCAATAAAAGGGTCTGATCAATAGAGAAGCTTATCCAGGACAGATCAATGTAGCCAAGTGGAACAGCTACTCACCTTCCTGCTGTCATAGTTTTCTTCTCAGATCACCCTGCCTGTGACTGAAGCTTTCTTTTCTGAAACCAACGGGTACAGTTCTCTCTCCAACCATTTCAGTCCTGAATCCACAGAGGCTGCTCTCACCCATCACAAGACTCCTTAGGAAGTCTGCCTTTATTTTCCTTTACTTGGCTGATACCACTAGTGGAGCAACACTTAAAACCTATGAAAGCCTGTTTCCACCTTTGTCAGTGAAGACCTGTTTTTTGGTGGCAGTCATAGAATCATAGAATCATAGAATCATAGAATGGTTTGGGTTGGAAGGGACCTTAAACATCATCTAGTCCAACAGCCCCTGCCATGGGCAGGGACACCTTCCACTAGACCAGGTTGCTCAAAGCCCCATCCTACCTGGCCTTGAACACTTCCAGGGAGGGGGCATCCACAGCTTCTCTGGGCAACCTGTGCCAGTGTCTCATCACCCTCATTGTGTAAAATATCTTCCTTATATCCAGTCTAAATCTACCCTTTTTCAGTTTAAAACCATTGCCTCTTGTACTGTCACTACAGGCCTTGGCAAAAAGTCTCCGACATCACTAGGAGACAGCTAGGTCTTTATTGCAAGTTCTTGTCCACTTCCCAATAGGCTTTTCCAGAAGTTCAAATCAGAGGTTTTAGCCTAATGTTGTATTCGTATTCTGTCTAACTCAAGAAATCACCCTGCCTGTGCTTTCTTATGTCAGTGGCTTTCAGGGATGCAGCATTCCTGCCCATCTTGGATGCCAGGCAGGTGTTGGTTTTTTTGTTGCTCTTGGTTTTATCTCAGGCAGAACAGACCCTTTCAGAAAGTTCATTTCTTTGAGTCTGTATCTTGGCTATCCCAAGCCCCAAAGCATTCCTGAGGTTTACAGTGGGGTCCTAATCTGGCCCTGTAAGCTCTGGTGTGTAAGTTAGTGCTGCTGGAGATCACAGGCAGTGTGACTGTACATGCTGATAAGCACTTGACAGGTAACAAATGGTTGCTGACCAACAACTGCAGCTCACTGACATATCACTTATATCTTTCTACTTGTTTCTCTCAGCATCCCCGGAGATTGTGGGAGCCACTTAGAATAGCAATGGTAAGTGGAATTGGGGAACAGAGGATGCATCTCATCTCTTTATTTCCGTAGTACTTGGTGCAAGCTCAAATAAATACAGTGGAGACAGCAATGCCCACAGTAAAAGTACAGCCTGCCATGTTCCTCTGGGTGCTTGCAATGCTGAATCCCTTCACTTCTGCAGTGTGAGGATCACCAAAATCCCCTAGGAAAGCTTTCCAGGATTGTGTCCTCTTAAGAACCACTTTTTTTTAAAAGGTCACTATGCCTCTAAACCATTAACTAGACATTTATGGGCATCTTTAAACAAACATCTACATGACCATTAAAAAAAAAAAAAAAGCCCAAAACAGCAGAGGTTTGTATCTGTGCCTGAAGAAAGCTAGAAATTATTTTAAATCCCACACTCAGCAGCCACCACTTCCAAGGCTATGGACAGCAGCAGGTACAGCCTGCTGAAACAGTCATCAAGTAGCTGTTGGCAGTTGAGCCCAACAGTTCCCATGCTCTCCTAACCAGGTGAGCACCATTGCTTCTCACCACAGACATTTTCTGCAGTGAAAATCCAGTAGTTTCTTTACCAGAGCTGTTAGGTGTACCTGAGAGTCTGATGGTCAACCAGAGCACTAAGTTTGCTTTGTGAGCAACGTTTTCTTGCCTGCTCTTCCAGATTTCAGCAACACCCAAGAGAAAGTGTCCTGGAGTATGCTCCAGCTGCCTATTCTGGGCTATCTTCTTCCCTCTGTGCTCTTCAGACTAGGCAGGGAGCAGACCATGAACTGACTGAAGAGTAGCTACCTGCTCCTCCTGGCCAGCTTTTCTGTAGACACATACCTGTGTGCAGCTGTCTAAACATATATAAACAGAATAAAAATTCTGTTGGCACCACAGTTCATCCGACAAGTTACTTGTGTTGGGAGAAGCATGTGTTCAACATTCCAGGTGCAAGTGGTGACTCCTGAGCTGCCTGTCCTAAGCGACAGTATTTTCCTGTAGCAATACAGACATGAGCTTTTCATCACAGTATGGTCTGACCTTTGCTCAGATCTCCCCACCACCTAAGTATTAAATATTCTCTTAAATGCCACCCTGAAATGAGTATGTGACAAACTGAGATTTCATTTTCCTCTGCACAGTTACCTAAATGGTAAAAATCAGCAGTACTACACACGTCTCCTCACTGATCTGCCCTCTCCATGAGAACAGAGTATCTCTGCCATAATTCATTCTCTGTCACCGTGAAGTTTCCTGCTTAGACATACGCAGCTGCAGTCAGTAGCCTTTTGTGTTCTTGGTATAGCAGCAGTGTGTATAAGCACCGAGTTGGTATTTTTAACCAAGATCAAACCAATAACGAAAAAAGACGCAATTTTATCTAACTGGGGTTTTTATCCCTATTATCCCTATTTCATGAACCTAGGTATAAAACAAAGAAAGCACTTCTGCTTGTTGTCATGTCTGTTTTAATGCAACCTTTCTGATTAACAAAATTAGACAACGATTAAACAGCGATCAAATTAGTCTTTATTGGTTCAGTATATATAACATCTGTAAGGAAACTGCCTGGAAATGTAAGGGTTGGATCTTTCATCCCACAGTACCATGAAACAAAACTAACAGCAAAAAGCGACAGGCTTAGTGTATGAATATTGATGCACACAGCAGAGGGAGATAACATTCTAACACAAACCCTTAAAAAAGGGTACTGTCATTTTGTTTAACCAAAACTTGTATTTAACAACAAATACAGTTTTCTGCAAAAATCTTATGCTGCCACATGCAATCCCCTGTCACTTAAGTACATCCTGTTTGGGCACTTTTAAGTTTTTCCAGCGCCTCAAAATTACTTTGTATTTTTCACTTTCAGTTTTGTTAGATACTTTTTTTAAGACTACCCGCATAACTATGGCAGCTCCCGTTTCTTTATCTTCACCTACTATGAGATCCAGCGTGTCACCAATTTTCACCTGGAAACAGAAAGAGAAGATGGGTGATTATAAATATTCCCTGGGAAGAACAAATCCCCGCACTCTATGTCCGATTTTAATTTTGCTCCTTTCTTTCCATTTAATATTCTTATCTCACAGGAGAGGAGGAAGGAAGGCAATTCTAGACCCATTATAGATCCTCCGGCTATGAACTTCGAGGAAAGCCCTGGCAAAAAGCAATTAAATGTCTCATGACCTTCTCTGCCAAGAGCTTCACCCTTCCTGTTCTACAGCTGACACTTAATTCTGTGAAACAGGTGGAACATAGTATGTTTTTCATGAAGGGTGTTTCCTGCCAATCTTTTTGTATCAACAGAGACACAAAATAGCAAAATGCAAAGTTCTCCCTCCTTCCTTTAAAACAGTTTAAAGTGCTTTAAAAAAGAGAGTGCTGGTCAACTGCTTGTGTTCCTTTCAAAAGTCACAAAAGCAGTATGCCTCTCAACAACTAGCCTTAACTTTAGGGGATCAGGAATTAAAACTTCTCCTGTTATCACCCTTTGATGACAGTAACCACCACCTAGGACCACTCCCACATAAAGGGTGGGTAGAAGTGTGTTTGTCACCGTTTTGGTGAGGACTGTTGTGAGAGTGTGGCCTACAACCCTTCTGGCTCTTCCCCTGTGTTCCTGGGTGCTCTATTACAGATGCAATGACCTTTCCTGAGCTACTCCCGTTTCAATCCCTTTCCATCATCAAACTTTCTCTTTAATCACATGCCTGTTCCACCAGTATCTCAGATGTAATCATTCCTACTCCATCAACCTCACATCTATCATAATTTCCTTCAGCAACTTTGAAAGTTCTGTCCTTGCTACCATCTGCCTTCTCCTGACTTTCAGCCTTAGATTTTACTCTCTAATACCACAAGGCTCCTGTCTGCCTTAGGGAATAGTGTCTTACCCAGGGAATCCCAGTCACATGCACACAAAGCTGGAAGTGGTGTTAGCAATGGTATTCATTCACCTTTGCAGAGTCATTTAGTGGTTAGCTCTTCTGACTCAAGTAAAAGGAAGAAGAAGAGGTCATGCCTTAGTTATTTTCTTGTACGGTATTAAAAGATTTAAATTTTAAAAAGTCTTACAGTTCTACTTTTCTTCCATAGTTTTTCTCCATTCAGCCTGAGTTCATTATTGTAGAATGCATCTTCTACTTTACTGAAGAAAAACAAGGTTTTATTGCATTTACAGTGTGCAGCAGACCAAATGCAATTGTTTCTTTGCAGATACACAAGAACACCACTCATGTGCAAGGCACATTTCCACAACTCTTAATTTGCGCATAAAGGATACCTTTATTTAAGGTCAGGACAGACTTGAACTGGAAGTAAAGAAAAAGTCTTTCAATAGAGTATAGTTGCTCTGTGCCACAGGTGCAAGCAGTAAAAAGCTGTTTCTGAAGACCTGTCTCCTGAATTATCCAATGAATAACATCCCCTTTCCTGCACCAGCCAGTTTAATAATTTTTAAGTGATCAAGTTGTACTAATACTCTGTTCTAACAACATTGCAATGTAAGGCTTCTGTAGGTTGCATTAGATCAAACATTGTGATATATTTATAGACTGCACATTTACCTAGTTGACCTAGTACATTAGGTTTATACTTACCATCACCTATTTCTACAGCCATTAAGTAGCATATTATTTTACTCCCTCAATCTCAAATTAGACCTTTTTGTATTACTTAGTACAGTATTTTGCATTTTCTTCATTTTAAATAAATAGTTACTGATAGAAAATGCCCCCTCAGCAATCTTAGAAATATTGCAGACAGCAAAAAGCAGAAAACAAGCTGTTTCAAGGAAGGTAAGGTGAAACAAACAGGAACATCCATACATGCAAAACGTATTTTTAGACAGTCAAAACACCAAAAAAAAACCCTGATACTGAGTTGTTCCAGCAATAAAAGGGTATCAAAACTCAGATTTTAGATGCATGACATCTTTTTCATCAGCAGGTTGTTTCTTCCATACTTACTTTCTTGCAGTGTCTAGACCAGCTTTCATGACCACATCATATCGAAGAGACTGCACTACTTTTTCAAGATCCTTGTAATCTTTTACTACATTGGGGTCATTGTCAAATTCATCTTCCAAATCATGTTCCTCTTCATCTTCATCCTCTTCCTCTTCTTCTTGGACAGTTTGTCTGCTGCTTTTAGAGCTTTTGTTACTTTTGTTCCTCAGAGAAAGTACTGAGATATACTCTGGAGAAAGTCTTAGTGCACAGAGTTTTACTGGGGAAAAGCTGAAACATCTTCTGTAGTTTACTGTGCTTGCTTGACAGCTACAGAATACACTTCTCCTCCAAGAGAGATACAGTTTATTAGAGGGGAATTTCTCCCACAGTCCAAACCAGACATTTAGTTTTCTAAAAGTAGTGATGGGGAGCCTGAAGCCAGTCATAGCATACCCTAAAATAAAACAAACATTCATATGTAAAAATGAGCAAGTGCTTGGTCTATTAGAAGGATTTCTGCAGGCATGGCATAATAGTTACTACCAAAAAGTGATTATCTTGTTCCCTATAGAGCAATGCATCATCTAAAAGCATGAGGCTATACCAGCTTTATGATCTGCCTTTCTCATACACTGTCCACCATTACAAAGAGCTAAAACACCAGATGAAAAGCAAACACTAAAAACCCCAGAGGAATACTGCATTCATAATTCCTTTTCTGGTCTTTCATATTAACTGTCCAAACATATTTGTGACATTTTCCTCCCTATGTCTCAAATACAATTCACAAAAGACACAGAAACGAAGTTAACTCTGTCATAAAAAGCATAGCGAGACTTACATTTATCATGACTTATTCTCAATAAAAGCTCGATACGGCAAGCAAGTAAACCCAAGAGTCAAAAGCTGCTTAACTCCAGTCTCTGCTCAGACTGCAACAGTCCTGCGTGGCAGAATGCTGCATAACGTTCCTCCCTGTTTCTCCGAATGGCAAACAGCATCACGGGAGAGTTCAGGCGACATCACACTGCTCTCTGTACTGCAACAGCACTGATGTCAGCAACAACAGCCTCAGGTGCAAGCTCCCCGGTACCACTCCTTTCTGGAGCCATTCTCTAACCTGGGACAAGTAGGTGGAAACACCCCCAAAAAACCCAGATGTCTTTCAGTACTCTTAGAAACTGATTTACAGTCCCTCCTAGCTAGGTGGAGCACTGGCTTTAATTATGGCCTTATAGGCATGGAAGGAAACACGTGTTTACTTCCTGAGACTGGAGTTTGTTTTCCCTGCACCCAAGTGAACTCTGCTGAAATCTGCAGGAGAGTTTTTTGTGGTTGGGAAAAAGCCCTGATCAATGAGGGCAATTATTGGCCATATAAAAATAACCACAACTCCCTTGGCTTTCTTTTAATTATTATTTGTGAACTTAAAATATTTGACATACAGTTTAAAATTTAGGATGGTGCAATCCTCACATAAGATGCCTCTCCTCTGTTAGGGGGCAAATTCCTACAACAGTTATTTGAATGTGTAAACAATTATTACTGGTTATTTTTAGCGCTCCATCTGACTTCGTTCCCCGTCGGCCAGCGGGTACAACGGGCCGCTGCGACAGCCCCTGCCAGGAGGCCACCAGCGCGCCCCGAACACGGCGGGCGGCCTCTGCCCCTCCCGAAACCCCAACGCGGACAGAGCCTCACCCGCCCCCTCGGGGGCACACACGGCTGAACGCTGCTGAGGCGGGAAGCCCGTTCGAGAGCACGCAGCCCCGCTAACGCCAGCTTCCGCGGCGTGCGGTGGGGGCCCGCCGCGGGCGGAGGGCCCGGGGAGCCTCGGCGTCTCTGGTCGCTGCCCCAGCGGCGGCCGCGGCGCGCAGGCCTGGCCACCGCCCACCCCCGCCGCCGGGGGGGCCACACCGCCTCCCGCAGCTGCCCCGGCCCGCGACCTTGGAGCCGCGGCTGGGCCCGCCGCTGCCCCGCGCCCCGCCCCTGCCCGAGGGGAGCCCCGACGAGGCTGCGGGCGCAGCGGGCCGCGGCCGAGGCGCGGTTACCTGGATCCTCCAGGCGCCTCGGGCCCGGGCCTGCCGCTGCCGTCCCCACGCCGCCGCTCGCAGGCCGGAGGCGGAGCTGTCTCAGCCCGAGCTCGGCGCCCTCTGCCGGAGCCGGGGCCCGGAGGCGGGCGGAGGGTTCCGCGCCCCGGGGCGGGAAGGTGAGGGCGGGGAGCGGAGGCGCCTCTCCCTTCCTCCGCTCTCCCTGCCTGTCGGCGCCGGGCGGCGTTTGGAGGCGGCTGGGGAGCGGCGGCCGGCGGGAGTTGGGAGAAAGGCTGGAGGGCGGCGGGCTGGAGCGGGGACCCTCCCGCCCCCTCCTGAGCCCCGGGGCGGGACGTCCCTGGGAGCAGCTGCAAGCGCCTCGGCGCCGGCCTCTGCCCCTCCTCCGCCGGGACACGTCCCCCGCCACCGCCGGGGTTTGTCCGAGCTGTTTCCCGTTGTAATTTTCCCCGTCGTTCCTTTTTCTAGCGTGCACTTGCTCAGGGCACGCTGGCTCTGTGCCTGTGGCCGCGGCAGAACGCGGGTTTGCTTGCGGGGGTTTTCCGGCAGCAGCTTGCCCCGGCTGCCGGCGAGCCCCGCTGGACAGGGCTCTCCCCCCATCACCGCTCATGCTGCTCTCCAGATCTCACAGTCAAAGCACGCGGGAGTAATCACGTTAATACTCTTCATATCGTTCTGATTTTACACACCTTTGATTTTCCCTTTGCAATCCTTGTTGAAGTAGTTTGCTTCTATGAAACCAAGCCTCCCGGACCTCAGTGCCAAGGGCTGACCTGTGTTTTTAGCCCCTCAGGCTCTGCCCGCATGCCCAAACCAGAAAACAGTGGAAATCTCTCGCTGGGGAAATGCCCCAGCAGATGCTGGCGTTTCCTGACCACAGATTAATTTGAAAGGCTTGGCCACGATGACAAACTGATCCAAATCTCTTTGTGGCCTGGGTTTCCCCTGTTTTTATCTTTGTTACTTTCCCTCACATTACATCTCTCTCTTCCACTCCACATCTCCACTACTGGTGGTAATCCATAACCCCTTCTCTTTGGAGCTCAGAAGCTAGG
Source organism: Nyctibius grandis (assembly GCF_013368605.1). Classification (NCBI taxonomy): domain Eukaryota; kingdom Metazoa; phylum Chordata; class Aves; order Nyctibiiformes; family Nyctibiidae; genus Nyctibius; species Nyctibius grandis. The sequence continues at coordinate 80,424,413 of NC_090658.1, forward strand.
AGAGGTCCAACCCTCCTTCTGTCTTCTCCCAGCTTTCTCTCTGTCATGCACCAACCACACCTCTCTCAGTGCTTCTGAACGCTACGCTCAGCATTTGGGAAATTCTCTACATCCATACAAATCGGGTATAAAATGTGACTCCATCAGATTGGCAGCATCTTGCCCTTAAGTAAATGGCTGTACAAGGTTCAGGTAATTTTGGCAGATGGAAGAGCTCTTCAGCTTTGAAGTTCTGCTTTAAAATGCCCATCACCTCACCTGACAGACCGATCCTCCCTTGGAAAATTATCAGCAAGTGATGTAACTGTGGAGCTACTGCTGCACAGCAGCGGTGCAATTAGCACGGGCATTATAAGTGATTGCTTAATTTTATACCTGTATAAACTTTGTCATAATACGTTTGAATGAGAGGTTTTTACATCAGGGATACTTTGTAATGGAGCAGTTCCTTGGCAAAGCTATTTCCCCTCCTTAGAAACCCCACTGAGAAGGAAGCTGCAAGTATCTTTATGTATTTTGAATGTTCCAGTGCCCAGTTCTGTGAGATTCTGACCAATTTCAGTTGGGAATATAGCTTTTTAGCACTTTTTCCCTTATGTCTTAAAACGTACATACATCCTTATTGAGGGGGAAAAAAAGTTGGTAAGAGTAACTTTCCTGCATTAATGGTGGCACATAGTGAGTCAGAACAGAAATGAATGTCTGAACAGTGGAGATTCCCTGAGCAGAAATGCTACCTCCTCTACGGCAGAAAAAACCCAACCCCAAAACCTGACAAAAAACCCCAAACCTAGCTTTCTACACACCCTATTTTTTTCAGAGCTCTTAGAATTTTATTTGTCTCACATAGGATTGAAGTCATGCTCTAAAACTTCGCTAAGAGTGAAGATAACTTACTCTTAGTAAACAAAGTTATGTCTTAGCGCCTTTCTAGGTTAGTCTGGCATTATACATCTCTATTGCATCTTCATATTGAAAGGCAAGGTAAAGAACATGCCTGAAGTCATTGTGTCTTTTATATTTTTCAAATATGATGATATAGTGGTATCTTACAAAACCAGAAAGTAATCAATTCATTGCTTAGTATCCTTTCCTGCAGGGCTTACAGTTTGCACAAGGTTAACAGTGTGGCACTCAAACAGGTCCCTCTCCAGTCATAGAGATAGAGGAAATGTGACTTGGATGTCACAAACAGGCATCATGCTTCTGATTTATCTCATCATTGTGCAACTTCAAAAAGAGACATCACCTCTGTCATGCTCGCTTCGTTTCCTAGCCCAGCTACATGGGCAACTGTTCTAGTTGTACTAGTTACAGAATCACAGAATCACAGAATGTTAGGGATTGGAAGGGACCTCGAAAGATCATCTAGTCCAATCCCCCTGCCGGAGCAGGATTACCTAGACCATATCACACAGGAACGCATCCAGGCGGGTTTTGAATGTCTCCAGAGAAGGAGACTCCACAACCTCTCTGGGCAGCCTGTTCCAGTGTTCAGTCACCCACACCGTAAAGAAGTTTTTCCTCATATTTATGTGGAACCTCCTGTGTTCCAGCTTGCACCCATTGCCCCTTGTCCTGTCAAGGGATGTCACTGAGAAGAGCCTGGTTCCATCCTCATGACACTTGCCCTTTACATATTTATAAACATTAATGAGGTCACCCCTCAGTCTCTTCTCCTCCAAGCTAAAGAGACCCAGCTCCCTCAGCCTCTCCTCATAAGGGAGATGTTCCTCTCCCTTAATCATCTTCGTGGCTCTGCGCTGGACTCTCTCTAGCAGTTCCCTGTCCTTCTTGAACTGAGGGGCCCAGAACTGGACACAATATTCCAGATGCGGCCTCACCAGGGCAGAGTAGAGGGGGAGGAGAACCTCTCTTGACCTGCTAACCACACCCCTTCTAATACACCCCAGGATGCCATTGGCCTTCTTGGCCACAAGGGCACACTGCTGGCTCATGGTCATCCTGCTGTCCACTAGGACCCCCAGGTCCCTTTCCCCTACGGTGGTCTCCAACAGCTCTGTCCCCAACTTGTACTCATACATGGGGTTGTTCTTGCCCAGATGCAGGACTCTACACTTGCCCTTGTTATATTTCATTACATTTCTCCCCGCCCAACTCTCCAGCCTGTCCAGGTCTCTCTGAATGGCTGCGCAGCCTTCCGGTGCGTCAGCCACTCCTCCCAGTTTTGTGTCATCAGCAAACTTGCTGACAGTGCACTCTATTCCCTCATCCAAGTCAAGTTAGAAGGTATATCATGTTACTATTATGTCTCCGTCACGAAAGTAGATCCTTACCAAGGTTTTTGTTAGGATTCATTCAGCCTTGGACTGTAGAGGAACTTCAGTGTCACACGGGTCTCCTTGTCACCAGATTCCCTCCATGCCCCACAGTAAGAAGGGCCATGAAAGCACTTGTCTCTAAGATTTGTACTCCAGTTGTGCGAGGTCTTGGAACTCCCAACCTGGGTAAAAAAGGCAAAAATGAAGTTAATATTCATTAGTCCTACTTTAATTGTATCAAATTGTAATTATAACCAAAACGTTCCGACGGGGTGAAGACCAGTCTTATTTTTCTCTTCTTCCAGTTTACCATTAGGTGGCAGTGAATAGCTCCCTCTCAGAGCTGCCACAAGCTCAGGCTGTGCTCTCAAGGGGCTTTGCTCAAACACAGGCTAGTCATACATATAGCTGACAAAGATGTTCTTTAAGCTGCTTTCAGGTGATTTGATGCTTTTTTTTTAAAAAAAAAAAAGTTATATGAGACCTCAGCAACATACAGTCAAAAGTTTCAGCTTTGGTAAGAAAGAGCGATCATTTATGTCTGGCAGATTAGTGGCGGTCTATATATCCTTCTGAGGCCTGAGTGAGAAATTAGTCTGAACAGGATGCATTCTTCTTCCCATGGTTATTCGCATAGAATTGCTTCATTTTTTTTCAGTGGAGTCATCTCCTATCTGGGAAGGGTAATTTCTCTCTTGTTTATGCTTTTCATTTTGTGTACTTCAATGTACCCCCTTATGACATTCACTCACAAGGGGATTAGTCTTTTAGTTTTGATAGCTCAGAGAGAATGTTTGTAACAGCTTTTGACCTGTATGTTGGAATCTGTAATCGTGAATTCCTTCCCCACTGCCTAGGGTTTTTTGTTACCTTTATTTTCCTGCAAGGTCGGTCAAGTGACAGCAGTAGATGTGCTGACACTCGTTGCATCTCAAAATAAAGTCAAGAGCACGGTGTTGCCATTCTAGCCCTGTGAGTAGCTCTGACTAACATTCTGCAATGCATGTCTCACCAGATTACTTGTCACTGCAGATTTAGCTTCAGCATTACCTTGCCGGAACCACACGCCTTCTAAATTACATTGCTCATTTCAAGGTACACTGAGGAGATGACTGGACACTGTTCTATGCATATTTATGCAGCCTAGGAAAACAGTGTCCCTGTGTGAGCACCACCTTTACATTTGCCCATATTCATTTGAATAATGAGCTAAATCTCCCTGACTGCTAATTTGCCTCTTCCAGTGTTACACATCTATTGTAACTGCTTAGATGTTCTCTTTTCTTAGTCCATAGCCTGAAGACAATTACCCTAGCTTGTTGCTTGCATCCAGTCTGTGACCAAATAATCCTACCATCTCTTTCTCTGAAGCACATCTATGAGAACTAATCTCTCATGCAGCAGAGGCTCTTTTCCTGGCCCTTCTACTGCTGCCTGTTCAGTTGGCACATTGCTCTAAACTGGTTTCCCTTACTTGCACGTTTACCCATTATCACCTACTGTGCCATTTTTACTATAAAACATTGATTTTTTTCTCTTTAGGGTACCGTTAATGTCTCCAGCCTCCATATACACTGAAACTCGGCTGCCTCTCTCCCTCTTTACCAACTCTTTGTGTTGCTATTTCATTCCTGCAATAACAACTACATTATGAACTTCTGTCCACTTTTTCCTTCAGTCATGTTGGTGTCCTGCACAGAGAGAGTCACTTTCCAGAAGTGAGCAAAGTCTCACAAAGCACCTTTGCTTGCAGCCTACTTATTCCTTGAAAACTCATCTTTGTCGTTATAGATGGATAATTGGATGAGTAAGGTAAGGTGGATGAATTTCAGGTATTGTTTTACATTTATTTAAGTGATGGAGATATAGGCACTTGCTAAAGTAACGTTCTTTTTTTTTCTCTCCCATCCTTTTCACTACCTGACTAATTTGGCTTTTGTCTGCCTATCCTCTTTTACAGTAGAAGACCACATTGAGCCATAATGAGAAAAAAAATGGAGGTGGGCAGTTCAGACTGGTCTGATCTGCTAAAGAAGCTGATAGAGGCCATCCTAATAAGTCAGAGTATGGTGACCCACCTAAACCAGACATACATTGCTTCCTTGCCAGTGAAAATCAGTGTTACACCAGTGGTTAAGCAAATGGGAGAAAAACAGCGAGTAACTGCCTTCAGTCAGGCTGGTATTCAATCCAGCTACTCGGAGACTAAAGGCTCCGCAGTTCCACTGCTAATTCTTCAACTCCTCAATTCGGTGAAAGGTTTGCAATGAGATTTGTTTGTTTGCTTTTCTGTCACTTTCTTGTTTGCCAGTTAAGTTAAAACATGATAATCTTTTGTTGGAAAAGTTAATGTACTGTTTCCTGAGCCAGGCTTTCAGACTTTCATTCATTCTGTAGTGAACATGCTCAGGTCTTGCTGGTTTTGGTTGCTGCTCTGGGATTTATCTAGCTACCACTAACAGCAATATGCTGTGGCAAATACAATAAAAAGGAAAAGCAATCAATTAAGCATTTGTTATTTGAACCTTACTTATTAATCATAAAACTACATGTTCTATGAGCAAATGTTAATTAGTTTGAATTATTTGTTTACTTCTGTGTTTCCTCTGTATTCTCCTCGGATTAATGACTTTACTATTTAGAATATAATGTTCTCTTCTCTAGTTGATAGTAACTAATTCAAGATATATGCATGCAAGTCTAACATAATTAATTTATAATGAGGAAATTTAGATTGTTCCTCCATCTGTGTACAATTAAGGTTTTCTTTTTTTTCAAATTATGTTTTGTGTCAGGTTTGCTTTTAAAAACAGAAAAAAGGCTGTTAAAAGTACTTCAGCTTCCATCATGGCTAAGGGACAAAGTTGCCTTGATTAGCATTTATAAACATTACTGCCTTAGGAAAGAAAAATGTAACTGTAAGTTTCAATACACCTTTGATATTAAAAAAAAGAAATAATATAAATAAAGGTGCAATGGGGAGGGATAGAATGTCAGAATAATCATATTGCTTCGTGTCAGGGCTGTCTCATCCTTTCACAGTGTCCAGCTCAAGAGGTATAAAAGTTGCATAAATCACATAGTAGGAAGATCCGGGATGATCTGTCTCCCAGGGAAGTGTGTCCTTGCAACACTTGCTATTTAAACTCTGCATGTTCTCAGCACTGCCTGACCACTCCTTCTCTGCAGGTTGCCTAATGATACCCTGTGACAGAGTGCACCATCTAAAAGATACATGAAGTCTGAACACTCTCAGTGACAGATGGTACATGTTTCCTTTCAGTTCATCTTTTAAAATCCCAGACTGGTCCATTTTCCTATTATGAAATGGGAAGAAGAGCTGATCTGCCTTCTAGAACTTGTCCATTTATACACCTTTTAATCATATTTGTTCTTATTTTGTCTTCTAAAGTAAACAGCTCCAACTTTCTCTGTTCCTGTTTATCAGATTTTTCCATGATTCATTCTCATTACCTTGTTACCTCTGCCTGTCCCGTACTTAAACTAGAAATTACCCAGAAAAGGTTACAAAAAAATAAGCCTCTCAGGATGCCATGCAGCAGTCATGACTAGGAATGAATTCTGAAACTGAGTACTCTGTAAGGCAGCTCCCTTTTTGATAACTTTTGTCTAGCTAAGACAAAGAGAAGGCAGTAAGTAAAGGTAAAAAATAAGCAAACAATAACAAACAAAAAAGGGAAATGGAATAATACTAGATTCAAATTGCAAGATACAGATTGTCAACGCTTCTTGAGAGAAGATAAAGACTTCCACTGTTACCAGAAAAAATGCTTGGTAGGCAGGGCTAAAAATATAGGTCTTGACATGTGTCAGGGACAGAAGAAATCCCAAGTCATAAACTAATGATGATGGTTAAAATGACTAATAAGGATGCAGAGATTTTCAGTGAACATTTTTTCATTTGTTTGGAAAGAAGCAGAATGAAGTGGTAGTAGTACACCAGGATAACTAACTAACTTTTCATCCACCGGTAAGAGAGGTAATGCAGAATATCATAACCAATGGGAGAAACCACAGACTTACAGAGCTAACGCTCAAGCTAATGGTGAGAAGAACTTGGAAGCACTAATTGCAATTAGTAATAAATCTTATCATAGAAGGAAAATTCAAGGAGATGGTAAAAGTGCTAACATTGCACTATTGTTCAAGAAATGGAGCGAGATAATCTCAAAATCACATCAGACCACAAACATTATGAAACTGCTGCTGCAAGAAAAGACAAATTTCTTTCTAAGCTGCATCAACAGAGTTGTTGAATGCTGAACTCTCAGCTTGAGCAGAGTGTGCTACTTTGGACAGCATGATCTAATGAAGACAGATTCGAGAGGGTACGAAAAATGCATAGAAATCCTATGAAGAAAGGTTGAAGGAACGGAACCTGTTCCTCAAAATAAGGAAAAATATAGTGCCAAATGTCTGAGGTAATCATCTACACCCTTTTGATAGTCAGTGAAGAGATGTAGGCATCTCCTGGGTGTGATTAATCTGTTTCAGATATCTATGTTGAAATGAGATGAATTACATCATCAAAGCGCTCTTTTCCCTTCATCATCTATCAAGGGTTTCCAGGCAGACTCACTTAGATGCAGACGGCTGCTGTAATGCAACCCTTCCTTCCTCCTCTCAATGCAAAGTGCTTGATGTTTTCAACTGGTAAACACTTTCTTACAAATCTGGCCATCATTATTCTCTGTGCCCTTTCTATGGCAACATAATAAATCATTACTTTAAATTTGCAGCAAAGAAGACTTTGTATTAAGAGAAATATTCTGCAAAGACAGTTTGGCAAGGAAACATCAGGCCTATGGGCTGTGGAATACCCTTCACTAATTTTTTCTGAAGATTATGTTTAAACTTGCCTCAAATCAGAAGATGGAGAAAATGACCTTTTATCATTTTTACTTGTTCCTGTCCGTAGTGCTGTTATCTGACATTATGCCTCATGAGTTGAAGGAAAGCCCTGTCCTGGTTTTGTCCCATACCAAGTAGCATGATCCCAAACAATTCCTGAGCATGATTCAGGGGTCAGCCCAGGCCAGGGACAACCACCTCCCAATAGGCAGTTTAGATTCAGCCACCCTTTTCTGGAGGCTAGGAGAGTTTAATAGTATGGATATGGCTAGACATGTCGGTTGGCCTCAAGGCCAAAGAACAGGCTCTGCTACCGTTTAATTTGTTTGTACTGATGTCACCTAAGAGTTTACTTGACTTAGGGAGAAAGGTGTGCTTTCAAGCAGATCTGAAGCCACACCTAATTGTGTAAGCTGACACCATCCCTTGAAGTCTACCCAGAAGTCAAAAGATCCATGGGTATTAGGGCGGCAACTCTTAAACATTTCTTCTTGAGACTATTTCTGGAGTCACAATTTCACTTCTGCTCCAGCTTCCAGGCTTATGATTCCAGGGTCGGAAATCATGGCTTTGTTTACTTCCATAACTATATACCTCTAATTAAGCAGCCTGATGCTTTTTGCCTCAGATTAACATAGGAGGGAAACAGTGGCACTGATGGAATCCTGGTGTAATGAGGGTCTGGATGATGGCAGGAAGGCCCACGTCTGAAGACATGTGTAGTTGAATCCAATCAATATTTATTACCAAGTGGAAATTTACAGTACCACCAATCATGCCTTCCATTAAAAGCTCTACTAACATAAATTTAATATAAACCTCTCACTGGAAGAGGGAATGTAATCCTCAATGTATATTCCAAGTTCTTACCTAAGAACAAGCCAAACAGCTTTATCCAGTTGTCTAAAATCAGTTTCAACCAGCCAGCTCCCATCAGTGTTTCAGTCTTGTTCTGCAGTTATAGTGAAAGTGCAGCTGTAAGGAAGGGTGCTTCAAAAAAGCTGGCAAGTTTTGATTCTATGGCTGGAGCCCTGACACTGCTGCAAGACAGGTCCTTTCTGCTAAACAAGTAGCGAGAGAAGGGCCAGTCTAGCTCACAAAAAGATAGTGTTCCTATATATAAGAAAATATTGACCTGTGACTTTCTCAAGGCAAAATCTATATGGCAAAAAAGGACATCAAAGTAACTTATCACCGGATGATGTTAGCACAGATCAGCATATATGGGCTAGTCGATGCACACTGGAAAGCTGGATTTATTTCTTCTAAGTTGTCCTTTGGAAAAAGAACAGGTTATAACATATAAATGCGTAACATGGTCACAGATGGAGGGCAAGCAAAATAATAACTCATAATATAGGTATAACCCAGGTGAGTACCGAGAGCTGCAGTGCACTTTAGCGTGAGCTTAAAATGGGTGAAGACCCTGGGATGGGCCACAGGGTGTGATAAGTCCCAGTCTGTGTACAGCCAAGGAGAGCAAAGAGCTGGTTGGGAGCACAGGATCCAGCCGTTCTCATTGGCAATTGATGCTCCTAAAATATTTAAGCTTAGATGGATCAAGATTGGCAGCTAAAAAGCAAGAGTAAATTAATGGTTCGGTCAAAATTAGTTCTCATGAATTTCACTCAATGCTCTGGCTACGCTTATTTTGCTAAAGCTTGTCTAAATTTAAATACATTACTTATATGTCTCAGAGACTACTTCTCTGCTTCCTTTTATAGATGACTAATTTTTTTTTCTGCCAGTCATTTTAGCTGATCTTGTTTGTTAACACAAAGCAGCACAAGTTTTGCTTCTGATCACTAGATTGAAAGTTATGACTATTGCAATGTTCAATCAACTTAAAAGTCACTGGTGGAATATACAGATGAACTTACATTTAACCCGAAAGAGCAAAGCAGTTTTCTCCCTTCTCTTTGTTAAGCTTTCTCACCAAATATTACGTATTTAACTGGGAGAGGTGCTGAGTGCTACTCTGACCTAGAAAAAAATAAAGGACACAGGACAATGATATTTAACAATAATATTTAAAAATATATCTCAGCATCACGAAAGGTCTTAGTGCATACTGCTATCAAAGGATGTTTGAATGAGAGAGTATATTGTCTTTTCTGACAGAAAAAAATCAGAAGTGCCTTTTGGCCACCAGATAGCAGTGCTTCACTTTGTACAATTCTCAGCTCAATTACAGTGTTTCTCATCTCATAGAAAAATCTATATCTTGGGTTCTGGTCTCTTGCTCAGATACATCTTTTGCAGACTTCATTATAGACTTCAGCTGAAAAAAGTAAAGATTTTGGAATTAGGTGTGAAGATGATTTATGTGTTCAGGAGGAATCAATAATATTGCAGCTTTTCTGAATGGGGAGAGTTGGTTGTAGAAATATAACGGAACATAAGCATCATAATTATTATTTCCAATGACAAGAGTTTCAAAGAAAATCTTGTGCTTAACAAAAGCTTATTTTTTATTTTAAAAAAGCTTATTTTTAGCGCTTCCTCCTTGATGCCAGTACATTTCTTTATTTGCATTAATATTTCAGGAATATTTCAGAAAGGCACTTTTTTTTGGCCTCAGAACATAAACTTAACATAGTTTTATTATTTCAGTAATCTCATTTCTGCCCAATGTTTTAAAACCTCTGCATTTTTCTTTATTTAAAAGTCTATTAAAGGAACAGACTTTATAATATTTTTAGCAAAAAGAAAGATATCCCCATTTTCACTGAAACTCGTTAAAATGCCAAAAGTGCAATACCCTATACAATAATATAATTAGCAGTTGTATAATGCTGTGTTGGTTCATGTCACCTTACAAGAACCGTGTGTCACCCTCATTTTTTGCAGGCATAGTTGCAGACCTCGGATAAGGTGCACTGGGTAGAGAGAATGGGAAAGGCCATCTGATAGTTATTCCCTCATTCTCATCTGTCCCAGCTCTGACATTAATGTGTCTCAGCTGCTGCTTTAACCTGTAACAGGCACCTGGGATCCCTGTGGGATCATGCAACAGCTGTATAACTTCTTTTTCTCCCAAACAAGGCAGGAGAAATTATAATGGAAATCATCTCTGTCAGCTTTACACTGAGATGTTCTTCACTTTGGCTATTGTAGAGACCTAACTGGGTTCCCTTCCTTTTGCATCTCCTCCAGGGGATCTGGTGCTGGAATAGTCTGAGCCCTCACTTTATCACTATGATTCTCGTGACCTCTCACAGGGAACTTCACCTTTTTGTATTTAGGCATGTCTCTTGAGTGAAAAGGTGACCTTCTTTCCCATTTGTGATTTCATTTTAACTGTGACAACTAAAGCAAACTGTTTCCAAGGAAAAGTAGTAATAGGAAAGTTTTCAGCTTTGTCACCCCCCTTTTAAGTCAATCACAGTTTCCTTTTTTCTCCTAAATCTCTATAATAATGAAAACCCATCTTCTGGTAACCCGCTTTCAGCAGACAAGTGAACATTCAGGGACATAAGACCCTCAGTTTGATGACTGTTCCCATAGTCACTCAATATATAGACTATGCCTCTAGTAGTTAGGAACTGGACTCGGGCTGTGATCACGGATTTATTAAAAAACAGGGAAGTGTTACTTCAGGAGTGCTTCAGGCTTCGTGTAGCTCTCAGAAAATCTTTCATCTTAGTATAGAATAAGGATTGATATTTTGGGTAGTACAGCTTGCAAAATGCCTTTATTCCTGGAAAAACAAAATAACTATAGCTTGGTCGCTCATTCTAAAGCAATTAGTGTGGGACTTGGTTTAGAATTATCTGTTTTGCCTAACACAAGGCCCAGCATCCCCACATTTCCTGTGCTTTGGGACTGAGTTCTAGCAATGCCCTTGGAAACTCCTGAAAAGCAGTCCTGCCCCTGGAGATGGCAAGAGTTATGTAGTGCTGAACGTGGATACCTCCTCCTTACACTTTTTTCTGAGGTAAACATGAACACATCCAATTTTAAAATCCATTGATTAGTCTGAGCTAACAGGACATCTTCCTCTTCTTTTAAACGGAAATAACCGCTTTGTCACAATAAAATCAGCACACCAGTGTCTCTTTTTGCAGTTTATAAAGTGGACACAGAGTATTTTTGTTCATTTGTCTGTACACTGAGATACCCGACTGATTTGGTGAGGCACTGGCACAACCTATCTTCAGTCTATTAAGGGAAAAGATACAATATAACTACAGTATTTACTGTGCCAGAAGCTAGAACCTTACATACGCAGAGGCTACAGCTGCAAGAACCTTCTGTCCACTTGTTACACAGGTCTCCTCCTCTTTAAGAAATAATAGTAATAATAAAATATTTAGATCCAAAGAGTGCTTGAAATTGCAACCTGCGGTCTGAAGCCTGAGCACTAGCGGTAAGGCAGCTCTGAACAAGATGGGATCTTAACTCCTCAGCCTTTCACCCACTGTTCTCATCATTTGGAAACACTTACAGCCTTTTTTACCTTTCCTTCTCTCACCCGTGACTTTTTTTTTCCCGATAATGAAGCCTAATGTTTTTGTAAACATAAGCGTTTCTCTAGAGCTACTGCAACTCAAGCTCTGCAGCCCGGTGCCAGTCCCTCAACACCAGAACACGACGGCGGCACTAGACAAAGACACCACCGCCTGTAAGACCTAAACGGGGGGGAACAAAGCTGTCGGCTCTGCCGAAGCGAGGCCCGCAGGACCCGGCAGCGCGGCCCGGCAGGAGCTGCCCCGGCTCGGGGAGGGGAAGCGGAGTCCTCCGGGGCGGGGGGACAGGGGCCGAGGGGGAAGGCAGCGACTTGCGGGGCGGCGGACACGGAGGGCGGGAGCAGAGGTGTGGGGAGGAGGAGGGGGAAGGCGGCGGCGGGGCGTCACGGGAGCCCGCGCTGCCATAAAAAGGCCGGGCGCGGCGGAGCGGCGCATCCCTTTCGCCCGCAGGCACAGCGCAGGAGCAGCACCAGCAGCGCGTCGGGACAGCAGCGGACGGGCATGGGGACGGCGCTGGCGGCGCGGCTCGGTCTGGGGCTCCTGTTCCTGGCCCTCCTCCTACCCACGCAGGTGAGGCCCGGAGCGGCTCGGCGCTTCCCCACCGCCGGCCCGAGTGTGAGGGACGGGAGAGCGGCCACGTCGAGAGCCTCCCCGCCCGCAACGGTGCCCTGCGGCCGCGGCGCTCGCCGGGGGGGCGGGGGGTGCGGGGTGCTCTCCCGAGGAGCCGCTAGGCGCGCGGCCGTTAGGTGTGCCGCCGCCCGGAGCCCGCCGTGGGTGGCGGGCGGCTCCCCTGCCTCCGCCCCGGGAGCAACGAGCCCGGGCAGCCCCGGCTGGGGAGGGGCCGCGCCGCCTGCGCGGGGCTCGGCCCGCAGCCCTCCGGGGGACGGGGGGGGGCTCGTCCCCGCCCTGGCCCGGCGCCCCGGGGTGGCGGTGCCGTGGGTTACTCCCGTTAAATCACAAAAATGAAGCCGGAGTTGGGCGCCTTTCTTCCCGTGGGATCCTCGGGGGAAAGCCGCGGAGCCGCGGTGCGAGCGGCGGAGGAGCGTTCACTCCCCCGCTGAAAACAAGGGGAAGGATCCCTCCAAACCCGACTTAGCTCCGGGTTTTGCGGCTGGAGGGCAGCGAGATGCTGGTCTGAACCCCACCCCGAAGCGTGTGGGGCTTTGGGTCCGGCCCTAGGGCTGGGGGCATGGCAGGAGGGGGAGGCTGGGGGGCTTGAAGCAAAGACGCCAGTCTCTTGCTGCTGTGCTGCCCAAGCCTTACCCTTGGTGCAAACGCAGCGCATGTAGCAGCGATTTGGCTCTCGGTGAGCAGTCAAGCCAAGCGGGGCTGCCGGGTACAGGACCGATGTGTTGTTCCTAGAGACCACATTTTGAAAAGGCTCAATAACACAATTATCATAAAAATAAATAGCATAGGGGTTGCTGGAGATAGTTTAAAATATTCTTTTCCCCCCGCCCCTGCTTTGTAAGGAAAGGCATTATCCCTTCTCCATTGTGCTGAGTAGAGTCTTGCACTTGGCAGTGGTGAGAGCAGGATCAGACCCTTTGGGTTACCGGTATTTGCCACATGATCATTAAGAAGATCTGTCTGGGGTCCCATCTACCGTGAAGTTGTGGAACTTGGCTCTAAGCACTTCTTCCACAAAGAAAAAAAAGAAATATATCCAGAAACTAGGCTTTCTGTTTAAGACTAAGAAACCTTTACAAAATATATAACCATGTGTGAAACAGTGGTGGAGACTTTGTATGAAGACTGAAAAAATTCCA